>NC_056739.1:17309291-17644291 GCF_019279795.1 Protopterus annectens
TTTGAAGCGAGTGGACAAGCTGGTCCGCCTCCGCGTTATCCTGAAGTTTCAGTAAGACCACAGCCATTTGTTAGAGATCCTATTGAGACTAGGTCCCGAACACGTAAAACACATAGGGACACAGAATCATACCAAATAGAGAGAAATCTACAAGATGAGAGTGAGGAAGAAATATGCCCACTTATAGAAGTTCCAAATCCTCAGGCAGGACAGGAAGGGCAGGATCCAACACTCTTAGTATATAGACCATGGACACCGGAAGACATCCGGAAGGCTACTGAGGGAATCCCCCATCCGGAAGTTAATTTTACGAAATTTTTAGAAGATTTACAAGGCATGAGGTTAAGTTACCACTTGAATGGGGAAGAAGTAGAAAAAGTAGTAAGACAAATTATAGGTCCGGATTGGCACATGATTTGTGGCACTTGGAATCCTCGTAATGCAGAGCTTAGACCACTCCCACATAGTGACGCAGAGTTAGACAACAGAGTGAAAGGTCTGACAGACCAAATCTCTGAGAAATGGAAACCCAGAGCAGACTGGACTTGCATTAATCAATGCATACAACAGGAAAATGAGACAATAGATGGATATTATGCTAGATTATTAGAATGTTTTAAGAATCATAGCAGTATGTCGGTTCCTGAGAACCAAACGAATGATTCCCTGTATGAACAACAATTAAAAAATGCATTTTTGAAAGGTTGCATTGCACCTATTAGTAGCTTCATTACAAAGCATATGATAGATCATCGAACAGGGAGGCTACAAGCCTTACTCGAATACTCTAGACATGCTGAGAGACATTTTAATAGTAAAAAGAAAAAGAAGGCACAAGTCTTCACTGCTGAAGACGGAGCTGAAGTATTTGTATTACAGTCAGGTAAAAAGGACAAGAAAAATACCCAGGGAAACAAACAGTCTGACAAACGATCAGAAGATTTTGAAGAGAGGAAAAAGAGAGGTGAATGCTTCAAGTGTGGGAAAAAAAGGACATCTAGCAAGGGATTGTAGGCAAAACAAAAAGGTAATCACAGAAGATAAGGGAGATGAGGACTGACTATATGATAGTGAGGATACATCAAGTGAAAGTCAGAAATCATCAGGAAAAGTTAATAAACAGAAAACAAATGTAAATGTGATAGAGGGAGTAGAGGAAGTGCAAGTAGATATGGAGGATGAAGAAAGTGAAATTTTGGACTTAGCATTATTGAGCTTAGAGCTCTACTTGGCAGATACGAAACCGGAAGTTACACTTCTGGTGGAGGGAAGGGAAGTCAAATTCCTATGTGACTCAGGAGCATCACGGACTTTGATACACCCCTCCAAGTTACCAGAACATTCAGAATCACCTGATTACATACTAGCAAAAGCCGCAAATGGACAGCTATACAGGGAACCACTTTCCCATGATATAGCAATAACTGGCCCTGTTTCAGGTATGACCCAGAGAAGTAAAATAGTTGTTTCTGCAAAGTGTCCAGTAAACCTATTGGGTAGGGACCTTATGCAGATATTTGGTATAGCAGTAGTTCCAACTGTACAAGGTATGGAGGCACAGAGACAAATGGATACCTTTGTAGTGCGACCGGAGGGTGAAACTTTTTACTGGTACAGCCAGGACCTAGTCACGACTGGTCCAGGGGCAGTAACCGAGGAGCTGATGAACGTAGCCATCAGTAAAGCCCCCCCTTGACACTGATCGACAGCATTTGTTACACTGTACTCTATACTACTGTACTACACCAGGACCTGATAGAGAATATGAGCAAGAATTGTTTAGAAATCGTGCAACTAGATTGGTTTTGCGTACTTTGTACTGGGATACTGAGGGGAACAGTGTAGTTAGCTGTTCATTACCTCAAGAATTCCTTGCATTGTATAGATCAAATCGGTTGTCACATGTCAGCTTGACAAAGAACAAAAGTGTTAAATGGGCAGATTTAGGAGAAAAAGTAACAAGATGGGAGAAGCAGACTGATTTAGAACTGTCAGAACAAGGGATACAAAAACAAAAACTGAATTGGTTGACACAGACACATCCAGCTGTACACTTGCAATCTAGCGAGGACAGCTGATCAGCATTTTTATTAGAAGAAGAAAAGGCCTTATGTGAAATTTCAACTCCTCTTTGGTCAACAGGCAAGTCAGATGTAGGACTTATTCGAACAGCAGGACCAGTTACAATTACCCCAAAGTCAGCTTTTAGACCACAGAAAAGACAATACCCTTTGAGAAAGGATGCAGAAATAGGAATTAAGCCTATAATAGCAGCATTACTCAAAGAAGGAGTACTGGTAGAATCTCCTGATTCACCATGTAATACACCCCTATTTCCTGTTAAAAAAGCAAACGGGGAATGGCGGATGGTACAAGATTTACAAGCTGTAAATAATGCAGTAATACCTAGAGCACCTACGGTGCCAGACCCACATACCTTGTTAAACGATTTAGAACCATAACAGAAGTATTTCTCTGTGGTAGATATTAGCAATGCTTTCTTTTCAATACCTATACATCCTGATAGTCAATATTGGTTTGCATTTACATTTCAGGGTAAAAGGTATACGTATACTCGACTACCACAGGGATATTGTGAGAGCCCAACAATTTTTGCACAAGAAATGGCTAGCAACCTGGCAGGATTTACCCCACCGGGAGGTAGTCAAATTCTACTTTACGTAGATGACATCTTGCTAGCAGCCCCCACCCAGCAACAGTGCAGGGAGGATACTGTAGCATTACTGAAATTTTTAGCAACACAAGGACACAAAGTAAACAAAAAAAAGTTGCAACTTTGGAGAAAACAAGTTAGATACTTGGGATATGTAATATCCAATGAAGGTAGAATACTAGATGAGGAAAGAAAAACAGCGATTTTGCAAGCACCCAAACCAACAACCAAGAAAGAAATTATGTCTTTCTTAGGTACAACTAATTTTTGTCGGAGCTGGATACCAAATTATGCTTTGGAATCTGCTCCACTGACTGACTTGATATATAAGACACCAATGGCAGCACAAGATATTTTACAATGGACAACAGAAGCAGAAAAATACAGTTGTGTACACCTACCATAAATGTAGATGTTCGAGTGTCTTCACTGTTGCAGTCATAACTGTAGGGTGATCCTGCCGGCAGGCAGCCCGAGGTCGGCCAGAATCACAAAGTCTGGGTCCGGCGTCGGCTGTACAAGCTAGTACCCTGACGTCAGTACGCTCTGGTACATAGCCCTCAGCCGACGCCATCTTCTCCAGCTTTTCTTGCCCCAGATGTCAGAAATCCCCAATAAACAAAAAATGAGTCCCACAAGGAAACACAAACACACCATAAAGTGAAACAAGAGGGGATAGGAGGGAGGAAACACGACTGCAACAGTGAAGACACTCGAACATCTACATTTATGGTAGGTGTACACAACTGTACTATGTTCTTCGTGTTTCACTGTTGCAGTCATAACTGTAGGGTGGAATCCCAAAGCAGTGAAGAAAGGGAGGAGGCTAGATAGAAGAAGGGGCAGCAAGAAGGCCCTGCAAAACAGCAGAGGCAAAACCTGCCCTGGTCTTAGAATACAAAGGGAGATTGTAGTGCTTGGAAAAGGTATGCACAGAACTCCAAGTGGCAGCTTCCAAGATATCCTTGATAGGGACTCCTCTGAGAAAAGCAGTAGAAGTGGCAGCTGCTCTAGTAGAATGACTTCTCACAGTACCTGGAAACTGTTTCCCATGATGAGTGTAACAAAATCTTATTCCATAAGCAATCCATTTGGAAATAGTTTGTTTGGAAATAGCCTTTCCAAGAGAACTGGAGGCAAAAGAAACAAACAATTGGTTAGATTTTCTGAACTCTTTAGTCTTGTCCAAGTAAAATCGTAACTGTCTGTGAACGTCCAATGAATGCAAAATCCTTTCCCCTTTATTTTGAGGATTAGGAAAGAAGGTAGGAAGGTGAATTGTCTGATTTAAAGCAACTTTTGAAATCACCTTAGGCATGAAAGTAGGATTGGTCCTCAAAGATACTCTGTCAAGATGGAAAATTAGGTATGGCTCCACAGCCATAAGAGCTTGCAACTCTGAAACCCTTCTGGCAGAAGTCAATGCTAACAAAAGAACTGTCTTCCAGGATAAAAATTTAATATCAGAAGCCACAGCAGGCTCAAAAGGAGGCAAAGTGAGTTTTTCCAAAACATAGTTAAGATCCCAGGCAGGGACAGGAGGGGTCCTGGGAGGCCTCAAATTCTTAGCTCCTCTCAAGAATTGTCTCACCAATGGATGAGAAAAAACAGGAGGGTCGGTATTAAAATGAGCAGATATAGCAGAAGCATGAATCTTAATGGAAGAAAAGGAAAGGCCTTTAGACAAAAGATCTGAAAGGTAAAGCAAAATAGACGAGAGATCAGGCACAAGAGGATTAGAGCCACGGTCCTGCATCCAAATACAAAACCTTTTCCATTTAGAGGCATAGGATTTCCTAGTGCTAGGCCGTCTGGCTTCAAGAAGAACATCCAAAACTTGTTTGGGGAGCTTAGAAGAAATCAAATTCCCTTGAAGAGCCAAGCTGCCAGGCAAAGGGTCTTGAGATGAGGGTGTAGCATCTGACCCTGATGCTGGGACAGAAGAGAAGGGTACAGAGGAAGGATCCAAGGAGGTTCCAAGCACAGATGTTGTAAGGTCGGATACCAAAACTGTCGAGGCCAATTTGGAGCAATCAAGATGATGAACTTGGGCTTGTCCTGTTTTATCTTCAGTGATATCCGGGGAAGAAGAGGAAGAGGAGGGAAGGCATATCCCGAAAGGTTCCTCCAACTGAATGACAGGGCATCCACTTTCCAAGCTGTTTTGTGGAAGGACCTGGTGCAAAAGAGAGGCAGCTGATGATTGAGATGGGATGCAAACAGATCTATCTGGGGACACCCCCAAACTGCAGTTATCCTGTTGAATAAGTTGGTGTCTAGCATCCATTCGTGAGGATCCAAAATGTTTCTGCTTAGGCTGTCTGCTAAGAGATTCTGCTTTCCTGGAATGAATTGAGTCTGAAGATGCAGATTCAGACTTAGAGCTATGTCCCATAAAGTCATAGCTAGTCTGCAAAGGGGGTATAAATGAGAGCCCCCCTGCTTATGTACCACATGACTGTGGTGTTGTCTGTACGAATTAGAAGAGGCCCTGGTTGCAAAAGGGTCTTGAAGGCTAGAAGAGCATTTTGAACTGCCAACATTTCCTTCAGATTGATGTGCCACTGCAGGTGATTCTTTGTCCAGGTCCCCTGCTGGCAATTGTTTAGAAAATGTGCTCCCCAAGCATAATCCGAGGCGTCCGTGGTTATGATTTGAGAAGGTTGAGGTAGACGAAAAGGCTTCCCTTCGTTTAAAGCGCACACCCTGGACCACCAAAGGAACTCCTTCTGGAGGCAGGGGGTCAGAGGAATCAAAGTGTCCAGATCTTGGTAATGCTGTGACCATACACTTTTCAGGTACCATTGAAGCTTTCTCATATGAAGCCTTGCATTTGGAATTAACAGAATGCATGAAGCCATATAGCCCAGTGCCTGCAGGAATTTCCTTGCAGTGAGCTGATTTAAGGTTGCCAAGGTTTTGAAAACTGAAGCCAGCTGTATTTGTTTTTCTGGAGTAAGGAAGGCCCTTTGTAAGGTTGTATTTAGGAGGGCTCCCAAAAATATCATTTGTTGAGAAGGAATCAATTGTGACTTTTTTATGTTCACTGAAAATCCCAGGAGGAGGAAGAGACGTTGAACAAAATCCAGATGTTGAAGTAAAAGGTCCCTGCTGTCTGCCTGGATAAGGCAGTCGTCCAAATAGGGGTAAATCTGAATCCCCTGAAGTCTGCAATAAGCCACTACTGGGGCCAGGCACTTGGTGAAAACCCTGGGCGCAGTAGATAAACCAAAGGGCAGTACAGAGAATTGAAAGTGCCTTGAGCCTGCTTTGAATCTGAGGAATTTCCTGCGTTCCTGCCTGATGGGTATGTGTAAGTAGGCCTCCTTTAAATCCAATGTCACCATCCAAGCGTCCTGGGAGAGTACTGGAAGCAGTTGTTGTAGAGTAAGCATTTTGAATTTTGGAATTTCCAAAAAGGTGTTTAACACTGAAAGGTCCAGAATAGGTCTCCATGAGTTTAGCTTTCTTGGAACCAGAAATAGTCTTGAGTAAAAGCCTTTTCCCATTTCTGAGAAAGGAACAGGCTCTATGGCTCTCATGGCCAGTAGAGCATCCACTTGATTTAAGGCCTCTGCCCATTGATGTTTTGGCAGATCTGGCCAACCGATAACCCTTGGCAGAGTATGAAAATGGAACTTGTAGCCTCTTAAAATCACGTCCAATACCCATTTGTCCTGGGTAATATGAGTCCAATTTCTGTAAAAAAGAGAAAGCTTTCCTCCGAGAGGGGCATCCAGGTAAGGGGGTCCTGAAGCCCAACTGAGAGAGTCATTGAGTCTGCTTCCTTTGAGATTGGGATCTGTCTTCTCCCCTTCTAGGTGAAGAAGCAGTCCATTGTCTGGATCTGTAAGAGGCCTGAGCTTGACCACGACCTCTGGAGCGTCTATATCTTCCCCTTTGAGGCCTGTCAGATGTGAGAAAGGACCAATTTTTGGAGGGCCAATTCCTGGAAAATCTATGAGGCTGAACTTGTAAGAAATCTTTCACAGTCTGCACAGATTTCACCTTTTCTTCCATCTTTTTAATAACCTCTTCAGCCTTGGATTCAAATAAAACATCATGCTGAACAGGGGCATCTAAAAGTTTAGCCTTAACCTGTTCCGGCAAACTTTGTTCACGAAGCCAGGCATGTCTCCTAATAACAGTACCAGAGGCTGCGGCCCTGCAAGAAGCTTCCAAAGCATCAAAACCACAATGCAAACTATGCTTGTTCACTTGTTCAGTTGCATGCAATACATCCTGCAATTCCTTATCCTCTGCACATGCTGGAAAGGTAGCAAGCTTTTGCTTCAAAACAGACAAAAGAAATTGCTGATACTTAAACATATGAAACTGGCAATTTAAAGCCCTAATAGCAAGGGTAGCAGAAGTATATACCTTTTTACCCCACCTGTCTAAGGCACGAGAATCCTTCTAGGAGGGAATAGGATTTTTGGAAGAAGCAACCTTAGCAGCCTTAGAACCCTGAGAAATAGTTTCAGGATCCGCAGAAGGGTTCTTGAATAAGAATAAATGAGAATCAGGGACCCTGTAAAATCTATCAGGCTTAGAAGGAGCAGGGGGCATAGAATCAGGATTCAAATTAGCCTCAGAAAAGGCATCATCCACAATATCAAGAACAGGAGGAATAGCTAAAGGCCTGTGTTGAGGAAGAAGAAGGAATTCCCTAAGCCTCTTCTTAGAAGCAGAATAATCCTGACTTCCCAATGAAAATGTTCCCTCATCTCATGTAAGGTCTCCCCAAAAGAGAAATCCTCAGGCGGAGAAGCAGAGGGCAGGGAATCCTCTGCGTCCGAATCCTCATAAGGAGGAAAGGAATATTCCTGATCAGAGGAAGAAACAGAAGATACAGAAGCCTGGTCAGAGGAATCCAAAGGAACATCCTGTCGAGGCCTTTTCTCTGGAGGGGGGTGAGAACCCCTAATCATTGTAAGCAAATCTTCAGTCATCCTTAGCAATTGCTTCTGTGTCTTGGGAGTAGCTTCAGAAGTAGCTGGAGCAGAAACTTTAGGTTTAACTGGAGTCTTGGACTTTGCCTTTGTCTTTGAAATGGTGATGTGAGTAGGCCTGAATACCCCCTCAGAAGCCGGTACCTGCACAGCGGTTCCGGACCCATCTAAGGGAGTGACGTCCGAAGGTCCTGCAGCAGATAAAACAATAGGCCTTGATGGCTCCCCATGGGAGTCCGTATCGGCCATCGGTTCAGAAGTGGCGGACGACAGGGGCTGCAAAAGCACCTCACTGACGACAGCTGAACCGGACGCTGGCTCCAGCTGCGACGAATCCTGTTTGGACCTCGGAGGCCTGTCCTTGTCTTTGCGCTTCTTTTGAATTCCGGTAGAATCCGACGACATTCTATAATTGAAGCGTCTGCCAAAGTAATTTAAAGCCCAGTCGTACCGACGCTTAATAATGCGAGAATTGAACCTGGCACAGAACCGACAACAAGAAACGTCGTGGTCAGGGCCTAAGCAAGGTAGACAGTAAGAGTGGAAATCTTTATGAGGTATCTGTTTTCCACACGCTATACAATTATTAACTTTTTCTGACATCGGAGGAACAAGAAAAAGATTCCCCAACGGGGTACTTAGCTTTGAGAAGAGAAGTAAGAACTTCGGACCGACAGCAATCAAAAACGTAGATCGAAAATCGCCAACCAACGACTTGCGAGCTGCTTTCCACCGCATGGCAAGAAAGACTGGAAAAGATGGCGTTAGCTGAGGGCTATGTACCAGAGCGTACTGACGTCAGGGTACTAGCTTGTACAGCCGACGCCGGACCCAGACTTTGTGATTCTGGCCGACCTCGGGCTGCCTGCCGGCAGGATCACCCTACAGTTATGACTGCAACAGTGAAACATGAAGAACATCGGCTTTCTGCAGGATGAAGCAGTTGATAGCTTCTTCATTAGTTTTAGGACTTCCAAATGATCACAAACGGTTCTTTCAGACCGTAGATTGTAAGCAAGGATATATGACGTCAGTATTGACGCAACAACATGGGGACAAGCAACGCCCCATAGCCTACTATTCATCACAGTTAGACCCAGTGGTGCGAACTTTGCCTCACTGTGTACAAGCAGTAGTTGCAGCCGCAATGGCAGTACAGGCTTCGGCCTCAGTGGTGTTATTCCACCCTCTCACATTGAGAGTGCCTCATGCAGTTGCAATAATTTTACTGCAAGAGAAAGTGGCATACCTTTCTCCTGCTAGACATCTTTCATGTATGACTATACTGCTGAGCCAAGCTCATATGACAATTGAACGATGTACGACATTGAATCCATCAACATTACTTCCAACTCCTGCGGAGGGCACACCACACAGCTGCCTGCAGGAAATTGAACAGTTAGCTTTACCTAGACAAGATCTTACAGATATGCCCTTGGATAATGCCGAGGTGACATATTACGTGGACGGCTCATGCAGAAGGGGTCCTATAGGGAAGAATCTGGTGGGGTATGCAGTAGTTACAGGCACTGAAATTTTAGAAGCTCAATCCTTACCACACAACTTATCCGCACAAGCAGCGGAATTGATAGGTTTGACAAGGGCATGTACTTTAGCAAAAAACAAAAGTGTGAACATATATACTGATAGTCAGTATGCTTTTTCTACAGTACATGTATTTGCACAACGATGGAAAAATTGAGGAATGATAACATCCAGTGGAAAACCTATTAATCATGAGCAATTTATTTTGGAGTTATTAGAATCTATTCAGTTACCTACCAAAGTAGCTATCTGTAAATGTGTAGTTCATACAAAACAGCAGGATAAGATTTCAAAAGGCAATGCACGAGCTGATGCAGCTGCAAAGCAAGCAGCCTCAGACTCAGAAGCTTTACTTTTAAATGAGGAATTACAACCCTCTGAAATTTTAGATTTAGACATGTTAAAAATAATGCAGACGCTTACTACAAAAGCAGAAAAACAAAAATGGGTAAAATGAGGTGCAATTCTTGAGAATGGACTGTACATTTCCAAAGAAAGAAAACCGATATTGCCGTCTAATTTATTTAGATATGCAGCTTTGTTGAGCCATGGGCAGTGCCATGTCTCAACAGGGGGGATGGTACAGTTAGTAAATCGAATATTCCAAACATATGGATACACAAATTACACAAAAAACTTTTGTGCAGCTTGTCATACTTGTAACAAGCATCACGCACAAGGGGCATTTAAAACCAAGCAAGGAAGTTTTCCTATACCACCATACCCGTTCCATACTATTTGTATGGATTTCATAGAATTGAATAAATGTGAAGGGAAAAAGTTTTGTTTAGTTATTGTAGACATGTTTTCTAAATGGGTAGAAGCTTTTCCAACTAAAAACCCGGATGCAGCAACAGTGGCGAAAGCCCTGATAAAAGAAGTAATCTCTAGATTTGGCATTCCAGAAAGGATTTATAGTGACAATGACACACATTTTGCGAATCAAACGGTTCACCAGCTGGGGAGATTTTTTGGTATTTCCTTGAAGAACCATTGTGCTTACCACCCACAGTCAGCAGGACTGGTGGAAAGGTACAATGGTATCCTAAAGAATAAACTTAGGAAGCTAGTAGAGGAGACCCAAAAGAATTGGATATACTGTCTGCCTTTAGCACTGCTGAGTATGAGAACGGTTCCAAATGTAAAGGGTTTGACTCCCTTTGAAATGTTTTTTGGGAGAGCATATTATGTGCCTCAGTGGAAAGCTCTCATGCCTGCAGAGCAAGAGGTTGACAGTTCATTAGCTAGTTATATGAGGAAACTGTTAACAAATAAATCTGTTTTGCAGTTTAACTCTTTTTCAGATAAGGAACAGACCAGACCGGTAGAAGCAGTCGTGGTTCCTGGGACATAACGTTTGGGTGAAAGTGACGAAAAGAAAGAATTGGGCGTGTCCAAAGTGGGAGGGACCGTACCAGGTTCTGTTGGCAACGCCTACTGCAGTTAGAGTGGCTGAGAGGACGTCCTGGGTTCATTTGACGCATTGTAAACCGGTAAAGAACTTTCAACTTGATAAAAACTTTGTGACTGATACACAACCAGACCAAGATGGCCAAAAACAAAGCGAATAGAAGTTTAGATCAACCCCAGAGATGTTGCATAATCATTTTGTTGTGCGTACATTTATTAACTGTAATTGTGACAATTTTCCTCTTGCTGTGGTTTATCCTACACACAAACACACTAGTGAAAGTGGGAAGGTGTGATGAAACGTCTATAGACTGGCATCCAAATTTTAACACATACCTAGCCATGAAACGTGTGTATGCAGAGACTATGAACATTTCAAATTGCTGGGTTTGTACAGCTATACCAACAGCATATGGAGGACTGATAATGTCCGCTGTCCCTTTGGGGATAAATGAGACTTGAGAGAATTTACTTTTCGACACAGGAACTGTGAGATCACAGGACAAAATAGCTTTATTTTTACCTGTCACACAAAAAGGAGTTGTATGTTTCTATAAAAATGACACTCTCCAGGTGGGCTGGAGCAATTGCAATATAACTATATCTTACCGATGTTATATTAAGAATAGTAATGGCAATACTTTTTGCAATACTAATTATGACTCGTATTTAAACTCATTGAAAACAACTATGAGTGACATTCAAAAAAATCCAGTTTTGTTTAAACAATTGTCAGTTATAGATCAGAAAATGTTTCATGCAGGGCTGATGCATATTAGTACTAAAGTAGAAAACTGTTATTTTATTTGTGGGAAAAAGGCATATAAATGGTTACCTGAGAATTGGTCCGGCAGTTGTTTTTTGGGTTACTTGGTTCCGGCAATAAGACATACTGCAGAATTACCTTTGGGTAAGATACGAAACATAAGAGAAACAGCTCGAAAATCCGAAGGTCCAGTTAAGAAATCTGTGAATCCATTGGGAAGATCGAAGCTGGTTGGAAAGACCATAATTCAGTAAAAGACAAAAGTGAATTGACTCATATGGACTTGAGTGACAGTGTTATATCCTGGGCAGGAATATTCCCAGCCTATGGAGCAGTCAAATCGATCTGGGAGCTGAGGAAGTTGTCGAAACTTCTCAAAGTAATGAGTAATGCAACTTTTTCCACCCTAGAATTGGTGACTGATGAACTGAATGCAATGAGAACTGTTGTGCTACAAAATCGGATGGCTCTTGACTTCACCCTAGCGGCGAGAGGTGGTACGTGCGCTTATCAAAGAAGAATGCTGTGCTTTTATTCCTGACAATCGTCATGAGATAAATAACCACCCAGAGGTAATTCAGCAAGTATCAGCCATGACTGAACCAGGCCCAAACCCACTGACGGACTTTTTCCAGAATCTATTTGGGGGTGGGGTTCCATCCTAATGAATATTCTGATTGCCATTTGTGTGGGTATACTCCTAATAGGAGCATGTGTTTGCTGTGGAATTCCCTGCATGAAAAGATTAATCAAAGATTTTGTTGAAGTATCTGTTACTGAAACTTTCTACCAAGATATTGAAATTTAAAGATTGATTTCAGATGACGCTTTTTCTGAAGTATAGATTGAATGACTCATCTAGCTGAAAATCCTGAGTGGAAAAGGCTAGGAGATGAAATGACACTATGCATACTTCAAAATAGAATAAAAAGTATTAATAAGGGGGGGAAATGTTAGAAAAATGTGTATTTGAATACATGAGAAATGCTAGTTTAAAAGCAAAGTAGTATATAATGCATTTTATTCTATTAATCATATAGTAGTAAAATTAATTCATGTCTAAATGTGAAGTAGTTTTGAAACTGCAGTGTGGCTTGAAGCAAGGCTGATCTCTGAACCTGGCAGAATGCTAGCTTAGCAAGTTTTAATGTTTATGCTTTTCACAACTGATTATCTGCTGGGTCAGGAAATTAAATGTGTGAAATAATGAAATCTTCTGCTCTTTCCTGTTGGAATGATCTGGCCTTGCATATGTGTTACTTAGATAGCACGCAGCTGTGTGAGGAAGTGTAACAGAACACAAAGACATGCATTAAAAGACTGAAGCTGCTATTGTATTCGAACTGATATGAAACCTTGAACAAGTAACTTTACAGAAAGACATTATGACTGACCAGCTGGATAGCAAGGCCGTATTGTATCTAAAGGAAAAGTTTTTTTAAAATATACAGCATCAGCAAGGCTTAATGAATGAAGAATTGTAAGCTAAAGTGATGTAGATGCCCTGTGACATATCACGTCAGTAAGGTGGGCATAGCTTAAATGTTAAACCTATATAAAATTGTGTGCTTCCTGTTTCATGTCAGACAAAATTCTGTACTTGTACGTTCTTTGCCTCCTGGTGTACACTAGTAAACTTTTGAATCTGAACCTCCTGTGTATTGAATTCTTAATTTTATTTAATAGGGAGACTGGACAAGACAAGGTGCGCCCAAAGGGGACTGTGCCAGGAGGAACTCCAGTTGAATCTGCATCTGGAGGAATCTCTGCATCATCTTGTTGACATCTGCTTCAGTAAAGGCTTTTGCTGAGTGGATGGACCTTGAATATGAAGCAAATGAAGGTGGTCAAAAGGAACACCTCTCCTGTTGGAAGGGGGTGTGGAGGCTAGGACTCACTAGCTATGATGAAAAGTGAGAAGGAGGCATCAGAAAACAGATCCAAATAGTTTCTGGATCAGAACACTTTGGAGTCTTTGGAGTGAAACCCGAAAGTGCTGCTGGATCAGAAGAGTGTTTTCTAAATTTTTTCTCCAATTCTTTATCCCTTTCTTTAGGTTTCTCCCTCTCTTTCTCCTTTGAGGGTCTAGATTTCTTGACCTTCTTAGATGGGGAAGAAGACGACTCCAAAGCAGCAGAAGCAGCCAAAATTCTTCCTTGGGCAGGAAGAAGACCCTTAAGGACCAATTTTTCCATGCATCCATATAATGCTCTAGAATGAAAATGGGAACATGCCTCACAGTCTAAGTTGAGTGTGCTACCCCTAGACAGTACACACATAAGGAGTGTGGGTCCTGTGGGGGGAAGTTTGTGCCCACAGGATGAGGACTTCTTGAAGCCTTGAACCTTGTCTGCCATAACAGAATCTCCACAGTTAAAGCTTAAACAGTTGAAAATTTGAAAACAGTTAAACAATCACACCTAAGTACAGGAGCACTCCTTAACTGTAGAAAAGTTTGTTAGTCCCTTTAGCTAAAGATGATCCTCAAAAAGAAAAAGAAAGCCAGCCATACAGAGGCAGGAAGACAGACAGGAGAGAGTCTCCTGAGAAGATTTTTTTTTTCAAGTGGGAAGGAGATTAAAGGAAAAAAGTGTAAACCTGTATGGGAAAAACACCCAGAAACACAAAGTTATAACAACACTGAGAAAATATCACCTATTTTCACAGATAAGAACATAGCCCTCACAGACCACAGTCTTCCGATAGAAGAGGCAAATGAGAACTGGGGTATTTTGGGGGACATAGGGAATTATGGGTATGGAAGGGTACAGAATTCTGGATCCATATTTTCCAAAAAAGTTGCTGAGGTCAGATCCAATAACTCCAAAAGGTGAACTGGATGAAAACAGACAACATTGGATCAACATATTTGGCAGGAAAAATGGTGAAAAGGGGTAGTAGAATAACCAAATATCTTAAAATCTTACTCTGTCTAGACTAGATATCTAATTAAGTGACTAAAAGTCAGAACCAGAGAGATTTTAAAATTAAGGATGAGGTGGAAGACTTATCTGCTACGGAGTTCAAGCTGCTTTCAAGAAGGTGACAAACAAGATCTGACGTATCTGAAGGGACACAGGGATTATGGGAATGAAGAATTCTTACCAGGATTTTAAGCTGGAGCACTCGCTCTCTGTTGGACTGGATCCGAGCAGTGGCTCAAGGACCCACATGTCAGATCGGACATATGGAATGAATAGGATCCTTAAATCTGCCTGATGTGCAGGTTCAGGGGATGTGATTAACTTTTCCAGCAGAAAGTTAAGATCCTAAAATGCAGCAACATGTTTCCAAGGTGATCCCAGGTGAAAAACTCTGATCAGAAACTGTTTTACAAAAACAGTGAAGGAAGAGAAGGATCCATGGGCAGACATACCAAAGTGACCACAAGATGTACCTTGACAAAGCAGTATGAAGGCCAGAGGCTAACTCTCAAAAATATTTGAGCAAAAGTGGTACAATCCCAGACAGGGTCTTGGTTATTTCTGTAGGCACAATCTAAAAAATTCTTCCCCACGTCAAGATAAGACAAGATTTTATAGTAGCAGGATTTCTTGCCAACTTTTGTACCTACTGAATGCCCTCTAAAAAGAGGGGCCTAAAAGGAATCAGACTTCAGGCAGATAATTTGCTTTAGAATCTGGTATGACAAACTCTCCCTGTCTTGTATGATTATATTCAGATACTAAGAAGGTTTGTGGTAATTGCCCTTAGCCAGTTCCATACAACAGGAAAACCAATCTTGCCTGGACCAAAAGGGATCACCACAAATATTTTTTGACGAGCCCTTCTGAATTTTCAGAATTACCATAGATTTCAGTGGAAAGTGTAGAAATGCATAAAGAAACATTTCCCTTCAGGGGAATTAAAAAAGTATGTATTAAGTATCTGTTCTGAAAGGAGGTCAACAGATTAATTTGAGGTGCTCTTTAGAACTGAATTAGTACATGGAAGACTTCCCCATGTTCAAATTGCATTCATGAGAGTTTGTCCTACTCCTTTTCAGTTTGTCTGCCACTGTGTTTTGCTCTGACAGAAAATAATATACTTGACGGGTTAAAGAATGACGGAGAGCTAACTCCCCAAGCAAGAAGAAAAGGGAAGGGTATGTAACTGCTTGTATTTCTGGTATCCACCAGTGCAGTTCCATTTATACAAGTCTAACATTGGTATCTGAAAAAGTAAAGGATGCAAAGTGTTAGTATCTGTTTTTAGATACCACAGAATCTTTCTCCTGTATAACCCAGTGAGAAGAATCATGAGAATCATAGATGCTATGAACACCACAATTATGAGAAAATCTGTCTGACATCAGAGACTGGACTGAGAAGCTCAGGGAAGTTATTGAATAAAAATCCGCTTTCACTTGAGTCAAAAATGTTTGCTGCAGTGTGTCTGTAAGACATCATAGTTGTATAATACTGTGTGAAGTGGTGAAGGGGGACTTCTGAATGTTTATCTGGATTGCCAGGTTGGCAGAAGAGTTGAAACCCATGTTAAGGACTCTAGACATCTGGGAGAAGAGTAAGTTAGTCATCCAAATAAGAAAAAAAATGAGTATCATTCAGTCTGCTATAAGCTATGACTAGAGCTAGACACTTTGTAAACATGCTTGAAGCAGAAGATAACCCAAAGCAAAATGCAGAGAAATGACTGTGACCCAAACCCAGAAGTTCAGAGATCTTTTAGTTCTAGAAAGCTTCCCTGTGGAATTAGAGCTAACAGACTGTGAGGGATCATCATCTTTAGCATGTTTAAACACTAAGGACAAGAAAAAAGAAAAGATTGAGATAGGCACATACTTTCATATATTAGACTGATAATTAAGAATTCTATGTGGCCATGTGGAAGAATGAGAAGTTATGTTCTTACCATAACGTTCCATATTAGTTGTCTTCTTCTTGCCTTCTTTCTTGCTGGATGGGTTCAGAGCCGAACCTGAGCTCCGACTCGGCCTAATACTAAACCTCGAGAGCTATTTTTACCAGCTCGAGGCTATGCTATGTCCCATAATGTTAGGCGTCATATACCCAGATCTCGTTTGATAGCTAACACTATGGACATATATGTCCCACCACAACAGAGGATAATCCACCTAATCATAGATACAAAAAAAAGAGAAGGATATATCTCTATATATATTTTATATATATATATATATATATATATATATATATATATATATATATAGATATATATATATATATATATATATATCAATATATATATAACCCCTCTAGAAGAGCCAGCAAAAAAGTAGCTGGGGAAATAACTGAGGTGGCAATAATTCTCACAGGGTACTCTAGATCTCCCAGGCTAGGGGGATGGAGGGTGGGACGCAAGAAAGAAGGCGAGAAGAAGACAACTAACATGGAACGTTATGGTAAGAACATAACTTCTCAATGTTAATTTGTCAATCTCGCCTTCATTCTTGCTGGATGGGACAGTGTCCCTAGCACCTAAATCCTGGGTGGCTCAATGGAACAAACTCTTGAGTACCGTGGAACCAAAATCAGCCCGATGTCTGGAGTCCATATCGAGATTGTAATGAGAAATGAAGGTATGAGGAGAGGCCCAAGTGGCCGCTGCACAAATGGAATCCATCAGCAATCTTGCCTGAAAGGCTATTGAAGAAGCTAACGCTCTAGTTGAATGGGCTCTAGTCCTAGTAGGAAGTTCCCTGTTCCTCAACTGATAGACCAACATGATAAGACAGGACAACCACCTGGACAAAGTTACCTTAGAGACTGGTTGGCCTTGCTTCCCTTCCGCATAAGACAGGAAGAGCTGGTTTGATTTTCTCATCTGCTTAGTTCTTTCCAGGCAGAAGCATAATTGACGGTGAACGTCCAAACAATGTAACTTTCATTCAGCTCTATTGGTGTAATTTGGGAAGAAGACTGGAAGATCTATGGTCTGATTTAAATTTTTCTCTGAAATTATTTTGGGTAAAAAGGACGGATTAGTCCTAAGTGACACTCTGTCTTTGTGAAAAACAAGATAAGGAGGGTGAACGCAAAGGGCTTGAAGTTCCGAGACCCATCTTGCTGAGGTGATGGCTACTAAGAAGAGTGTTTTCCACGAGAGCAACTTCAACGAACAAGAAGCCGCCGGCTCAAAGGGAGGAAGAATTAAGGAAGACAGTACCAAATTTAAGTCCCACGGTGGGGGAGGGTCCTTAACTGGGGGCCTAAGTAAAAGGGTTCCTTTTAAAAAGGCTTTGCAAAGTTTGTGGGACATGATGCTGGTCTCTGACAAGCCAACGTGGAAATTTGCAATAGCTGCCAGTTGAACTCTGATGGTAGCTGAGGAGGAGCCCAATCGAAAGAGTTCTGCTAGAAACTCTAGAACTGTGTGGACAGGAGCCGTAAAGGGGTCCACGTGTTTTTCCCCTGCCCAGATAGAGAAATGCTTCCATTTGCTAGCATAAGCCTTTCTGGAAATAGACTTGTGAGAAGCGAGGATGATATCGCAAACTTGTTGAGAGATAAGGGGAAGCCTGGCTAGGGTTGGAAGTGGAGTAACCAAGCTGTGAGGTTGAGAGATTGAAGGGACTGATGCAGCCCGTCCGATTTATGTGTCAGAAGATCTGGCACTAGGTCCAGATGCCAGGGCTGCTCCAGTAGATGGCATTGCAGGAACTGAAACCAAATTTGTCGTGGCCAGTAAGGGGCAATGAGGATCATCCTGGCTCTCAAGGCAGTTGCTTTCTGGATTAATTGAGTAATCAAGGGAAAGGGGGGGGAATGCATACAGAAGACCCTGGGGCCAATCGTGAACTAGAGCGTCTCTGGGGGGTAGACCTGGGAGAGGGAAGAGGGTGAAGAAGTCTGGGCACTTGCTGTTTAGAGGTGTTGCAAAAAGGTCGCAGCAAGGCTGACCCCACCTTCTGAAAATTCTTTCTGCTACTGTCTGGTTGAGAGACCACTAGTGAGGCATGAGAATGGCTCTGCTCAGTCTGTCCGCTATGACGTTGGATTTCCCGGGAATATGCATTGCTACCAGAAACCGTTGAGAAGAGATCGCCCATTGCCAAAGTCTGAGTGCTTCTCGACATAGGGGGTAGGATCTGGTTCCGCCCTGCTTGTTGATGTACCACACTACAGACATATTGTCTGTTTGAATTGCAATAGTCCCGGTGGGTAGACAGTCCTGAAGGGCTTGCAACGCTAAAAGTACCGCTCTCATTTCCAAGACATTTATGTGCAAGTGGTATTCGAAGGGTTGCCATGTGCCCTGGACTGTCCTGCCCCGAAAATGCCCCCTCCCACCCGATCAGGGAGGCATCCGTTGTCACAGTGGCAACAGGAGGAGGAAGGACCACAGGTCTGCCCTGGAGTACTTGAGGGGAGACCGTCCACCAAGAAAGGTGTCTTTTGCATGACTGAGTGATTAGAATGGTGTGTGACATGGGGAGCTGCTGAAAGGACCACTGGGAAAAAAGCATCCACTGCAGGATCCGCATATGAAAACATGCTAGGGGGAGTAAAGTGATTGCTGCTGCCATGAGACAAAGTGTCTTTAGTACAAATCTGGCTTGGACTCTGGTCTCCTGTAAAAGGATCTGAACATGGTTGCGAATGACTGAAACTCTTTGTGTGGGTAGTTTTGCTGAGAGCTCCACTGTGTTTAAAACGGCGCCTATGAAGGTAATTGACTGACAAGGCGACAATGCAGACTTTTCGAAATTTATAGAGATACCTAGCGCGTTGCACATTTGTACAGCGTAATCTCTGGATTGGAGTAGTCGATGCCTGGTGGTGGCAGTAAGGAGCCAGTCATCTAAATATGTAAACACCTGGAATCCTTGTCGTCTCAGGTGAGCCGCAACCACTGCCATGCATTTGGTAAACACCCTGGGGGCTGTGGTGAGGCCAAGGGGCAGGGCTCTGAATTGGTAGTGACTGGCTCCCAGCTGGAAGCGGAGAAACCTTCTGGAGTGCCTGTTCATCTTGATATGGTAGTACGCATCCTGAAAGTCTATAGAGCACATCCAATTGTCCTGACCCAGAAAGGGTAGAATGGACTGTAGCGTGACCATCCGGAACCTCGTTCTTTGAACCGACTTGTTCAGCCTGCTGAGATCCAAAATAGGTCTCCAGTCCCCTGTCTTTTTTGGTACCAAAAAGAACTTGGAGTAGATACCGGATCCTTGTTGGTCTGCTGGGACTGGCTGGATCGCCCTTTTTCTTAGCAGCTTTGAAATTTCTAGTGCTGCTAGATCCCTCAGACCAGGTGGAATGTCTGGAAGGGGCCCTTTTGGCTGTTGTGGGGTGTGAATAAAGGGAATTCTGTAGCCCTCTGATATGATCGACCGTACCCATTTATCTTGCGTGAGAGAATGCCAGACTTCTGGGTACAGTGATAGTCTTCCCCAGACTGCCTCCGAAGGTGGACAGTCGGGCAGCTCCTCAGGGGTGCTGGAAGGGTTTGTCAGAGAAAGATTCTCTGCTAACCTGATTGTCCGGACCCCCCCTGCCCCTTGGGTGGCATCTATTATTGTTCCCTCCTCTGCCTCTGTAGGGAAGTTCACCACGTGCGTCAGGCAGTACTCCCTGAGGTTTGCAGAACCACATTTTCCCACCTTTCTGACCCTTAGGGTATGGTTCAGAAGGGGTAGAAAAACAGACTCCATTGGCAGAGAGAGTCTTGCCTTCCTGCTTGCACCTGGTCAATGTATCCTTCACTTGAGGTCCAAACAAGGCAGAACCGTCAAAGGGGGTGTTAGTGAAGGACGCCTTGAAGGGGTCGGCAAAGTTGCAAAGCCACATCGAGATGTGTCTCCTTAGAGCAACGCCCGTGCCTGCAGCCCTACTCGCTCCATCGGCGGCATAGGAAATGAGCCGCATGGAGGAGTTTACAATAGAGTTCAGGGTCCCTAGCTGGGAGTTGATCTTTTCCTGAGACCCCGCAGCTGATGGGTCCTGTAAGGTATCACCTAGTTCTTTGAGAAGGTCTCTCTGAAGACGGGTGAAATGGCACAAATAATTCAGCGAACGCATGGCAAAGGTTGCCGAAGAAAACATCCGCTTGCCGTATCTATCCATAGTCCTACATTCCTTATTAGGAGGATAGACAGGAAAAAGAAGTTATGTACTCACCATAACGTTCCATCTGAGTAGATACTTCATTTGTCTGCAACCTGTGGGTGTCGGATCCGATCAGGCAGCTTTCCAAGCTCCAAGATCCGAGCTCCTAGCTCCTCCCCCTACCCATAATCCCCTGCTACTAACCACATTACCTCAGATCGTTTTTTTGCCTCACCAACTTGAGACAGAACCAACTCCGAGTGATCAGAAAATTCCCGACAGGTTCGGGGGATGGCAGGGGGGGGGGGTCGGTTGCAGACAAATTAAGTATCTACTCAGATGGAACGTTATGGTGAGTACATAACTTCTTTATCTGAAGTAGTTACTTCATTTGATCTGCAACCTGTGGGACAGAGTCCCCAGCTAACCTACAAGAACCTGGGTGGTCCTTACGGAAGGATATTCCAAAGCACCGCGGAGCCAAAAGAAGCCCTACTCCTGGAAATCATATCCAGCTTGTAATGAGAAATGAACGTATGAGAAGAGGACCAGGTAGCTGCTGAACATATATCGTCTACTGGGACCCTAGACCAAAAGGCTGTTGAGGTAGCTACAGATCTTGTGGAATGAGCACGGATGCCAACCGGAGCTGGCTTGCCAGACGAAGTGTATCCCTGCATAATGCACTGACAGATCCAATTTGCTACAGTCACTTTAGTAATTGCCTTGCCCATGGCTGACTTTGCATAAGAAACAAACAACTGGTCCGACTTGCGAAACTCTCTAGTCATGTGCAAGTAAAAACGCAGTTGTCTGTGTACATCCAATTTGTGCAACGTGTATTCACCTTTGTTGTGAAAATTTGGGAAAAATACAGGAAAATTTATTGACTGATTAATGTTTGATTCTGTAGCTACCTTAGGCAAGAAAGATGGATTAGTCCTGAGGGACACTCTATCCTTGTGAAAGATAAGGTACGGAGGCTTGATACACAAGGCTTGCAATTCTGAAACCCTCTTGGCTGAAGTAATAGCCACCAAGAAAGCCGTTTTCCAAGATAAGAACTTTAACGGAACCGAGGCCGCAGGCTCGAAAGGTGGTCTCGTCAAGGCTTGTAAGATCAGAGTGAGATCCCATGGGGGAACCACAGTCTTTACAGGTGGTTTCAAAAGAAAAACGCCTCTTAAGAAGGTTTTGCACAACTTAGTAGATGCTAAAGAGCCTTTGCCGTCCCCCACATGAAAATGGGAGATGGCCGCCATCTGCACCTTAACCGTGGAGGCACTTGCTCCTTGCCTAAAAAGCAGGGAAAGGAAGTCCAGAATAGTCGGAGTAGGGACAGTAAATGGGTCCAAGTCTTTGTCTTTGGCCCAGATGGAAAAACGTTTCCATTTACTGTTGTAAAGTTTTCTGGTAGATGGTTTATGAGCCGCCACCAGAATGGCTTTAACGAGGGATGAGATACCGGGAGTCCTAGCCATTAATGGAACTGGATCAACCAAGCAGCAAGTTTGAGATTGACCAGGTTCGGGGTAGGGCATCCTGCTGGATGTGAGATTAGGTCTGGACTGGGATCCAGAATCCATGGGGGAGCCATACTGTGAGACCGCAGAAAGGGGAACCAGATCTGTCGAGGCCAGAATGGGGCTAGGAGGATAACTCTGCTCCCCAACCGACAGGCTTTCTAGATGAATTTCATCATGAGTGGGAGGGGGATAAGCATAAAGGAGTCCGGGGGGCCAAGCATAGACTAGAGCATCTCTGGGGGTCTCCCCTTTGGGGGGAACTACCGCGAAGTACTCGCTGCATTTTGTGTTTAAAGGAGAAGCGAAAAGATCGCAGCGAGGCTGACCCCATTTGTGGAAGATCTGCTTGCAACAGACGGATTCAGAGACCACTCGTATGGAGTGAGAAGCACCCGACTTAGTTTGTTCGCTAATATGTTGGACCGTCCCGGAATGTGCGTTGCTATCAGAAAGCGGTTGGTGGAAATTGCCCATTCCCACACTCTCATGGCTTCTCGACACAGGGGGGTAAGATCTGGTCCCTCCTTCTTTGTTTATATACCAGACTACTGCCATGTTGTCCGTCTGGATTGCAATAGTCCCCAGGGGAAGAAGGTGGTGGAGAGCTTGCAATGCCAGAAGCACCGCCCTCATCTCTAGGACACTGATATGCAATGCGGTCTCTAGGGAAGTCCACGTGCCTTGAACGGATCTGCCTGAACAATGCCCCCCCCCACCCGAGGCGAGAAGCGTCCATGGTCAACGTGGCTACGACCGGGGGGATCACAAAGGGCCTCCCTTCTCTGAGTTCTTGCGCATGTAACCACCACCGAAGGGAGCCCATGCAAACCCTGCTCAGGGGTACTGGCGTGCTTAACGGGTGAATTGACAGGGACCATTGGACTAGAAGGGTCCATTGTAATATGCGCATTCGCAGACGGGCATGAATAGTGAGACCAATCGCTGCTGACATAGACCCCAGTGCCCTCAGGACTAACTCCGCCGGAGGAGCAGGGCTCTGAAGAAGGGCTAACACCTGATACGACAAGTTGTTCAGCCTGGCTGACGTTAGAACAACTCGGGAGATTCGTGTATCTAACCTGGCCCCTATGAATTCTAGGGCTTGAGTGGGGCACAGGCAGGATTTCTGCTCATTCACTGAGATGCCTAGGTTGTGGGCCAGAGACAGAGCATAATCTCTCGCCACACAGAGCTAATGCCTGTTGGTCGCGGTGAGGAGCCAGTCGTCTAGGTAGGGGAAGACCTGAATGCCCTGAAGTCTCAGGTGGGCTGCAACCACTGCCATGACCTTGGTGAACACTCTGGGGGCTGAGGTGAGGCCAAATGGAAGAACTCTGAATTGATAATGACTGGCTCCGAGCCGGAAGCGGAGAAACCTCCTGGATCGTCTGTCCATCAAGATGTGGTAATACGCATCCTTGAGGTCTAACGAGCACATCCAGTCATTCTCCCGCAGAAGGGGGAAAATTGATTGGAGAGTGACCATCCGGAACTTTTCCTTGGGTATGAATAGGTTCAGAGCGAAAAGGTCTAAGATGGGTCTGAGGTCCCCTGTTTTCTTTGGCACCAAAAAGAACCTGGAGTAATAACCCAATCCGGACTGATCTGGGGGGACGGGCTGGATGGCTCTTTTTCTTAGCAGCTTTGAAATCTCCAAAGCCGCTGCCTCCCTCTGATCGGGTGGGACATCGGGGAGACATCTGGGTTTGGGCGGTAGGTTCATGAATGGAATGGAGTATCCTCTAGATATGATCCGGAGCACCCATCGATCTGTTGTAAGGGACTCCCAGTTTGACAGGTGCTCCGACAACCGCCCCCCCGACTGCCTCCAGAGAGGGACAGTCAGGCAAGCCCTCAGGGCTGTTGCGCGGGTCTGTCCGAGAAAGGTTCTCTAGACCCGAAGTTACACGGCCCCCCTCTGCCTCTGGGCCGGCGTCCACCTTGTCCTCCTCTGCCTCTAGAGGATGAGTGGTCCGCAGCAGGATGGGATTGCTGAGACTTACGGAACCACAGCTTCTTTTGTCCCCTCTGATTCCTGGAGAAGGATCTTTGGGGACTAGACAAGCGGACTCCAACGGCAGACAGCGTCTTCCCGTCCTTTTCGCTTTGGACCAGCGTGTCACGAACAGTTTTGCCAAACAAGGCAGAACCGTCAAATGGGGCGTTCGCGAAGGACGCCTTGAAGGGATCCGTGAAGTCGCAAAGACGGAGTCAGGAGAGACGTCGCAAGACGACCCCGGCTCCGCTAGCTCTAGCGGCTCCCTCCGTTGCGTGGGAGAGAAGCCGCATAGATGTATTGGAGATGGATTTTAGAGTGGCCATCCGAGTCTCAAAAACCTTCTTGTCTGGGACCGACATGGATTCTGGGGGGGCTGCAGCGTATTCCTTAATCAAGTCTCGCTGTAGCCTAATGCTATGTGCCATATAGTTCAGCGCCCTTATGGAAAAGGTCGCTGAAGCAAACATCCGCTTCCCAATCCGGTCAAGCGCTCGAGATTCTTTATCCGGCGGGTGAACCGAAGAACTCTCCTGCGCGAGTTCTTTCTTGGTGGCCGCCGCCACCAACATGGCATCAACAGGGGTTCCTTTGGCCCAAGATGATCTATCTGTGGGAGGACTGAGGACTTTATCGGGGCATCTAGGGATTGGCTCCACGGTGTCGGGCTCCTTCCACGCCCTGGAGGTAATTAAGTCCACCAGGGGGTCGGCCGGAGGGAACACCCAGGAGGTAGATGGGCCTGCCTCAAAGGCCTCCAGGAACATGGGCTCATCAAGGGAGGGCTTTTGGGCTGACCACCCCCCTCTGATATGCAACATTTCCATGATGTCTTCGAAGGAGACATCTTCAGGGGGTGACCTTGGGGAACCCTCCGTACCATCTAAGTCTGTGTCAGTGGTAACGGACTCGGGGGAGTCCAGGTGCCTCCATTTGCACCGATGTTTCCGAGGGACCTCCTCGGTGGGGCTGTCTGAAGAGGGCTCATCCACGGGTTGTTGTTCCTCTGCGGGAACTAGCTGGAGGGCTTGGGCAGGCTGTCCCGATGGACGGATGATGGAAGACAGACCCTCATACAGTGGGGGTATGGGTGGATCCGAAGCCCGGGTCGGGGATCTGGAGGACCTCAACAGCACCCTCTCCACTACCTCAAATGCTGAAGGAGAGCCACTCTCGCCAGCCTCTGAGAGGAATCTCCTCGGATCAGAGGAAGGGATCGGGGTCGGAGCCGATGCAGTCGGTGCCGAGGCAGAGGTGTGCTCCGAAGCCAACAGCGCCGAAGACACAGCAACTCCCTCGGATCCGACGCTCAGCCCTCGGCCCCGAGAGCTCGGGTCCGATAAGCTCGAAGGTATAGTCGGCGTCGAAGAGACCACCGCTATCGGCGCCGACAATTCCCCAGGTCCGAATGGGCCTGGATCCGATGACTCCGAGACCCGAAAACGAGTCGGAGAAGGAGTGATCGGGGCAAATATGGGGGCTGCACTCCCCCCCAGGGGGGGGGGGGAGGCAGGAGCATCCCCATCTGCATTTGGGTCTGCAAGAACCGACGCATCATCCAATCCATATCCACTTCGGAGATGCTTCGGGTCGACCTGGATGAAGTAGTACAGGCAGGCCGGGAGGGCCGCCTCGAAGATCTCGAGGGAGACCTATCCTCCTCCTCCTCCAGCTCCGGCGAGAAACCGGGCAAACGGCACCGAGAGGAGGGGGATCCGGAGACCCTCGAGGGAGATCTGAGCACTTTCACTGGCGGAGCCAGAGGATGAGGTTCGGCCCATCTTTTGTGGGACTTATGTCCTTCCTTATCCTTGGTGCCTCTTCTCTTTAAGGGAAGAGGCACTAGTTTCCCCAGAGCTCAAACCCGAAGTGGGAGGTTGAGTCCCGGGTAGAGCTAAGGGGACAGGTGGCGCCGAAGCTGCCAAAGCAGCTGGAGCCCGAATAGGAGAGGAAGAAGAAGTCGACTCCTGGGGGAGCTTTCCCGCCAGGATCAGCTTGTTCTTCCTATCCCGAAGTGCCCGGAGGTTAAAGGCCGTGCAGATCTGGCAGGCCTCTGACAAATGGGCTGCCCCCAGGCACAAAACGCACTGAGTGTGGCCATCAGCTGGGGAAAGCTTGTGGCCACACTCAGTACATTTAGAAAAAACGGCCTTAGGCCCTTCAGACATATTCACACACACACACCCAAACACTAGGAGGGGGAGGGGGAGTGAAGGTAAGCTAGCAAATAAAGTTAACAAAAAGGGACCAAAAACTAGCACTAGGAGTAGAAAAAGGGGCTAGCACACACACGACAACTTTGTTGAAAAATAAGGTGGTTTAAAACCAGCAATGATCTTACCCTGCCAGGAGCTCTTCACAGGGAAGCTTCTTCAGCCGTGGCAAAAAGCGATCTAGGGTAATGTGGTTAGTAGCAGGGGATTATGGGTAGGGGGGAGGAGCTAGGAGCTTGGATCTTGGAGCTTGGAAAGCTGTCGGATCAGACACCCACAGGTTGCAGAACAAATGAAGTAACTACTTCAGATCTGACGGGTCAGCCAACTCCTTCTTAGTGGCCGCTGCCACCACCATGGCATCAACGGGGACGCCCTTAGTGAGAAACTGCTTGTCCGAAGGGGCTGTAATAAATTTTGTGGGCCTCCGGGGAGTTGGTTCCATAGTATCCGGAGCCGTCCACGCCTTCTGAGCCACCACCTCCATGAGTGGGTCGAAAGGCGGGACACCCAGGAGGTGGAAGGGCGAGAACCGAACGCGTCCAGGTACACCGACTCGTCCTCGGAAGGATTAAGGGCAGACCATTTCCCCCTCTGTTTAAGGATCTCTAGGATGTCAGAAAATGAGACATCCTCAGAGGGGGACCCTTCCAAATCATCCAGGTTGGTGTCAGATGTCGACATACTTCCTCTTGCATGTCCTCTTCTGAGGGGGCTCCCCCACAGGATCAGGGGAGGCCTCAGAAGAGGAGGATATGCCCAATGGGGCGACCTGGAGTGTTGGTTCTCCACGCTTGGATTCAGGAGGGTAGGCAGAGGCCGAAGCAGGCACCATGGAAGGAAGGGCCGATGGGGCTGACCGTGGTGCCGGTATCGGAGCCAGCACACTCCTCATGACCTCAAAGGCGCCCCTATCAGGCAGAGAGGAGGGACCCAGCTCCGAAGAGATGAGAGCTCCTCCCGGCACTGAGAGGGACAGCTCCGGGGCCAATGTCGGTGGCGAGCTCACCTGCGTCGACACTCCGAGAGGGAGAACGGGGGCGGACAAGGGTCCGATGCCACTCACCCCCTCGGAACCAACGAGGGAGTCCCGGCGCCTGTATCCCTCCAAGGACGGAGCCAATGAAGGGACCAGAGACGACGAAGGAACCGATAAGGGTGGAATCGGTTCTGACGCCCCCACAGTACCAACCCCGACGGCCTCCGGCTCCGAGCTCGAAAGAATAGTCAGAGGAGGAACTGGAGCAGGCGCTGGGGAAGCCGCTGTCTGTTGAGACAGGCTATGCAATAACTGGGCGAGCGCCTGCAACTTCAAAAGCCTACTGACTACCCTCTCGATGTCGTGGTCCGAAAGCCTGGAAGAGCTAGAGGAGTGAGACCTATGGCTCCGCTCCGACAGCAAAGGGGACTTCGGAGCCGACCTGACCGACTCCAATAAAGGAGATTGGGAGTGCTTTCGGCTTGGAGACGGCTCCGACGCCAAGGTCGGAGCAGACTGAGGCCTCGATGTATCATTTCCGGCCGGAACCGGCGAGGCAGAAGAAGGTCCGCTCGGCGCCGGCTCTGGACATGGAGCCGACGGTTTGGCGGGCTTAGAAGGTTTTCCTGATAGAGGCTTGGTAAGAGAACCTTCAGGCTTCAATAAGCCCCTTAAGATGAGCTTATTTCTGCGCTCCTGCAGGACTCTTGGGCTAAAAGCATGACAGATGGAACAAGAGTCCTGCAGGTGCAGAGGGCCCAAACAATACACAGAAGAAGTGTGACCGTCTGTCAGAGACATCTTCTGACAGCACGAGTCACACTTCTTGAATCCCGATATCTTGGTATCCTTAGACATGACACCACAGGAACGGGACAACAAAGTCTAAACAAGCATACAAACACACACACAACACTTGACAGACACTCTTAAAGTTATTACAATAAAACTAAATTCCACACACACACCTACTAAAGGAACCTGTATAAACCTACTGTACAAAACTACTATAAAAAAGGGGGGGGGGGGTAAAGGCCTAACTGCCTTAAGGGTGGAAAAAAGTAGGAAAACTATTAATAAAGGGAGGAAAGACTAGTCGGGAGACTACTAACACTATTAGAAAAAATCTAGGGAAAAAATATCAATCAAAAACTAACTATAATTATAAAACATTTTAAATACAACCTGGAGCCGGTGAAAACGCAACCTCGTAGCTGAAGCGGCAAACGAGATCTGGGTATATGACGCCTAGCATTATGGGACATAGCATAACCTCGAGCCGGTAAAAATAGCTCTCGAGCTTTAGTATTAGGTCAAGTCGGAGCCGAAGTCCAGCTCCGAACCCATCCAGCAAGAATGAAGGCGAGATTGACAACTTAACATTAAAAAATTCTAAAACGAAATTATCCCAAACCCTTTTCTCTATATATCCAAAGAATGAGCAAAGGCCAGAAAATAAGTGCTTGTTAGTTTAAGAAAATGAAAGTTATGCACCTATCATAATGGTAGATCCATATTGTCTTCTTCCATTTGGTTTAACCTGTGGATTATCCAATCTAACTCGGATCCAATGCCAGCTATTCCACAGTGTTCAGCCCAAGGGCTCCACCTTTTTTACCCATAATACCCTGCTCTCCTCTTCTCTCCTCAGATCGAGTTTGCCACTGACAGCTCCCCCCATAAAATACTATTAGATCTATCCAATATGTTAATAAGAAAGTCAATAGATAAAAGGAACAATAGACAAGGACCTATATATATAGCAGCTCATAAACCAGGTCTCCAGACCAATCAGGATCACTTAGCTAACTACCATGACAATTTGGAGGTGGGGTATGGAGAAAGGGATGGCTGAACCAGGTGCAAGAAGACAACATGAATCTACTGTTATGGCAAGTACGTAACTTTTGTATCCAATGCTGTCTTTTCCATCTGACTTCAACCTGCGGGACACAGTCCCTAGCCTGAGAAACCGCCTGGGAGGGCCTAGGAGAGAACATTCTTCAGAAAGATGGAATCCAGTGAAGCTCTTGACCTAGACTGAACCTCCAATTTGTAGTAGAAGACAAAGGTATAAGTGGTAGACCAGGTAGCTGCTGTACAAACATCATCAGTATAGACCAGTGATCTGTGGCTGACCAAGTTTGCAGATGACGGCAAGTTGGATGTTGCCTTAAATTCCCCTAGTGATATGAACATCCTCCAAGAGGGCTTTACTCAAACTAATGACTGGTGCCAGAAGCATGGCTTCAAACTGAATGCCAAGAAATGCATCATTATCCCCTTTGGGGAAATGGCATCCCCACTAATTATCACATTAATAACAACGTACTAAGCACGTAATCAGTCGTGAGGGACTTGGGCACCCAGATTGATAGCAAACTGACTTTTGACCGCCATGTTGCCTCCATTGTACGGAAGGCTTTCTACATGGCCCACCTCATAAATAAAGGTATTTCATTCAGGAGCAAGGAGGTCATAACATCCCTGTTCTCCTCCCATATCAGACTCATTATTGAGTACAATGCCCCCTTCAGCATGTCAGCTGGAGAGACCACAGAGGTTCTTGACCAAGAAAATCCAGGGTCTCAAACACCTTTCCTATACAGACAGGTTAAAAGCCCTGTCCCTCTATCAGTCTTGTACAGACTGCTCAGAGGTGACCTGTGTCTGGCATGCAAGGCCATCTCAGACTCAGCCTTGATGGATTTGCTGCATATCCCTAAGTCAAACTCCACTTGTGCAACCCGCATGCAAGGCCTTAACCTGCTCTGTGACATTAATAGAACATATTGGCGGGATAGATTTGTGTCCCAAAGACTCCATCTGTAGAATAGACTCCCTCTCCATGTCAAGCAGAGTACCTCTCTAGCCCTCTAAGCGGAACGTGGATGACTGGATGGGAAACCAAAAATACACCCCTGGGATCCCACCTGTGTCCCTGCTGGACAGTGGAAACAGGTGCTGACTTTGAGGGAACATGGGCCAAACTCTTGGCTAGGCTTATAAGGGCCTCCGGGCAAATAGCCTGGTGGTATCCTATGAACCTGTGAGGAAAAAAGGAATCAAAGCAGTCACTATTCTAGATGAATGACCTCTAAGCTTTGCTGGTAAGGACATTCCCTTCAAAGATCACATAAATAAGATACAGCTGGAAAGCCATTTGCAGAGGGTCACCTTGAAGTTAGGACTTCGGAGCCCAGACTTAGAAAAGAAAACAAAACAGCTGGTCAGCTTTTCTAAAATGTTTAGCTTTATTCAAACAGAACCTGGATTGTCTATGCACATCCAAGCAACGTTATTAATGAAACATGGAAGACTGGTAACTGAATGGGCTGGGTGGTTCAAAGTAGATGCTGAAGCAACTTTGGGCAAAAAGGAAGGATATGTTCTGACAGTAACTTTGCCCTTATGAAAAATTAAGTAAGGAGAAACAGAAAAATCAAATAAGGAGAAAGACAGCATAGTGCATGAAGCTCAGATACCCTTTTGGCAGAAGTAACAGCCAAAAGAAAGAGGGTCTTCCATAACAAATTTAAAGATGCTGTAAGTAAAGGATCAAGGGAGGGGGGGGGTCTTCCATGACAAAAACTTTAAAGATGCTGTAGGTGAAGGATCAAGGGGAGGACAGCAAGCACTTGGAAGATCCTACTGAAATATCAGATCTTAACTAGGGGTTCTGAACAAAAAAGTGCCCCACAAGAAAGCTTTAGATTACTTAAGAGCCACCAAAGGCATATTATCCCTACCAATGTAGAATAACTCAAACCAGAATGAAAAAGACCAGCCAAGAAGCCCATGAATGAATCCAAAGGAGCAGACAGGGGATCTAAGCCTTTAGAAGAGGTCCAAGTAGAGAAACATTGTCACTTACTGGCAGAATATGAATAATTTTGTCAGAGAGCTTGGAATTCCTGACCATCATCAGAAGTGAAGAAACAATGTGATCCATTTGAGGGAGTGGAAGTTGGGCAGAGGTATCGGCAGAATGGGAAAATGGATACAGGATTGGATCCAGCACCCAGGATGGGTGACGTAGGTGAGTCCAAAAAAAAAAGGGGGGGGGGGCAAATTTCTCGCAGCCAGAATGGAGCAATGAGGATGACTGTTGCTCTGCACTGGGTTACCTTCTGAAGAAACTTGATTATCAAGGGCATCAGGGGGTAGGCGTACATAAGACCTAGGAGTCCAGCCTACAGAACAGCATTACTTGATGAATGTTTCTCTGGATGGATCAGGGTAGAAAAACTGCTGCACTTCATGTTGGGCGGGGAGGTAAAAAGATCACAGCAGTGTGTGTCCCATTTGCAGAAAATCTAAGCTACTAGTTTGGATTTGGGGTTCGCTCGTGATGCAGAAGGATGTTCCGGACCAAACAGTCCACCAAAATGTTGAATTTGCCTAGGATGTGCACTGCAGTCAGAAACTGCTGAAAGGAGACTGCCCATTGCCAAATCCTGATGGCCTTTCACCATAGGGGATAGGAACAAGTTATCCCTTGCTTGTTCAGATACCAAACCACAGAAGTGTTGTCCTTTTGGATGGCAATCACACTCTCGTCAAGAAGGTCCTGAAAGGCCTGCAGTGCTAAGAGGTCCACCCTCATCTCCAAGACACTGTTATGAAGACTGAACTTGAAACTCATTCAGGTCCCCTGGTCCATTTTCCCTTTGAAATGCACCTCCCCCAACTTGGAAGGGAATCAGCTGTTGTGACATGGAGTGGGGATGAGGAAGAAATGAAAGCTATGTACTAATTGTAATGATAGATCTGTGCTGTCTTACTTTCGTTTGGTTTAACATATGGGTTGTCTGATCCAGCTGGATCCAACCTTGGTGCACAGTACCACAGTATTGGATCTGAGCGCTCTGACTCCTCCCCAAACCACAATTCCCCTCTCCTACTTAAATCACCTCAGCTAGTGATAAATTATGTAAGAAATAATAAAAGAAGGAAAAAAGGGACTATATAAGCTAAGTGGTACAAAGGTCAGACAAGGTCCAGACAAGGACTAGTCAATCCCTAGGAAAGATATGTGACAATCTGATGGGAGAAGGAGAGAGGGGGATTGAACCAGAAGAGAATAAGACAACACATGTATTGTTATGGGAAGTACATAACTTACATATCCAATGTTGTCTATTTTCTTCTGATTCAACATGTAGGACAGATTTCCAAGCTACCCAACAGGGACCTGGGTGGACTGAAGGAAGGATATTCCTCGGTATGGCAGAGCCAAAATATGTTTGAATCCTAGACTGCACATTTAATTTAGAATTTGATACAAAAGTATGAGCTGAAGACCCAAGTCACTACAGCACATGTCACTGACACACACTCTTTCTGCAAACAGTGTTGAAGTTGCCATTGCTCTGGTAGCATGAGCCTTAGACTTTGATTATAAGGGCAGACCTTTTGACTTATAAACAAATGAAATGCAGTCTACTACTCAATTTGACAGAGTTACTCGTTGAAGGTTGCGCGTCAGGGCTGGTAACTTGGCACGTAAAAATCCACTACCAAACATTATCGGACCGGAGTTCCGCTGCGGCGACCCCTAACTGGGATAAGCCGAAAGACACAACAACTTTAGATACACATTGTCCAAGTTTTGCCTGGGAGAAGGGTGCAAACAATCAGTGTGATGTACAAGAACCCAAGTTGCCTACGGGCTTCTATGGTATGTACAGTATGTTCTCCTTTGTTAACAAAGTTTGGGAAGAAGACTGTCAGATCAATCTGTTGGTTCAAGTTAGGTTCCAAAGCTACTTTGGGAAGAAAAAAGGGGTTTCTCCTCAGTGACATTTTGTTCTTGTGAAAAATAAGGAATGAGGATTTGCATGAAAATGCAATTCTGACATGCTTTGCTGATGTAACAGCAAACAAGAAAATAGCCTTCCATGAAAGAAAAAAAAAGTTTTGGACTCACTATAACGTTCCATCTGTGTTGTCCATTTTCATTCAGATCTGATCCTCGGATCCAACTCAGCTGCTTCTTCCATCTTGTGGAACACTGAAACTCTCAAACTTCTCCCTTATCCACAATGCCATAGTCACCTAAATTACCTCAGATCTTGTTTGCTGCCCCTTATATCTGCAAAGCAGTAGGAAATAAATTAAAAGAATCTGAGACTCAAACAAAGGAACAGTAGTTCCTACAGTAGCTTTTGATCCTTCCTAGAGTCAAACAAGGAGGGGGTTGGTGGGAGAGAAGTTGAGGAAGAATGAAAATGAACAATAAACATGAAATGTTATGCTGAGTTCATAACTTTTTTTATTTGATGTTATCATTTCCATTTATTCCTCAACTGTTGGGACAGAGTCCCCAGCCACTTAAATTCTGGGAGGACTCTAAGGAAGGATATTCCTGAGCACCACTGCACCAAAGGCTGCTTTTCCCCTAGAGACTATATTCAATTTGTAATGAACAATAAAAGTATGAAAATTAGCCCAAGTTGTGGCTGCACAAATATCATCCATTGAAGATCTAAGATCAAAAAGCTGAAAAAGTTGCCATACACCTGTGGTTGAATGTGCTTTTGGAGGTTTTGGTAAAGGCAAGCCCAATTTTTCATAAACAAAGGTAATACAATCAGTCAACCATTTGGCTAAAGTCACTTTAGAAAATGATTTGCCTAATTTTGATTCCGAAAAGGAAACAAAATTGTTCTGATTTCTTCAAATTTTTGGTTCTTTGTAGATTAAAACCATAATCATCTGTGAAACTAGTGTGCAGTGACATGCACTGTCCACAAAGTTGCAAACCAGATACTCTTGACGGTAACTGATATTCTCACTCCAACTGTTTAATCAATAAAAAAGGGTCAGGTGTCATGGATATAAACTTTCCTACCATCTCAGTTACCGGCTTGGTAGATATGGGCATCCTGAGGCAATGTAGAAATTGCCTCATGTTTACTGACAACCAGTTAATTCTCAAACTGATATGGTATGTGAGAGATGTATTTACACAATATCACTGGAGGCAAAGCTCTCACATAAAAGTACTCCTAATGTCAATAAGGTTGTCAGTAGTACACATGCTGCACCTATCACGTTCAATTCAAAGCAGACATATAGACTCGCATAAGCTGAGGCACTTGCACGTAACCTTCCTTAGGTTCATATGCTGGTACTAGGCTATCTGCCCTAGGGCCTATACAAGCCTAGCCATAACAATTCCCTGGCTATTTCTTCCCACACTATTTACTTCCCTGGACCCCTGTCTAGCAGGGCGACTGACGTGATCCCCGGGGGGAATTTCCTTTCTCCCATCCAATCGTCACGGTTCCTTTTGAAGAGGGCCAAAGAGGCACTCTGCTTGACATGTATGGGCAATCTATTCCAGAGTCTGGGGAGTCTCTGGGTCAGGAACCTATCCCTCCAGCATGTTTTGTTTATTGTGATGACAAGGTTTAGATCCCTGGAGCGTGTGGCTCTGAGGGATTGGGATTTCTTTAAGTGTAGCATGTCCAACAGCTCTGGGTTTGACATGGCCTTGTATGTTAAGCAGAGATCGCCTCTGACTAGACAATATGCGACAGAGTATAGCTGGAGGTTTTTTAAGGCGGTCAGCGTAGGGCATCTGCTTTAGTCCTGTGATTCTTTTAGTGAGGTATTTCTGCAACCTTTAAAGATGCTGTAGATGTCTTGAGAGTTACATACCAAACGGGGCATTGCATTCTATAATGGGTCTAACAAGGGATGAGTACAGTGGGACAATGACCTCCTTTATTCTGGATGAAAAGCCCTTAGTGATGAGGTGTGCCACATAGAAGGATTTCCTGACTGTTGTGGCGATGTGGTTACAACAGTCAGGAAATCCTTCTATGTCCTAAACCAAAAAGACCTCCTAGACAAAGTACACATAATAAATACCCTCAGCAGCCCCACATGCGCTCCTTCAAAAACAACACCCACATCAAAACATACAGCTACATCTCATGGAGCCTCTACCTCAAAGCCCATAAGGCAAGCCATCAAATAATCCAACATTCTAGTCATTGGGGGCTCCATTGTGAGACACACTGATGTTCCTCTCACCAGGATGAGTAAGGAGAAAGTTATGGCCAGTTGCTTATCAGGGGCTAGGATCTGCAACATTACGCATGCACTCGGGTCATTGGATCACAATTACCAATATGACTCCGTCATTGCTCATTTGGGAGTAAATGACCTGAGACGTACTTCCCTACACTATATGAAGACAGACATCATGGAGCTCTCTGAATATGTGTCTCAGGGGGTCTACTTCATTTGCCTGACAACTCAAATGACTGACACTCATTTGCCTGACAGCTCATTTGCTCGACAAACTTTCTAGGTGGGGGGCTTCGCCCCCCACACCCCCCTGATGTGGGGGGCTGTGCCCCCCACACCCCCCAACTATATATAACAACTCCACGGTCGCACAACAGTGGGGAGGGGGGTAAATCCCAGGTTTTTGCCTTGATTACTTTTTGTCGAGCAAATGAGCTGTCAGGCAAATGAGTGTCAGTCATTTGAGTTGTCAGGCAAATGAAGTAGACCCGTCTCAGGCTGGTATGAGTCTAGCACTGAGCAGCACTTTACCTTTTCCAAGGATGATGCCACAATAGGAACAAAAGATGACTGAATTTAACAATTAGCTTAGTTTCTGGTGTCATTCTAAGGGGGTGCAATATTTGTCAGCATGGAAGGAGATGGTCAACAGACCATGCTGTTTGCCAGGGATGGTCTGCACTTCTTCCCTCTAGGCTTTTGAATATTAGCTAAAACACTGTCTTCCCCCATAGTGCCTATTTTAGGCGATGCCAAACTGAAAGTACTTCCCTACATAGCAAATCAAAACCAAGGAAATCTAAAGGTATTACTGCTCAGTGTTAGGAGTCTAAACAAAACAACTCCACTCACTGGAAACTCTCTTTACCCTAGAGAATGCTGATGTCTGTGCGGTCACTGAGACATGGTTTAAAGCCATAAAGAGCATACCAGCAGCGCAATGTTATAATGCCTTCCACACAATTAGGCCAGCTACTTCACAGGCAGGGATTAAAGGTGGAGGTCTTTCTATTTAGATCAAAAATAAATATACTTCAAGGCTGGTCAAACAGGACAATGCACTTGAGCTGTTCCATGTTCAAATCACCATAGGTAAAATCCAATACCACTTCCTTACAAGCTATAGGTCGCCCTCTATGACCTAAAAAACCCATACTGTGTATTTAAACTTAGTAGAAACACTAACCATCCAACCCAATACCATATTCATGGGTGTCTTTAATCAACCCACTATTAACTGGGAATCTTATACAACACCAAATGCACAGGTACAGAGATTCCTGGATTTTGTAAACACAAACTTACTGAACCAGATAGTCAATACGCCAATCAGGGGTGCAACCATACTGGATCTGGTCCTCACTAATATGGGAGACTGCTGCCCACCCCCCACTGTAATGCCTTCCCTGGTAAGGTCAAACAACAAAATGGTCTCCTTTGAAGTAAAAATAAAATCTGGATCCCCAGCTGAACTTGGAATATTCAGGAAATATTCTAAGGCTAACCTCCTGCTATTAAGTGAGAACCTGGCAAAATCTCAAGCCCCCATAAACCCTGTGAACACTTCTGCTTATGCAGAACTGTTCAAATAAACCCTGTACAAGCATGTTAATAGCTGCATAGAGGCAGCTGTGCTCACCAGGAAAAAGTACAGAACTAACAAAAAACAAGCCACCCTGGTGGAATCACAAAATGAATCGGCTATATAACAGGAGGAAGAAAATCATGGCAAAAATTAGGAGGTGCAGCACCCAGCAGGATAATAGCACTCTAATCAAACAACTCAGAGGACAAATAAAATCTACCAAAGCAAAATTTGAGGTAAGTTTAGCCTCCCAGGCCAAGGACAACCCCAAAGCATTCTTTAGCTATGTCTGCAACCTCAAAGGCAATGCACAATTGTGTGCAGAGCTCATTCTAAATGAAGCCACCTATATTGAGCCAGAAGATACAGAAAACCTCCTGGCTGATAAATTCAGCTCCAACTTTACTCCTCTCCCCCCTCAACCTTCTCTCAGGAAATATCATCAAATACAACTCTCCCTACTATCACTAGGGAACAGGTTCTTACTGCTTTTTCTAAAACCAAGAACACTGCATCAGGGGGCCCAGACAATATCCCAGGATGCCTTCTAAATAGTATGAAACATGACCTATCAGGGCCTCTGGAATTGCGTTTAACTGTAGCTTTCAAACAGGCTTTGTGCCTCATGAATGAAGAAAGGTAACAGTCATCCCTCTGCAAAAAGGTGGGCCATCTACAGACCCTGGAAACTACAGACCCATAAGTCTTACTAGTCTTATATGTAAAGCATTGGAAATAATTATCATGGAGATGATCAACAGAGATACAGTAAGCCTCCAGAGACTGGACCCAACCCAGTTTGGTTTCATCAAGGACAGATCATGTCTACTCAACCTGATGGACTTCTTTGAGAAGGTCACCAAAGCAATGGATGAGGGCAAAATTGTTCACATGGTCTACCTTGACCTGACCTAGGCATATGACACACTACCCAACTTGGGCATTATTGACAAACTCAACAGGTTAGGTACAAACCCGTATGTCACCCGGTGGATAGCCAACTGGCTCACAAACAGGACCCAGAAAGTTAGAATTGGAGAGTCCACCTCTACAAAGAGGCCAGTCGAAAGTGGAGTCCCACAGAGATCAGTCCTTGGACTGCTCCTTTTTGGCATTTACTTCTCAGATGTCAAGACCAATGTCAGAGGTCTCTGGGTGACTAAATTTGCAGATGATTGCAAATTAGGAGCTGTCATTGAATCTCACACTGACACAAATATTCTCCAGGAGGGGCTGACACATACAAACAACTGGTGCCAGAGCCATGGTCTAAAACTAAATGCCAAGAAATGCATAATAGTATTCTTTCGGAAGTCAGCCATCTCTGGTAACTATCATATTGACAACACACCCCTTAGACTTGACCCAGTAGTCAGGGACTTGGGACACACATAGTGTCCTAGCCTTTGATCATCACGTGTCTACAGTGGTGAGGAAATCGTTCTATGTTGTGCAACTTATAAACAAAGGTATGGCATCTATGTCCAAGGAAGTCATTGTTCCACTGTATTCAGCATTTATCTGACCTATCATTGAGTACAATGCCCCCTTTGGTACGTACCTAACCAAGCATATCTAACAATTGCATCGTCCACACAGGTTCCTCACTAAAAGAATACAGGGCAGTAATATGTCCTATGCAGACGCCTCAAAGCCCTATCCCTGTATTCTGTCTCCTACAGGCTTTTGAGGGGAGATCTATGCCTGGCATACACAGCATTGTCAGACCCCACTCTGATGGACCTCCTGCATAACCACAAAATAAACAGCACCAGAATTACCCATTCTAAAAACTTAAACCTTGCCTGTGATATAAACAGGACCTGCTGGACAGATAGGTATGTATTCCAGAGAGTACCCCATCTATGGAACAGGCTCCCCCATCCATGTTAAGCAGAGTTCCTCCCTAACCCAATTCAAGTGCAACTTGGACAATTGGATGGAAAACCGAAAATTCATCCCCGGTTTGGCACCTATGTCTCTAATGGACACAGGTAACCTGTAAATGGTCCATCTCCTAGGCCTATGCTTACACTTATCAAGGGTATCAGAACTTGTCAGAGATTTGGGATGCATGGCTAGGCTTAAAAAAAACCTTGTGGTTGTTAACCTAGTAAATACCTATGAACTTTGAATGATATTTTTGACCCGGAACTGAACAAACTGAAATCTGGACAGACAGACTGAAACTGAGTGACTACATTGAGTGAGGCACTTATAAATTCCAATATCTGTGTTGATTCAAGATGAGATTTGTTGTGTCTGACTGAGATCCCCATGTGACATCATAACTGAAGTATGTAGTCTTGAGCTAGAATCAGATGATACCTGGTCAGAGCAGTTATAAGTCAATTGTCCAGATATGGAAACACCTGGAATCCCTACAGTTGCAAGTAAGCTGCTACTACTGCCGTATACTTGGTAAACACCCTGGGGGCTGTGGTGAGACCAAAGATCACTGCTCTGAATTGGTAAAGACTGGTTTCCCAGCCAGAGGCATAGATATCTCCTGGATCATCTGTTCATTTTGATGTGATCGTACACATCCTGAAGATCTATCAAGCACATCCAGTCATCTTTGTGGAAAAAAGTTAGAATGACTGAATCGTGACCATCCAGAACTGTGTGCACTGAACCGACTGATTTAGATTGCTGGAATCCAAAATTGGTCTCCAGTCCCCTGTTTTTTTCAGCACTACAAATAATCTTAAATAAGTTATGGACTCTTTCTGGTCGGGGGGGGGGGGGCGACATCTTGGATGGCTCTTTGTTCTAGTTGTTTATTTCTGTTGTTGCTACCTCCCTCTGATTGAGTGGATCATCAGAGATTTTGTTTATTATCAGTGAGAGGGAGGGAAAAGGGTATTATATAACCTCTGGATATTATCCTCCGCATCCAGGAGTATTTTGTGATATCTTTCCAAGCTCTGGTGTAGGGATAAATGAACTCTGACTGCTGCCTGAGATGGAAAGCCAGGCCTCCTTTCAGGAGTGCTGATAGGACCTGTCAGAGAAGGTATCTCTGGATCCTCGGTTATGCAGAACACCTCTGCTGCAGGGATGGTGTCTTCCATTTTTGTTCCCCCCATTCCTCTGGAGGAACTGTCTCCACGTGGATCATGGAAGGGGCCCTGGGATTTTTTGGAACCACATTTTTCACCCACCTTACTGGTTCCTACAGAAGATCCTTTTGAGAGGTCAAAAAATGTACTCCCACAGCAGACAGGGTTTTTCCATCCTGCTCATATCTAAAGGACACGCCTTTTACTTTAGGGCCAAATATGGAACTTCCGTCAAAAGGAGCACTAATGAAGGAAGAGTTGAAGGATTTTGCAAAATCACATAAGCACATCCAGGCATGTTTTCTGACAGAAATGCCTGAACCTGCCACCTGTGAGGTAACCTTTATTTGTGTGGGAGATAAACCTCATGGATGAGTTTGAATTGGACAGAAGGGTAGCCAATTGTGAGGCAATAGTGCTTTCTGTCTTGCAGGATATGGTCCCTGTGAAGGATTTGGCAATTTCCTTAATTAAATCCCTCTAAAGTTTCATAAAGTGTGCCAAACAATTCAGTGATCAAAGGGCAAAGTTTGCTGAAGCGCAGTCATGCTTCCCAAATCTGTCCAGCACCCTAGACTCCCTGCTAGGGGGGTGCGGAGAGGAAATTTGCTCTGTTAGTTCCTTCTTCATGGATGCCACTACGATCATGCAATCAACTGGTACTCCTTTGCTCCAACATGTCTGGTACTTCGGTAATGACAGGATTCTATCTGGTCTCTTAGGGATAGGCTCGATGGTATCAGGCTTCTTCCACACCCATCGCAAGATCAAATCAATGAGCTCATTGGCAGGCAAAGTCACCCAGGAGGTAGACAGGCCAGCTACAGAAGTCTCCAGGAATACCAACTCCTCTTGGGAAAGGCTGTTGGGGGACCAACCACCCCTTTGTTTTTTTTTAGGAGTTCTAGGAAATCTCCAAATGAGATGTTGTCAGGTGTTGATCTTGGGGATGCTTCCCCCTCATCAAAGTCAGCATCTTCTGTGACAGACTCTTGTGGATAGCCCAAGTGCCTCTTTTTACACTTTTTCTTCCTGGGAACTTCTTCAGTAAGATGCTCCAGAGAAGTCTCAGAAGAGATTAGTATACCTTGCTGGGTGTTTTGGAGACTAGTTTGGGCTGGCTGTCCCAGTGGCACAGTTGGTTAAGGCTCTAGAAGCAGAGCTGAATGGAGTTAAATAGTCAGAGCCAAAGAGGAGAGAGAAATCCGAACCCTTGGAACAGAGAACGCTCGCTCCACTACCTTGAAAGCAGAATGCCTCTGACAGAAGGAGACTGATGGCTCTGAGAAAACATGCTTATGTTCCCTCCTCCCTGAAGTCAGACTACATGAGGAGGGAGTCAGAGCCAAGCTATCTATTGCAGAAGTCCCAAGTGGCAAAGACAACTCCAACAGCTTCAGAGTGGACTCCAGCAACCCAGATATGGTGCTGATGCTATAGCTCCAAGAGATGACAACTCCAAAACCAGTAGTCAGATCAGTGAAGGAGCCAATAAAGGGGGAGTAGTACTGATACGGGTCTCCAGACCCAATGAGGTCAGAGCCAGAAGAACCCCTATTTGAATCTGCATCAAGAGGAATTTCCTCATCATCCTGTACACATCAGCTTTACTCAGACTCTTGGAAGATTCTATAGAGGATGCTGTAGATGATGGTTTGGAGTGGTGTCTTTGTGACCCTTCCAAAAAAGGGAAAAGGAACCCAGAAGAGACAGGCTCCAGAAACAGCTGTGGCAATTGGATCTGACGGGATTTTTTCCGGTCTAGGTTTTGGATCTAAAGAGATCAGATCCAAAACTTTAGCCACCTTACTGGGAGGTCTGGATACCACAGCTGAGGAAGTAGTCGAATCTGGGGAATGTTTCTCGATTCTTTATGAATGGATTCTCTCTTCTTGTCAGCATTTTTGTGAATTTGAGCCCCACAGGATGTCAAAGCAGATTTAGAAGGAAGCAAATATTTTAAAATTAGCTTGTTTTTTCAATCAATCAAGGCTCTAGGATTAAAGGCCTTACAAATATCACAATTCAAATCAAGGTGAGCTGGGCCTAAACAATAGACACACTTTGAATGTGGATCAGACAATGGAATTTCATGGCTACAGGCTACACACTTTTTGAAATCAGAAGGTTTCTCAGACATAGGTTCGTAGGTTAGTACTAGGCTAACTGCCCTTGCGAGCCATTTTAAGCCTAGCCAATTATCCCTTGTGAGACTCAAACCCTACACCTTGTGTGTGTAAGGCAGACACCTTAACCATACGCCACCCTCCCACATGATTTAAGAATAAAAATAATTAAATACAAAAGATAATTAATAGAAAAGTTTTTTTTTTAATGAGGGCAGATTAGAGGAGAAGATACCAACTATGGTAAAAAGGGAGTACTAAATAGTGCAATAAAGGGGAATACAAACAATGGTATTAAAGAAATATGCAAGTAAATAGAAATAATTTGTAAATGGGAAAGAGAGTAGAAATCTTAATAATAATAATATAGGAAAGGGGGAAGTGCTAGAAAACAGTAATATTATAAAGCTATAAAGATACAAAGTTATAAAGTTATAAGTTATAACTCACAGCAAAGTTGTTGTGCTGTACAGCATATAGTGACCACATCCATTTGCTAAGACGGCAAACAAGATCTGAAGTATATTAGGTGACAATGGCATTATGGGTAAGGGAGGAGCTCGAGATTTTCAGTGTTTCATGTGCTGGAACAAGCGACTGAGTCGGATCTGAGGATTTGATCCAAACCCAACAGTTGAGGAATGAATGAAAATGACATTAAATCTTTAGACCTGCTGAAGCTGCAGACTCAAAGGGTTTTTGGGTTAGTGACTGAAGCACAATTGTAATATCCCAAGTAGGGCCCAGATCACAAACTGGGGGTCTCAATAAAAATATTCCTCTAAGGAAAGCCTTTGTCACTTTAAAAGAATCATTGGATGTATTATGTCCTATGTGAAAATTTGAAATGGCAGCTATTTGGACTTTAACTGTAGAGTAGCTAGAGTCTTCCCTAAACAGTTCAGACAAACTCCAACAATGTCAGGTAAAGGGGCTGAAAAAGAGTCTAACCCATTTGAAGAGGCCGCTGTACAAAAATGTTTCCATTTACTTTTGTAAATCTTCTTCGTTGAGTCCCTTTGACAGAAAGAGATTATATTGACTACTGAAGCAGAAAGTCTGGCATCTCTGGCAATTGTTAAAATTGGAGCAACCATGAGGTTAGTTTTAAGGCCTGGAAGGTAATACAGACAGGTGACTGAAAAGATCCAGAATGGGATGCAGAACCCATGGTGGGGGCAGAAGATGAGGCCAAAGAAAGGAGAACCATAGCTGCTGAGGCCAGAAGGGGGCAATGAGGATTACCATGGTCTTGCATTCCATGGCTTTCTGAATGAACTTGGTGATGAGAGGCATTGGTGGAAAGGAGACCTGGGAGACAAAAATGGACTAGAGCATGTCTCAGTGAATGTCCCTGTCAAGGAATGAAGGCAAAATAAGCACTGCATTTGTTGCTGAGGTATGAAGCAAAGGTTGCAGTAAGGCTGGCCCCAGCAACTGAAAATCTCAGTTGTCACTGTTCTGTTGACAGACCACTCATGAGGCAATAAAATAATTCTGCCCAATTTGTCCACCAGAATATTGGATGTCCCAGGGATATGTGCTGCTACTAGAATGCAGTTCAAAGACATGACCCACTGCCAGACTCTCACGGCTTCCTGGCAGAGAGGGTGCAAGCGCATTACACCTCGTTTGTTGATGTACCATACCATCAACATGTTGTCTGAGTGGATGGCGATCACATCCTTGGGAAGGAGGTCCTGAAATTATTGCAGCGTTAGGAGGACCATCCTCAACTTCAAGACACTGATGTGAAGTTTGGCCTCTATTGATGACCACAATCCTTGAACTGTCTGCCTTTCAAAATGCCCTCCCCCACTCTAGAAGGGAAGAGTCCATGGTAACTGTGACCTTGGGAGTAGGGGGACAGAAGGGTCTGCCCTTTACAACCATCTTGGATGAAACCCACCACTGAATATGATCTCTGTAGACTTGAGCCAGGTCAATCCTTTTGTGAAGAGGTTGGAGTTTTTGTGATCACTGTACAGCTAATGTCCACTGTAGAACTGTCATGTGTTATCTGGTCAATGGAATCTGGAGGCCATTAGTCCCAAGAGTCACAAAATGAATCGTGATTGAGGCCGAAGGTGTTTTAGCACTTGGAGGGCTACAGACTTTATGGATTTGTTTCATGTATGGGTACGTTTTACAATTTGATGTCCTGTGTCTGTGTGGCAGACATGAATTCTATGCTCTAAAAGGGGGAAAGCTTGCTTTTGTTAAAGTTTATTGAAATACCCAAATGAGTTGCCAGGGATAAAAAGACTGACTGATGTTGTGATAGGTGATCCTTGCAGGCAGCAATTAGAAGCCACATGTCTAAATATGGGAAGACCTGGATCCCTTGTAACTGTAGGTAAGCTCTAACAATTGCCGTTATCTTTGTGAACAGCCAGGAGGCTGTGGTGAGACCGAACAGTAGCATTCTGAAATGACAGTTATTGGCTTCCAACTGGAAAGGGAGGAATCTACTGGATTGCCACTGAATCTTGTTATGATAGTAGGAGTCCTGGAGATTGATAGAGCACATCCAATCATCCTTCCTCAGCAGAAGTAGAATGAACTGTACCATGATCTGACATTTTGTCTGTTTTACATATTGATTTAGATTGTTTAGATCCAATATTGGTCTGAGGCCCCCTGTCTTTTTTGGAACTAAAAAGAACCTTGAATAGATTCCAGATCCTAGTTGATCTTGGGGGATCGGCTGGATGACTCTCTTGTTCAGCAACTTTGAAAACTCTGTTGCTGCAGATTCCAACTGACTAGATGGAGTACAGAGAATCTTCTGTTTTGCTTTGGGGATTCTAAAAAGGGTATTGTATAACCTCTGGTAATGATCCTTAACACCCAAGAATCAGAAGTTATAGTTTGCCAGGCTACAGAATGCAAGGAGAAGTGTCATCCAACTGCATCCAGAGTGCAGCAGTTGGGCAAACATTCGGGGGACACTGATAAGTTTTATTTATGAAAGGTCCATGGAAACCTTGATTTTGCAGACCGCCTCTGTCTTGAGGATAATGTCCAGTGGAGTTACTTCCTCCTCTACCTCGAGGAGGTCTGTCCCCAGGAGTGTCCTGGTGGAAACCTTGTGATTTCTTGAACCACATTTTCCTTCCTCCTCTTTGATAACTGGAAAGGAATATTTGACGAGCAGAAAAACGGATCCCTACGACACAAAAGGTCTTGCCATCCTGTTCCCTCCTGGTAAGTATTTCCTTTACTTTCAGTCCAAATAAAGTGGAACCATCATAGGGGGCATTAATGAAGGATGTCAAAGTTTTTCATGAAGTTGCAAAGCCATATCCAGGTATGACGTGGCATGGTAATAACCGTGCTGGCTGCCCTTGCTGTACCATTTACTGCGTTAGATAACAGTCTCATGGCCACATTCCAGGATGACTGCAGGGTAGACATTTGGGCATCCACTATTTTCTGCAAATCTGTCAGTAAGCTACCCAACAAGGATGTCCTTGATCAAGTCCCCTTAGAATCACGTCAGGTGTGTTAGACAGTTCAGCACTCGGAATGCAAATGGCACTGAAGCGTATGCCTGTTTTTCCAGTCTGTCCAACTCTCTTCACTCCCTGTTTGGGAGATGGACAGGAGAGCTTTCTTCAGACAGTTCCTTTTTTATGGCTGCTGCTATCACCATGGTATCTATGGGGAGACCCTTAGCCCAATGTTTTCTGTCTTTGGGGGGCAACTAGAATCTTATCTGCCTTTTTCATGGCAGGCTCTGCCAGATCAGGTTCCTTCCGAGCTTTCTGGGCAATGAGATCAATCAAGGTGTCAGGAAGTGGGACTGTCCAGGACGCTGAAGGGCCAGAACCAGAAGCTTAGAGAAAAACATACTCATCAGAGGATGGAGTTTCTGTGGAAGCCCCCCACCCCACCCCACCATTTCATCAACTCCAGAATGTCTCTAAATGAGACATCTTTTGGAGGACCTTGAAGAACCTTTTCTATTATCTAATTCGGGGCCCCAAGTAATGGATTCAGGAAAGGAGTCAACATGTTTCTACTTTCAAGTCCTTTTCCAGGGAATGTGCCTCGGGACTTCTGAAGGAGGAGACATCTTGGAGATGGACGTGGAGCTTGAACAGCAAATGGTCGAAAAGCTAATGAAGTAAGACATGGGAGCTTGAACAGCAAATGGTCGCAAAGCGAATGAAGTAAGACATGGAGCTTGAACAGCAAATGATCACAAAACTAATTGGATCCATCTGTCCCTGTCAACCAGAATGAGAGGAAAAAGGTACAGGCTCCAGCAGGAGTTGGGATGGATCCGAACTCTGTGCACACACCAGTCTTCTTGTTCCGGCCAAGACCCTCTCCACAGCATTAAAAGCTGACTCAGCCAGTGGAGCCAAGAAAGAACCAACCATTACAGCAGAATCAGTAGCTTCTTAACTCCAGAGGTGGATGGCTCTGAGGAGGACCTCTACGCTGAGCTATCTAGGGCCAAAGCCCCAAGTGGTAAAGACAGCTTTGAAAACCACAGAGTCGTCTCCACAGTTCAAGCCAAGACTCTGATGCTCTGGCACCAGAACTCTACTTGACCTCAGTGCATCTGTATTGATCAGGTGTCCAGCAAGTGGGACAGCCCCAAACATTATAAACACTCACAGAAGGTGGGTCTTGAGGCAGGATTTTAGGTCCATAGGAGGAACACTTTTTGAAGCTTGAAGACTTTTCCAACATCAAAAGAAAAACAATTGGTATCTATATTAAAACAGAAAGATAACAAGTACTATATTTGCAAATATATCTATACATCTGTTTAACTAACCCTAAAACTATGTTAACACAATACATACAGTAAAGGTATTAGAAATTTCTACACTAACTCATTAAGCTATCCTAAATACTAAATTAAAAGATCACAGCAGGGCTGGCTCCATTGATAGAAGATCACTTCTGGCACTTTTTTGTTGAGAGACCACTAGTGATGTAGTACAATGGACCTGCTCAATTTGTCTGCTATCACACTGGACTGCCGTTGATAAAGACTTGACCATTGGGACACTAGCATCCACTGAAGAATTTTTATACATCTTGCCAGGGGAACAAGAAATTTTGGTGAATTGGTGCTGTGAATAGGTTTTGCGACCTGGAATCTTAATGTTTGTACTCTGTTCAAGGGAAGTGAACCTGTTGCAGATACTGTATTGAAATCTGCCCCTATGAATTACAGTTTTTGAAATGGTTGCAACTGAGATTTGTTATAATTTATTGTAATCCCCAGAAGGGAACAAGTTTGGAGTACCTGGTCTTTCACTATTATGAGTATATGCCTAGTCGGAGCGGTAATGAGACAGTTGTCTAAATACAGAAACACCAAGGATCCTTGCAGCCTCAAGTGAGCTGCCACCACTGCCATGCATTTGGTGAACACCCAGGGGGTTGTGGTGAGACCAAAGGGCAGGACTTGTAACCGGTGATGACTGGCTTCCAAGCTGGAAGCGTAAAAACCTTCTGGACTGCCTGTTCATTTTACTGATAGTATGCACCTTTTATTTTTTAAACGCCTTTATTAAATTATCACTTGTGACATAGGCAAATTTACATTTACATAAAAGCAATCAAATTGTCTAACAAGTTCATATTTATAAACATTATACTTCACATATATTGCTATATATTATATAACCTAAGCAACATTACATAAATTATTCAATTTCTGCCCCCTTTTTTAAAACAAGAAACTTCTTTATTAAACCATCACTTACAACATAGGCAATCATACATTTATATAAATGAAAGTAAAGCACACCAACGCACTCCTAGTTGCTAGTATTTTACATCACAAACTATACTGACCACTCCCAGTTGCAAACATTATACATCACTTATCACCTACCCAATCATTTTCAGTCAAACATCACATCGCACATTTAAGACCTGCCCTCTTTTAAACCTCACCCCTCCCCTGCATGCACTGTTCCCACAATTCACATCTTCTCCTATGTACCTTGCTCCTACCCCCCCTCTAAAGAGCTCAATGCCAGCTGTTTTATCTATGTTACTATATTCACTACTTCTAGTATAATTGGTTTAGATTTTGATATCCATTTTCTAGTAAATTGTTTTTTTTAGCAGCCACCATAATTAGATATAGCAATGCCTTATGCCTAGGCAACTCCAATTCTGTATCACAGCTCAGAATTATCACCCTCATCACACCAATCTGCCACCCAGCATCTCAGACAGTGCATCCTGCAGGGAATCCTTAAAGTCCGCCAACTCACCGCACTCACAGAAAATATGTTCCTACTTAGCTCTTTCTTCCCCATCTCACCTCCAACATTTGCTGTCTACCCGACGAAGAATACTCTGGAGTCTACTTGGAATATAAAAATATCTATGTAAACATTTTCAAGCAAAAATCCTAAATCTTCTAGATTTTATTGCAAATTTGGGAAACGTACATATATCCTCTCATTGTTTCTTTGTGAATTGCTTATCCAATCTCTCTTCCCAATACTTTCTAACCTCCTCTGATTGATTCTTATAGTTAATCATGCAATAGTGTATATGCTGTACTAATTATTCCTTTTTTAATGGCAGCTGGTCTTTCATTTAGGACCCCCCTATTTCTTTCTCTTTGCCTATAGTCTTGTATCAACACTTGATAGGGAAGGCAATCTCTAATCTGCAGTCCAAATAAATTCTTGGTGTCTTCCCATTCTATCATCTTTTCCTCTCTAGTTATTTGGTCCCAATACCTTGCTTCCTTTGCCAGTTTTCTACAATAAATTCCAGCCAACTCTTACCTATTGTCTATATATCTAATTGCAGTCATCCCCATCAGCAGAATCTCCTTTCTCACTTCCCTTGTTGGTTAGTTTTTAGGATACCTTCTGCTACTTTACAGATATATTCTGTATAAATATCATTATTCTCCTTAAAGGCCTACATCCAAAATCCCAGTCTCTCCTTGTTTCTTGAGATTCCCCCATGTTTCATCATCATCATCATCATCCCTTGCCACTTAGAATTACAGTTTTCTGATTGTGCTATGTATAGGAGCCTTAACTGTGTAGCTCTGAAATACCCATTCAAATCGGGTAATCCCAATCCACCCTGCTCTACTGGAACAATCATCTTATCCCATCTGACTCTTGCCGTCTTCCCCTCCCAAATAAAGTCATTCAGCTCTTTATTAATTGTTATCCATAACTTCTCCTCTGGTTGATAAAAATATGCCTGACCTGTGTTTAAGACTAATGGGACTAAAAAGATTTTAACTGCTTGCATCTTACTATCCATATCACCAAAGCTTCCATTTTCTCAGTTTTTGTTTAGTCTCTTCCCACATATCTTGCCACACCAGGATCATTTTAATCCATACACCTAAATACTTCATTTTATCATATCCCCATAAATACAGATATTGCTGAATCAATTCATATGTGGGTAAATAATTTACTGCTATTGCCTTTGTTTTAGCTTCATTAATTTTGCATCAAAAACAGATTTGAAACCGTCTCAAAATGTTCCACAACACTTTAATGTCTCTGTGGTTTTGTCAGGTATAAAACTGTATAATCTGCAAATACAGCCAGCTTTTCTTGACTACCATACCAATTATATCCTTGAATTTCTGAGTATCTTATTTTCTTTGCCAATGATTCTAAATATAATGCAAACAACAAAGGGGAAAGAGGACGCCCCTGCCTGTTTTCTCTGCTCAAGCAGAAATGATCAGAGAGGACCCCACCCACTTTAATTTTTGCCTCCGATCCCTCATATACCCTCCTAATCAAGTTTATAATTTTTTTCAGGAAATGCAAATGCTTCCACTGCTCTGTTCATGAAGTCCCAGCTTACTATGTCAAAAACTTTCTCTGCAAGACCCACCAAAAACAATGGTGCTTTCTTACATTCTGCTTCCCTCAGGATCATCAGTGTTCTGTTAATGTTGTTCTTCTTTCAGCTTTTCCCAGTTAGGGGTTGCCACAGCGGAAATCCGGACGGCTAATGATTGGCAGGAGATCTTTTACGGGTGCTGAGGTGCCAGCTCGACGTCCAACCTTCAGCGAAGGCACACCCAAACAAAACTACGCCAAAGCCTCAAAAGATAGTGCAACCAGAAAAATGTTTGAAATTAAACAATACGATGGAAAACAAAAAAAGCTGACACCACCAAGTAATCCAAAATATTTAATTCCACAAGGATTAAGCACTTTTGGGCATTTCACAAAGGCCTTCTTCAGAATAAAACTTTCTAAATCATTTCAATCTAATATAATACCATCCATTAAATTCCACCAATCAAGTACAACCAATTAAACAAATAACAATTGTAGTAATCAAACATAAAAAATGAAAAAAAATCTTATAAAACCATCACCTAAAAAAACTACCTGACAAAAAAAATACCCAATATATATAAGATTTACACTTGCCATGATAACATTTTCTATGCAAAACAGGTTTATAATTCACTCCACTGTTCAACCCAGGTATATTACATGCATTAAACAATATTTGCCATTTTAATTCTCTATAATCCAATTCCCCCCTCTATCACCATTAACATCACAGGACACACACTCAATAACAATGAAGAAAAATTGTTTACAATTTTTGCATACTTTATTGTGCTTAAACAATGCCATGTCATTATTGTTGACATTATCATGCGTTTCATCCAGCAATACTTTCTTCACAATCCTTGATGGCTACCCCTTATGCTAGAACTTATTATGTGACTCATCTACAAATATGTCCAATACTGTGGTGTCAGTTGTTAACCTTTTTAGTTTTACTAACTGACCTTTAATGATGTTGTTTAACATAGGTAGGATGCATACCTGAATAGTGCAGCAAAGTGTTACTTGCCACATTTTTATAACTGATGATGGGACCTAACTTGCACTCCATGTGTTGCACTACACATTTTTATATCATCGGTTTATTGATTTGTTTTTTTGTTTGGAGGGGAACAGTAGCTGATTTACATCAGTTTTTTGATAACATGAACAAAAGTATGTGTTTTTTGAGTTTCTCCTATGTCTTGAGTGCATCAAGTGTTTGTTTCTTAGATTTAGAAGTATTTAAACAAGTTAGGGAGTGCAAGTTGGGTTCCATCATCAGTTATAAAAATGTGTCAAGTAACACTTTGTTACACTATTCAAGTATGCACCCTACCTATGTTAAACATATCATTAAAGGTCAGTTAGGAAGACTAAAAAGGTTAACTGACACCACAATATTGGATACATTTGTAGATGAGTCACATGATAGGGTCAAGCATAGGGGGTACTCATCAAGGGTTGTGAAGAAAGTATTGATGGGTGAAACACATGATAATGTCAACAATATTAACAATCATCATTTACAGGATTGGTCTATTTCTATGCCTTTGGTTTTCAGTATTGACAGTAGTGCCATTAAGGGAATTATTAAAAATAATTGGAGGATTTTAGAAGTTAATTCTAGTTTAAAGTCTGTTTTAGGGTCTACCCCTTCTTTTATTAAAAAGAGAGCAAAAAATGTTAAAATGTTGTTAGAAGAGGGCCATAGTAGGAGCAAAGTAAAAAGAAGAGGCACTTTTAAGTGCATGAGTTGTAATTATTGCAGGTATATAGCAGAAGGTCCATATTTTGAAGTGGCTACTAGTAGCAAGATTTGGCAGGTACCTGGAGTATTTAACTGTGGGTCAACATTTGTGGTGTAGTTAGCTAAGTGTTCTCCATGTACATCATTTTATATTGGTAAGACCAATAGATAGTTGAGAAGAAGAATGTATGAACACCTGTATGCTATTAGAAGCAAAAGTAATGACAATACATTGTTTAAGCACACTTTGGTATGCAAAAATTGTAAACAATTTTGCTTCACTGTTATTGTGTGCCCTGTGATTTTAATGGTGATACAGGGGGGAGAATTGGATTATAGAGAATTAAAATGTCAAATATTGTTTTAATGCATATAATGTACCTGGGTTGAACAGTGGAGTGAATTATAAAGCTGTTCTGCACAGGCAATTTTATCATAACAAATATAAATAATGTTTTATATATTAGGTAGTTTTTTTGTCAGGTAGTTTTTTTTAGGTGATGATTTTATAAGATTTTTTTTTCATTTTTTACACTGGATTACTACAACTGGTACTTGGTTAATTGGTTGTACTTGATTGGTGGAATTTAATGGATGGCATTTTATTAGACTGAAATGATTAAGAAAAAAGAAGTTATGTACCTACCATAACGTTCCATGTTAGTTGTCTTTTTCTCGCCTTCTTTCTTGCTGGTTGGTTCGGAGCCGATCCTCGGCTCCGACTCGGCCATCTTCAAAAGCTCGAGAGCTGCTTACTGGCTCGAAGCCCCCCTATATCCCATGATGCCTGGCGCTAGATACCCAGATCTCATTTGATAAGTCTAATTGCAGACATAATAATAAAGGAATCCTATCCTACAAATGCATAAATTATACTAGAAAGACTACTAGTCAGAAAGGAATAGCCAGAGAAGACTCAGCCAGTGAAAAATCAAGAGGAACTCTTCTTGGTCCACTAGGATAGGGGGATGGAGGGTGGGACGCAACAAAGAAGGCGAGAAGAAGACAACTAACATGGAACATTATGGTAGGTACATAACTTCTTTATGTTAAGTTGTCTATCTCGCCTTCATTCTTGCTGGTTGGGACAGCGTCCCTAGCACCTAAAGTCCTGGGTGACTCATCGGAAAAGACTCTTCAGAACAGTGGAACCAAAATCAGCTCTGCTCCTGGAAACCAAATCCAACTTGTAATGCAAAATGAAAGTATGTGGGTTGGCCCAAGTAGCCGCAGCACAAATAGATTCCATGGGCAACCTAGCCTAAAGGCCACTGAAGTGGCTAAAGCTCTGGTGGATTGGTTTAACTGGCAATTCTTTATTCCTCAGTTGATATATGAATGTGATGATAGAAGTCAATCCACCTGGATAAGGTTACTTTGGAGACTGGAAGACCTTGTTTCCCGACTGCATAAGACAGGAAAAGTTGGTCCAATTTTCTAATGTGCTTAGTTCTATGCAAATAAAAGCGTAGCTACCTGTGAACATCTAACTGATGCAACTTATATTCCACCCTGTTCGAGTGGTTAGGAAAAAACACAGGAAGGTCTATGGACTGATTCAAGTTACTCTCTGAAGAGACCTTAGGAAGGAAGGAAGGATTAGTCCTAAGAGCAACTCTGTCATTGTGGAACACGAGGTATGGGGGACGGATAGAAAGAGCCTGGAGTTCCAAAACTCTTCTGGCTGAAGTAATAGCTACCAGAAAAAGGGTTTTCCAAGATAAGAACTTCAAGGAACAAGAAGCTGCAGGTTCGAAAGGGGGCAAAATTAGAGAAGCTAAAATCAAATTTAGATCCCACGGTGGTGGAAGATCTCTCACTGGGGGCCTGAGCAGAGTGGTTCCTTTGAGAAAGGCTTTACATAGCTTATGAGACATGATATTGTTTTCCGACAGGCCAATGTGAAAATTGCAGCTAACTTGAACTCTAATTGTAGCGGAAGCGGACCCAGCGTGGAAGAGTTCTGCAGGAAATTCGAAAATGTGGTGTACAGGGGCTGAAAAGGGGTCTATACTTTTAGCCTCTGCACAGGAAGAAAACGTTTCCACTTACTAGCATCAGTTTTTCTAGTTATAGATGTGTGTGAGATATCTGGAAGCCTGGCTAAAGTTGGAAGTGGAGCAACCAAGCCGTGAGCTGGAGACAGCATAGGGATTGGTGCAGCCCGCCCGATTGATGAATCAGGTCGTCTGGAACTAGGTCCAGAGTCCAAGGCTGCTCGAGAAGATGGTGATGCAGGAACGGGAACCATATTTGTCGAGGCCAGTAAGGAGCAATAAGGATCATTTTGCAGCCCAATACGGTAGCTTTCTGAATTAGCTTCGGGATTAGGGAAAAAGGAGGGAATGCATAAAGAAGTCCCTGAGGCCAATCATGGACTAGAGCGTCTCTGGGGGAATGTCCGGGAAGTGGAAGGAGAGAGAAGAAATTGCTGCACTTGCTGTTGAAGGGAGTTGCAAAAAGGTCGCAGCAAGGTTGGCCCCATTTGCGGAAGATTTGGTCCGCAACTACCTGGTTCAGAGACCACTTGTGAGGCATGAGAATTGCTCTGCTCAGCCTGTCTGCTATGACGCTGGACCTCCCAGGGATGTGCGTTGCAATCAGAAACCGTTGGGAAGAGATCACCCACTGCCAGAGTCTGAGTGCTTCTCGACAAAGTGGGTAGGACCTGGTTCCGCCCTGCTTGTTGATGTACCACACTACAGACATATTGTCCGTTTGAATTGCAATGGTCCCGGTAGGAAGAGAGTCCTGAAGAGCCTGCAACGCTAAGAGCACGGCCCTCATCTCCAAGACATTTATGTGCAGATGGTACTCGTGAGGTTGCCAGGTGCCTTGGACTGTTCTGCCCTGATAATGCCCCTCCACCCGATCAGGGAGGCGTCCGTGGTCACCGTAGCAACTGGAGGGGGGAGTACAAATGGTCTGCCATGGGGCACTGATGTGGAGACCATCCACCATGCAAGGTGCTTCTTCCATGTTTGTGTGATGTTTGTGTAATCATAATCATGTAAGACATGGGAAGCTGCTGGAAGGACCACTGGGTGAAAAGAAGCCACTGGAGAATCCTCATGTGAAAACGAGTTAGTGGGACAAGTATGATAGCTGCTGCCATGAGACCCAGAGTTTGAAGGACAAACCTGGCTTGAATTCTTTTGCATGCTAATAAAATCTTCACATGCTGGCGAATCACTAATACCCTGTCTGGTGGGAGGCTCGCTGACATGTCTTTGGTATTTAAATTTGCACCTATAAAGGTGATAGATTGACAGGTGACAATGCAGACTTTTCGAAATTTATTGTGATACCTAGCCTGGAGCAAGTGTCGATAGTGCAGTCTCCGGCTCGCAGAAGGTGATGCCTGGTGGTAGCAGTGAGGAGCCAGTTGTCTAGATATGGAAACACCTGGAATCCTTGCCGTCTCAGGTGAGCGGTAACTACTGCCATACATTTGGTGAACACCCTGGGGGCTGTGGTGAGACCAAAGGGCAGAGCTCTGAACTGATAATGGCTGGCTCCCAGCCAGAAGCGAAGGAATCTTCTGGAGCGTTTGTCCATTTTGATGTGGTAGTATGCATCCTGAAGATCTATAGAGCACATCCAATTGTCCTGACCCAGGAAGGGCAAAATGGACTGTAGCGTGACCATCCGGAAATTCATTCTTTGTATAGACCTGTTCAGTCTGCTGAGATCTAGAATGGGTCTCCAGTCCCCTGTCATTTTTGGTACCAAAAAGAACCTTGAGTAAATTCCAGATCCTTGTTGGTCTGCTGGGACTTGCTGGATGGCCCTTTTTATTAGCAGTTTTGAGACTTCTTGAACTGCTTGGTCCCTTAGATTGGGTGGAACGTCTGGAAGGGACTTGTTTGACCTTAAGGGGGTGCGAACAAAGGGAATTCGGTAGCCTCCGGATATAACGGACTGTACCTATTTGTCTTGTGTTATGTCTTGCCAGGCTCTTGGTTACAGCGATAATCTTCCCCCGACTGCCTCCAGAGGTGGGAAGCCGGGCAACCCTTCAGGGATGCTGGAAGGGCTTCTCAGAGAAGGATTCGCTGCTGCCTTGATTTTGCGGACCCCCTCTGCCACGAGGGTGGCGTCTATTACTGTTCCCTCATCTGCCTCTGGATGGGAACTCACCACGTGTGTCCGGCAAGGCTCCCTGGGATTTCCGGAACCACATCTTTCCACTCTTTTGACCCTTGTGATATGGTCTGGAAGGAGTGGAAAAACGAACTCCTATGGCAGAGAGAGTCTTGCCTTCCTGCTCACACCTGGTAAGGGTATCCTTCACCTGTGATCGAAAGAGAGAGGAACCATCAAAAGGGGTGTTGGTGAAAGACGCTCTGAAAGGTTCCGCAAAGTTACATAGCCGCATCCAAGCGTGCCTCCTTAGGGCAACCCCTGTGCCTGCGGCTCTACTCGCACCATCGGCTGCATACTCAATGAGCCTCATGGACAAGTTTACCACTGAATTAAGAGTTGCCAGCTGGGAGGCTGCCTTAGCCTGGGCCCTCTCAGCTGATGGATCTTGGAGGGTATCTCCAAGCTCTTTCAGGAGATCCCTCTGAAGATGGGTAAAGTGGCACAGGTAATTCAGGGACCTCATGGAAATGGTCGCTGAAGAGAACATCCGCTTCCAAAATCTGTCCATTGTCTTGGACTCCTTGTTAGGGGGATGGACAGATGAAGAAGTTTCTGCCAACTCCTTCTTTGTGGCCGCCGCTATCACCATGGCATCAACGGGGGACACCTTTGGTCAAAAACTGTTTGTTCTGTGGTGCAGTAATAAATTTGGCAGGTCTTCTAGGGGTCGGTTCCACTGTGTCTGGAGCTGAACAGGCCTTCCGTGCCACCACAGACATCAGTGGGTCGACAGGCAGAGACACCCAGGAGGTGGAAGGTCGGGATCAAAACGCATCCAGGAATACCGACTCATCCTCAGAAGGGCTTAGGGTAGTCCAGCTTCCCCTCTGCGTAAGCATCTCAAGGATGTCTGAGAAGGAGACATCTTCAGAGGGGGATCTTGGGGACCCTTCCTACTCCTCTAAGTCGGTAGCTGATGTGACAGACTCGGGGGAGTCAACATGCTTCCTCTTGCATTTCCTCTTGCGAGGTGGTTCCTCTGAATGATCAGGGGAGGCCTCGGAAGAGGAGGATACACCCAAAGGGGTGTCTTGAAGCGCTGGATCCCTACGCTTGGGGTCTGGAAGAGGGGCAGAGGCTGACACAGGCACCCTAGGGGGAGGAGCCGATGGGGTCGATCGTGGGACTGACTCTGGGGCCAGTACACTCCTCATCACCTCAAAGGCGTCCCTGCCCGGACACAGAGAGGCCTCCGGTTCCGAAGAAACCAGAACCCCTCTCCGCACCAAGGGGGACGGCTCTGAGGCAGATGTGGGAGCCAAGCTCACCTGAGCCGAAGCCCCAAGGGGGAGAGCGGGGTCGGACAAGGTTCTGATGCCACTCGCCCCCTCGGAGCCGACAAGGGAGTCTCGGTACCCAGATCCCTCCAGGGACGGTACCATGGAAGGGATCGGAGCCGACGACGGAACTGAAGGAGAAGGTATTGAGCCGACGGTTCCACGACTTGAACCCCAACGAACTCCAGCTCCGAGCTCATAAAATGAGTAGGAGGAGGAATATCTACAGACATGGAAGGAGCCGACACCTGATGAGGGGGGCTGGACAACATTTTTGCTAGCGCCTGCGATTTTAGCAGCCTACTGACCACTCTTTCCAAGTCATGGTCCGAAATTCTTGAGGACCGTGAAGAGTAGGATGAGTGATGACTACGCTCCGACTGGAGCAGAGGCAATTTCGGAGCTGAACGTATCGACTCCAGAGAAGGAGACCTGGATCTTTTTCGACTCTCAGATGGCTCCGAAGAACATGTTGGAGCCGACTGGGAGGGAGGAACATCGGTTCCAGCCGGAGCCGAGATGGATGGTATGGCTTCACCCAACGACGGCTCCGAACTGGGAGCCGAAGGTTTAGGTGGCCTGGAAGATTTCATGGGCTGAGCCTTCGCCGGTGAATCTTGGGGCTTAAGCAAACCCCTCAGGATCAATTTGTTTTTGCACTCCTGCAGGACTCTTGGACTGAAAGCATGGCAAATCGAGCAAGAGTCCTGCAGGTGCACGGCGCCCAGACAATAAACACAAGAAGTGTGACCATCTGTCAGAGACATCTTCTGACAGCATGAGTCAAACTTCTTGAATCCAGACGGCTTAGGATCCTTGGACATCCTGGAGGAAAACCAAGGACAAGAAATACACACAGAAAGGTTAAAGTACTAACCACTAAAAATTGCAGACTACAGCTACCATAACCAAAAACTACAAGCAGTACTACAAACACTATAGATAACTATCACTAAACACTAACAGTGATACTAAGGAAAATATATAATTTTTTTTTTTTTTTTTTTTTTTTTTTAAGGAAATAGAGAGAAAAGGTTATCCTCTAACTAAAATGGAAAAACCTTTCTGAGGTAAGGAAAGGGAGAGAAGGGGGGAGGGGAAACTCTCTAACTTAAACGAGTTTCTTAAGGAGAAGTAATCAGGATTTGTAGAAAACTAACTACAATACAACAGTTTTATCTAACGACTAATTCTACACTAAAAACTAACAGTTTTGTGACAAGAAAAATACAATAATAATAAAGTTTTATACGACCTGAGCCAGTACAACAACCTCGCAGCAGAAGCGGCAAATGAGATCTGGATATCTAGCGCCAGGCATCATGGGATATAGGGGGGCCTCGAGCCAGTAAGCAGCTCTCGAGCTTTTGAAGATGGCCGAGTCGGAGCCGAGGATTGGCTCCGAACCAACCAGCAAGAATGAAGGCGAGATAGACAACTTAACATGTTTTATTCTGAAGAAGGCCTTTGTTAAATGACCAAAAGCTCTTAATCCTTGAATCCTTGTGGAATTAAATATTTTTGGATTACTCAGTGGTATCAACTTTTTTGTTTTCCATCATAATGTTTGATTTCAAACAGTGTTCTGCTAATGTTATCAAATGTTTGCCTCCCCTCCACAAAACCACACTGATCCATATCTATCAATTTTAATATTACTTTTGCCATTCTTTTAGCCATTATAGATATGAACACGGTTTATTATTGAAATAGGCCTGTATGAAGCTAGATCTGATGGCTCTTTACCCTCTTTAGGTATTACAGCTACCACTGCATTCTTCCAGGATGTTGGCAAGTCTCCTCTTAAAATACTGTTAAACAAAACCTTCCAGATCTTTATCATTTTTTTTCCCTCCTAGCTTCCAAACTACCACTGGAATATTATCTAGTCCTAGGGACTTTCTTGTACATTAGTTATACATCACAATTGTTATATCATTTTCTCCTATCCTAGCCATTAGTAATTTAGCCTCGTCTGCCTCTAACCTTGCCATATTTACTTCTTCTATAAACATTTCCATTTGTATATTTTTTTTTGATTTCCATATTTCTCTGCTTTATATAGACTTTCATAAAATTTCCAAAATATTTCTAATATCTCTACACAATCTCGTTATCTTCTTTATTGGCTCCCTAAGCGTGGCAACAGCTCTTTCTACTTTCTGTTACCTGAGTTGCTGTGTTAAAAGTTTTTGTGCTCTAGTGTTATTATCAAAAAACAGTGGCTTAACAGCAATCTTTCTAATCTTGTATATGTTATCATGGTAATCCCTTATTCTCTGCTTAGCATTCTGCAGTTAATCATCTTGTTGTTCTGTGAGATTCTCCCTATTCGGCAATACTTTAACATTTGTCAGTTCCTTCTAATTAAGTCTTGTTACTTCTTAACTGTTAACTCCCTTTCTTTTATTTCCACCCTATTTTAAACTCCACCTTAATTTTCCCCCCTCTCTAGCTATATTTTCAGAAGTAATTTCTATCCTCTTGAATAGCTCCTGAATAATCTCCACTACCCATTCCTTAAATTCTTCTCTTTTTAACAGATAGGTGGACAGTACCAGTGTCTAATTTTTATTTCATTACCCTGTGTTTCTTAGTTGTTATTGGTGCATGATCTGGAATAGTTACTGGGTGCATATCAAGACCTTTAATTAAATGCACATGTTCCTGGGAAATGTAAATTCTGTTTAGTCTAGCCCACTTTTTATATCTTGGGGAATATGTAAATTCCATCCAAACTCCTATTACTGAATTCACATCTTCCATGCAAAATATTTTCATAAATTTCTTCAAAAATCTACCCCCCCCCCCCCCCCCCGTTGTTATATTTTCCCTTCTGGGCCACTTAGACACATCCTCACTGCTGCAAATCAAATTCCAGTCCCCACTTATAAGTAATATTCCTTACTGAACACAATTATTTCTCCAAGAATTTTCTTAAGTTCCATTATAGCCAGTTTTAGGTATAATCCTCCTCCCTTACCAGTAGCCCCTTAGCACATCAAATATGCCATTATCTTTTTTATCATTTTCTATCAGTATTGGCGCTCCTTTTATAATTAATATAAGTACTCCTCTTCTCCTTTGTGTCAGATATTCTGCTGAATAACCATCTTGAAAATCTTTATCAAATTCGCAAGTTCAGTTCTTCCCAACTGTTTCTCCTGTAACATAGCTACATGCACACTAGATGTTTAAATATAGTTAAAAAGAAGTTATGTACTCACCATAATGTTCCACCTGTGTTGTCCATTTTCATTTGTCCTTGACAAATAGGTCCAATTCTGAGTATTGGAACTGACTCAGCCTTTACTACAGCTTGGGTTGGCCAAAAAAACTGGAGCTTTACCCTTACCCAGAATGCTCCTCTCCAAATTACCTAATATCGAGTAAAGCACAGACAAAGGATATAGCAACCCAACAACCTTCACAGATTCCATATCTGGAATCACATACAAGTAACACTAGTGGCAAAAAAGTCATTATGCATGCCATCAAAAGCTTCAAAGGACAGGAGGAAAGAGGGATGAGAGTCGAGGATAAATGAAAATGGACAACAGAGATGGAATGTAATGGTAAATACATAACTGCTTTATCTGATGTTGCCAATTTTCATTTTATCCTTGACAAATAGGACAGAGTTCCCAGCTACCTAGGACCTTGGGTGGAATCAAGGAAAGATATTCCTGAGCACCATAGGACGTAAAGATGCTCTTCCCCTGGAGACCATATCCAATTTGTAATGAGTAATAAAGGTATGAGGGGTAGTCCAAGTTGCTGCTGCATAAATATCATCTATGGAGGCCCTAGACTGAAAAACTGCTTAAGAAGCAACAGCTGTTGTAGAATGTGCCCTTAAAGGTCTAGGTAAACTGATTTTCTACTTATTACAGATAAAGAAAATACACTCCTTGAGCCATCTGGCTAGCGTTACTTTGCTCACTGGTTGGCCAAACCTTGCAGATGAAAAGGACACACATAATTGATTGGATTTTCTTACATTCTTAGTTCTGTGTAGATGGAAGCGTAATTGCCTATGAACATCTAGTAAATGTAAGCAGTATTCACCTTTGTTAATGAAATTTGGAAAAAATACTGGTAAACGAACAGTCTAGTTAATATTTAACTCTGACACAGTCTTAGGTAAAAAGGAAGGATTTGTTCTGAGTGAAACTCTATCTTTGTGGAATATCAGATAAGGAGGTCTACATGATAAGGCCTGTGTCTAAAAATTCTTCTGGCAGAAGTTATTGCCATTAAGGATATAGTCTTCCAGGACAAAAACTTTAGATCACATTTAGCTGATAGTTCAAAGGGAGGTTGAACAATGGTCTGTAGTACTAATAAACACCAAGGAGAGGTAGGATCTTTGTATGGTGGTTTTAACAAGAGTATTCCCTTTAAGAAAGCTTTATAAAGTTTATGAGAAGCCAAGGAGGATACTCCAAAACCATTATGGAAATTAGAAATAGTTGCTAATTAAATTTTGATGGTAGACTAAGACACACCTGTTCCAAAAAGTGAAGCTAAGAATTCTAGGATCTTATCAATGGGCACTGAAAAAGGATCAATATTCTTGTCATGAGCCCAAAAGGTAAAAATCTTCTCCATTTTCTATCACAGAGTTTGCATGCAGCTGGTTTATGCGAGGCCAAAGAATATGGTGTACAAGTAAAGAAAGTGCAAGAAGCATGGCAATTAATGGAACTGGAGGAATCAAGCTGTCAGCTTGAGGCTTACAATCTTCGAATACAGTAGTCCCTCTGGATGAGACAGAAGATCTGGAACTGAGTCCAGAATCCAAGTTTGTTGAATCAGATAAGGCCAAAGGAAGGGGGAACCATATCTGTCGAGGCCAATAATGTGCAATGAGGAGTACTTTGCTCTTCAGCCTGATTGCTTTCTGCAGGAATTTTGGAATTTCTGTAGGAATTTCAGAATTAGGGGAAATGGGGGCAAAGTCATACAGCAGTTCAGAGGGACAAGTATGTAGAAGAGCATCTCTCGGGAACTCCCCCAGAGGAGGGATCAGGGCAAAATAGTTGCTGCATTTGCTGTTTAGGGGAGAGGCAAATAGGTCACAGCAATGAAAAATCTATTCCGTCACCTTTTGAACCACTCATGAGGCAGAAGAATACACCTGCTTAGTTTGTCTGCCATCACACTGAAACTTCCCATAATGTGTGTTGCTATCAGAAAGCTGTTGGAAGAGATCACCCATTGCTACACTCAGAGCTTCTCAATATGGGGGGTAGGATTTGGTTCTTTCCTGCTTGTTGATGTACCAAACCAGAGACATATTGTCTGTTTGAATCACAACTGTTCCTGAAGGAACAGTCTGAAAGGCTTGCAATGCTAAAAGCACTGTCCTTAACTTCAGGGCATTAATATGCAAGTTGGCCTCTGCAAGAGACCAAGTGCCTTGGATAGTCTTTCTCAGATAATGCCCCCCGACCCCATCTGGGAGCATCCGTGGTCACTGTGGCTTTGGGTTGTGGTGGGATAAAGGGATAAAGGGATGACCTAGAAGGATGTCTTTGGAGTGTATCCACCAAACTAAATCTTTTCTGCAAAGATTAATAATCAAGATCAAGTCCGACATGGACTGGTGTAACACTGACCATTGAGACGCTAGCAGCCATTGTAGCATTTTCATGTGATATCATGCTAAGTGAACTAGGGTTATTGTTGCTGCCATGGAGCCTAGTGCTTGTAAGACTAAATGAGTGGTAACTTTCCTGTTGCTAATGATCCCTGGACCTGAATTTTTATTTTCTGTAACCTCACAGGGGGAAAAGATGGTATGGAATTTCAAGTATTTAGGAGAGTTCCTATGTATTATGTGTTGGGGTCAATTTCGATTTTTCAGAATTTACAGTTATTCCCAGAAAGGAACAGTTGTGAAGTATATGATCCCTCACTTGTAACACCTGATGGCTGGTTAGGGCGGTAATGAGCCAGTCATCTAGATATGGAAATATTCAGAATCCCTGTAGTCTCAAGTGAGCTGCTGCTACTGCCATACATTTGGTGAACACCCTGGGGTCTGTGGTGAGGCCAAAGGGCACAGCTCGGAAATGGTAGTGATTTGCTCCCAGTCAGAAGCGGAGAAACCTTCTGGATCATTTGTCCATTTTTATATGGTAATATGCATCCTGAAGCCCTACTGAGGACATCCAGTCATCCTTTTCCAAAAATGGATGTATGTACTATACCAGGACCATCCAGAATTTGGTTTGACGAACTGCACATTTAGATCCAAAATTGGTCTCCAGTTCTTGGCACTAAAAAGAATATAGAGTAAGTTCCGGACTCTATCTGGTCTGGTAGGACTTTTTGGATGATTCTTTTTTCCTAGCAGTTTTTGGATTTCTAGAACTGCTCATTCCCTCTGCCTGGGTGGAACATTGGGGATTTTATTGCATACAGGGGAAGAAGGGAAATGAATACTCTCTGGAAATGATCCTCTGCACCCAAGTACCCTAAGTTATTTTTAGCCAGGCGTTTTGGTGCAGGGATAAGCACCCCCCAACTACCTCCAGAGGAAGACAATCAGGCCTCCATTCAGGAGCGCTGGTAGGGTTTTCCAAAGAAGAATCCCTGAAACCCTGGTTTGCGGGCCACCTCTGCTTTGTGGATGGAGTCTTCCATTAAAGTTTCCCCCTCTGCCCCTAGGGAAACTACTGCCACGTGTGTCCTGAAAAGGCCCTTGCGACTTTCTGAACCACATCTTTCCACTGCCTTTCTGGTCCATAGAGAAGGATCATTGGGGAGTGGAAAATGTATGCCCATGGCAGAAAGGGTCTTTCCATCTTTCTCACACCTGGATAAAGTTTATTTAACTTTTGGGCCAAAAACGGATGATACGTCAAAGGGTGCACTGACGAATGAAGACTTAAATGGCTGCTCACAATCACATAGGCACATCCAAGCGTGTCTTCTAATGGCAACACCTGAACCCGATGCTCTGGTGGTCTCTTTGGCTGTATGAGCAATGAGCCTTATGGAAGAGTTCGACAGACTCCAGGGTAGCCAACTGGGAAGCAACCTTTTCCTGGACTTCCTCAGAAACAGATCCTGTCAGAGTATCTGATAACTCCTTGACCAGATCACTTTGAAGTCTGCTGAAGTGTGCCAAAAAATTCAAAGACCTTAAAGCAAAGGTCAATGATGCATAGACCTGCTTCCCAAATGTATCCACTGCCTACTGTCTGTTGGGTGGATGGATAAAGGAACTCTCATTGGCCAGTTGCTTCTTTGTGACTGCTGCGATGACCATAGCATCCATAGCTAACCTTTCAGCTCAGAAGTGTTTGTCTTCGGAGCAGACATAATTTTATCAGCTCTCCTGGGGATAGATTTTATAGTATCAGGGGCCTTCCATGCCAACTGAGAGATTAACTGAATGCGTTTGTTAGCGGGCAGAGTCACCCAAGAGGTAGATGGAGTGTCTTCAGTGATCGATTCCTCCATGGAATCCAAGTGTTTCCTCTTACACTTTCTCTTTTTAGGGACCTCCTCAGTGGGCTGGTCTGGAGAGGTATCAGAAGAGGAAACAATTAGTTATGTACTTACCATAACGATAGCTGTATGTGGTCCATCTCGCCTACATTCATTACTGACGGGCTCGGAGCCAAGAATCGGCTCCGACTCGGCCGATAGTTACTAGCACAAAGTCTCTAATTGGCTGGGCTAACCCGGTATCCCAAGATGCACCACGCCCAAGCCCCAGATCTTGTTTGCCAACCATATAACAGTGTTATATACACAACCTCACAGAAAATAACACAAGCAAGAAGAGAGAAAAAATAACATCCTCAGAAGGGTCTAAGAACGTAATTTCCTCCAAGTCCACCAGGAAGGGGGAAGGTGGGTGGGTACGTAAGAATGTAGGCGAGATGGACCACATACATCTATCGTTATGGTAAGTACATAATTAACTGATGTAATGTGGTCCTATCTCGCCTACATTCATTACTGACGGGACAGCGTCCCTAGCACCTATATCCTGGGAGGCTCTCGGAAAAATACTCCTGAGCACCGTGGAACCAAAGGAAGCCCGGCCTCTAGATGCCACGTCCAGCTTGTAATGAGAAATAAAGGTGTGCGGAGAGGTCCAGGTGGCCGCAGCACAGATGTCATCCAAAGAGAGCCTAGCATGATAAGCTACTGAGGCAGCCATAGCCCTGGTAGAATGAGCCTTAACCGGGAAAGGTAAAACTCTGCCTGCTGATTCGTAAATAAAAGAAATACAGTCCGTAATCCACCTAGCAATAGTACTCTTAGTCACAGGGCTACCCTTCTTGTTCTCTGAAAAGGTCACAAACAATTGATCCGATTTCCTGTGGAGTTTCGTCCTATGCAAATAAAACCTTAGCTGTCTATGTACATCCAGCTGGTGAAATTTGAATTCCACTTTGTTTGAAAATTTTGGAAAGAAAACTGGCAACTCAATGGATTGATGAAGACAAAAGGTGGAAGATACCTTAGGAAGGAAGGAAGGGTTGAGTCTCAAGGAAACCCTATCCTTATGGAAGATCAAATAGGGGCTTTTAATGGAAAGGGCTTGAAGCTCCGATACCCTCCTGGCCGAAGTAATGGCGACCAGAAAAGCTGTCTTCCAAGACAAATATTTAAATTCACAAGTGGCAGCCGGCTCAAAGGGAGCAGAAGTTATGGTTCGAAGCACCAAGTTTAAATCCCATGGCAAGACTGGTTGTGCTACTGGGGGGCGAAGTAACCAGGCTCCTTTCAGGAAGGCTTTACAAAGTTTACGGCCCATAGGGGAAGGCGCATATGAAACATGGAAATTAGACATGGCCGCCAGCTGTACCTTAATGGTAGAGGGAGCGGAACCCTGTCTGAAGAGCATAGCCAAAAAGTCTAAGACTGCAGACAAGGGGGCTGTGAAGGGGTCTAGATTATGTGCTTGAGCCCAAATAGCAAATCTCCTCCATTTGCTAGAGTATATCTTTCTAGTGGATGGCTTGTGGGATATGTACCACCTCAGGCGAAAAAGAGTGTAGTCTGACAAAGGATGGAAGGGGAGAAGCCAAGCTGTCAACCTGAGGGTTCCTAGTGATGGATGGAACTGCCCCGTCAGATGAGTCAACAGGTCTGGAGCTGGGTCCAGAGTCCAAGGGCCGTCCACTGTGTACTTCCGAAGAAAAGGAAACCAAACTTGACGGGGCCAGTGTGGTGCGATTAGAATCATCTTGCTTCCCAAAGAAGTTGCCTTCTGAATCACTCTTGACAATAGAGGAAATGGAGGAAAGGCATAAAGCAGACCGGGAGGCCAATCGTGGACTAGAGCGTCCCTGGGTGACTCCCCCTGAGGGGGGATCAGAGTGAAGTACCTGCTGCACTTGGCATTGAGGGGACTGGCAAACAGATCGCAGCAAGGTTGACCCCACCTGGAGAAGATGTGAGTTGCAACTCGGTCGTTCAGGGTCCACTCCTGAGGCATCAGAATAGCTCTGCTTAGCCTGTCTGCTATCACATTGGACTTCCCCGGAATGTGCGTTGCCACTAGAAAACGTTGGGAAGACACCGCCCAGTTCCACACTCTCATGGCCTCCCTGCAGAGGGGATAGGACTTGGTTCCTCCCTGCTTGTTCAGGTACCACACGACTGACATGCTGTCGGAAAGAATAGCAATCATTCCCTTGGGAAGAGAGCTCTGAAGTGCTTGCAACGCTAGTAGCACTGCCCTCATCTCTAGGACATTGATGTGCAAGTGTACCTCATGGTCCTGTCACGTGCCTTGGACCGTTCTGCCCAGATAAAGCCCCCCCACCCTATCTGGGAAGCGTTCGTGGTCACTGTGGCGGTAGGAGACAGGGGGGTCAGGGGGCTCCCTGTATCCAGATTGGGTGAATGAAGCCACCAACGTAGGTCCTGTCGGCATTGTTCCATGATAAGAATCGGATGAGACAGAGGGAATTCCTGAAAGGACCACTGGACCGACAGAAGCCAGTGGAGGATCCGCATATGTAGCCTGGCTAAGCGGTACTAGCATGATGGTAGCCACCATTGATCCTAGTAGATGAAGAACAAGTCTGGCCTGGACTTTCTTGAGGGGTAGTAAGGCCAAAACTTGAGCCTGTAGCACTTTTATTCTTTCTGTTGGAAGAAAAGCCCTCATTTGGACGGAGTCTAGCTCTGCGCCGATAAATGCAACACACTGTGATGGCCGCAAGACAGATTTTTCCCAGTTGAAGGTAATCCCTAGGTATTGGCCCAATGTGATGGTAGCCTTCGTTGGTCGAACGAGTAGACTCCTGGTGGGAGCAGTGAAAAGCCAGTCGTCCAGATATGGAAACACCTGGAATCCCTGACATCTCAGGTGAGCTGTCACCACTGCTAAACATTTGGTAAACACCCTGGGGGCTGTGGTGACACCAAAGGGCAGGGCACGAAACTGGAAATGACTGGCTCCCAGCCGGAAGCGTAGGTGACTCCTGGATGCCTTGTTTATCTTGATGTGGTAGTAGGCATCCTTGAGGTCGATGGAGCACATCCATACTCCTTTTTCCAATAAGGGAAAAATGGACTGAAGAGTGACCATTCGGAACTTGGACTTCAGGACGAAGCGGTTTAAACGGCTGAGATCCAGGATGGGTCTCAGGTCCCCTGTTCTTTTCGGCACCAAAAATAATCTTGAGTAAGTTCCTGATCTGATCTGGTCTGAGGGGACTGGTTGGATGACTCCTTTTTCCAGCAGCTTTGAGACCTCTAGCACTGCTTGATCCCCTTGACTGGGTGGAACATCTGGGATTTTCTTGGATGAGGGAGGGAACGTGATAAAGGGAATGGTGTAACCTCTGGTAATTATTCGGAGCACCCATCGATCCTGAGTGATGCTTTCCCAGGCTTGAGGGTGCCTCGAAAAATGGCCCCCGACCGGATCCGGAGTAGCACAGTCGGGCAACTCCCTCCGGGACGTTGGTAGGAGGATCCACGAAAGGATTTGCGGTCTCCTGAGTTGCGGGGGCCTCCCCTGCCCCTAGTGCGACGCCTTCCAGAGTAATTCCCCCTTCCTCTACCCCTGGAGGGGGGGGGGGTCACCATGATTGGCAGGGAAAGACTTTTGAGACTTCCTGAACCACATCTTCCCTCCCCTTTGTGCCTTGGGATAAGGCCTAGAGGGAAGCGAAAAATGGGCCCCCTACGGCAGACAAAGTCTTACCCTCCTGCTCACATCTGGTGAGAGTGTCTTTCACTTTGGGTCCAAAGAGTGAGGACCCATCAAAGGGAGCGTCCGTGAAGGAAGACTTAAAGGCTTCTGTGAAGTGACACAGGCGCATCCAGGCTTGCCTCCTGAGGGCTACGCCTGAGCTAGCTGCCCCACCAGCCCCCTCGGCTGCATAGGATATGAGCCTCATGGACGAGTTGACAATAGAGGAAAGGGTAGACAACTGGGCGTTGACAGTCTGATTCACCGCCTCAGGCAAGTTACCCGATAGGGTATTTCCCAATTCTTTGAGGAGATCCCTTTGGAGCCGAGTAAAGTGACAAAGGTAGTTCAACGACCACAGGGTAAAGGTCGCTGAAGACAGGGTATGCTTCCCATACCGATCCATACTCCTGGACTCCTTGTTAGGAGGATGAACGGAAGCAGAAGCCGCTGCAACTTCTTGCTGAGTGGCAGACGCCACCACCATGGCATCTACAGGAACTCCTTTAGTTAAGAACTCTTTTCCTGGGGGTGCAGACAGAAACTTGTTTGAGCGGCTGGGTACCGGTTCCACGGAGTCAGGGTGTTCCCACACCCTTCGACAAATAAGGTCCAACAATTCGAAGGCCGGTGACACCCAGGAGGCGGAAGGTCGGGCTCCAAAGGCCTTGAGGAAGACCGACTCCTTCTCAGAGGGGGTTTTGGAAGGCCAATCGCCTCTCTGCTTCAAAATCTCCAGAATGTCAGAGAATGAGACATCATCAGAGGATGATTTAGGGGACCCCTCTGCGTCATCGAGGTCGGTATCTGAGGTGACTGACTCGTCCGGGGAGTCTATGTGCTTCCTCTTGCACAATTTCTTTCTGGGAGGCTCCTCAGGCAAGGACTCTGAAGGGCCCTCAGAAAGCTGGGGACCACGCATGGGGGTATCCTCAGGCCATGGAGCCCCGCGGTCCACTGATAGGGGGGCATCAGAGGCTCTAGCCGGGGTGTCCTGAGAAGGAGTGGCTGACTCGAGTGATGTCACTGAGGACCTGGCCAGTGCGCTCCTCATGGGCTCGAAGGCGGGTCCACCAGAATCCGAGGACCGTCCCGTCTCCGAAACCATAATTGGAGTCGGGGTTCCCCTAGCAGATGCGCCAAGAGGGAGACTCGGAGCCGAGGTTTGGAGTCCCGATGTATCCCCCTCGGGTCCGACCGAGGAAGCCCGAGTACCGAAACCAGAAGATGGAACCGAGAAGGTTGGAGCAGAGGTCGGAACCGAAAGGCCCAACGGGGGTATTGGGGCCGACCCAAGGACCTCACTCGAGGCAGCGCACTCCGGCTCCGACGGGAGGAATAATCGGAACCGACAAGAGAGCAGGCTCCAGAACTGACAGGGTCGGAGCCGAAAATAATTTAGTCAACACTGGCGACTGGAGGAGCCTCTGTACCACCCTATCCACATCCAAATCAGACAACCTGGAAGACTTGGAGGACACAGAAGGGGGTCAAGAAATCTTTTCCAAAGGATCCAGCATAAGACTAGGAGAACGGCTCGGAATCGGCTCCAGGATCAATTTGTTTTTTCTCTCTTGCAAGACTCTGGAACTAAAAGAGTGACACACGCTACATGGTTCTTGCAAATGTATGGCTCCCAAACAATACACGCAGATGGCATGGCCATCCGTCAAAGACATCGTGTAAGAGTATTTGACGCACTTCTTGAAACCAGAAGGTTTATGCTCCTTCTGGTCCTTACCCGACATAGTAAACACAGCCAACACACAAACACAAGAGAAGGGCAGGCAGGGAGAAAGGGACTCTAACTTAAATGCCCCGACACACGAACAAAGGTAACAGAGACAGGAGAGGGCAAGGCCCTCTAATTTAAACGGGCCTAGCCCGCCAAACACAAGGATACCACAAAACTATAACTAGTCTAAACCACAATATATAGCACTCACACACAAGATGTACACAACGTAGCTATGAAAATAGCTTTTGGTCTGAAAGTTAAACAGAAGAAAACTATGAAAATAGTTTAAATAGGGTACTTAGCCACAGCCAAGCTCGAGACCACATCCTAACTCAACGAGCGGCAAACGAGATCTGGGGTTTGGGCGTGGTGCATCTTGGGATACTGGGTTAGCCCAGCCAATTAGAGACTTTGTGCTAGTAACTATCGTCCGAGTTGGAGCCGATTCTCGGCTCCGAGCCCGTCAGTAATGAATGTAGGTGAGATAGGACCACATTACATGAACTGTTATCTGAGATTCCTGAGGTCTCAGTATCTGCTGACCCAATAGGAGTGCAGGTTGAATATCAGGGTGTGAGGAAGAAAGGGATACTTGCTACGAGGTGGAAGAGGTTGACTGCCCGCCTACGGCAGTCAGAGGTCTCTCCATTCCCTTGAAAGCTGATCCCTCTGAAGAGGGAAGAGGGTCAAGAACTGAGAAAGACTGCCTTGGAACCATGGTCACTCCTTGCTCCAAAGAGACAGCACCTGAGACAGAAGCCAGAGCTGAGCTGTTCCGTGCCTATGCCCCAAGGTGCAGAGAAGACTCAAAAAATTAGGAACTGACTCCTGCCCATCAGAACAAACAGGACAGACTTGGCCCCAAGATGTCTACAGATCCAAATGGACGTAGACCTCAGAGCAAGAACCAGCTCCAAAGATATGGATAACTCCAGAGCAGATGCAGTTGGCACTGGAAGGCTCAGAGCCAAAAACTCTAATCCTTCATATGAAGTCAGAGGAGACACTGGAGGGGTGAAAGAAAATTCGGCTCCAACACCCAATGGCACTGGAGTCTAGGAGGTACTGGACAATCCTCTCACCCAGAGAATCTTATTCACCAGCCTCTCCATATCATTTTCAATTAAACTTTTGGTGGAATGAACAGAGAGGGTGGATGGTGATTTTTGTCTTTCCAAGAAAGGTGAAGATAGTCTTCCAGGAAAGGTATCACTCGATGGAGAATATGAAGTTCCCAGAAGAGTCACAATGTTTGGTTCCTCAGATTATAAACTTGGTGTCATAGTAATTGGCAATGAGGTAGATGTCTGCACCAATAATTTTGGTGTTGAGGATTTAGACTGCACAGCTACACTATGTTCCATTGCACCCTTTAAGGCCAAGTATTTAGTTGTGGAGGCAGTTGGTTCCAAGGATACTAATGGAACCAAAGATTTTGATCTTTTCAAAAAAGGTGCCGATGGTGTAGAAAGCACTGGCAGGCTTCTTTTCTTCAGTTTTTCCAAAGTTTTAGTTGATGAAGATGAAGAGGAAGAGGAAGACTCATCAGTCTTGCTCCTTATTTCGTCTGAGCCAGATATAGCTTCGCTGAAGGTATCACACCTTTCAAAATCAGTTTATTTTTCCTTTCCACAAGTGCCCTGTGACTGAAACCATGACATATGGAACAGTCTTCTTGAAGATGAACAAGGCCCAGGCAAAAGGCACACAGCAGGTGATTATCGGACATAGGCATTTTGTATCCACATTTCTGGCATCTTTTGAAACCAGAAGGGATCTTGAGTTTATCAGCCATGGAGACAAAACAATACAGGTTGTCAGCAATAGCAGTTAGCTAAGGTATCTGTACACACATTCATGCAGAATTCACAACATAAATAGTCACTACCAAAAAAGCAAGAAACAGTAAAGTTTTTTTTTTTGTTTTTTTTTAACAGAAAGAGAATCAGGAAGGAAAAGTCTATCAATGATGATAGATGACATTCCATCAACATGTACAGAAGGAAAGAAAAGGGAGAGGAGAAGTTCAAACCCGACAGAAATAACAGTAGATAGGATTTTAAAGGAAAGTGATTAGCAAAGGGGAATTACAAGAAGTGAAAAGGAAAAATATATATTTTAAAGTTTACTTAGCCTGAGAGCAATGGTGAATGCATCTGTCAAGAAAAGCGGCAAATGAGATGAGGTAATTGGGAAAGGAGCATGCTGGGTAAGGGTAAAGCTCGAGAGTTTTTTGGCAGCATCAGCTGTAGTAACGGCGGAGTCCGTTCTGATGCTCAGAAATGGACCCATTTGTTGAGGATAAAATTAAAATTCACAACAGCAGATCTATTCCTTCTGTTTTGTATTTATCTGTGAGACTACTGACATTTAACGACATTACAGAAAGCATCATTGCATTAAAAAGTTATTATTCCCAACTTTTATGCAGAACAACTTTTTTGTTAAATGTCTAGTTCCAGCTTTTGTGTTACATGTATACACTGTTTGGCAGGTTGCACTCTTATATGGTTGCTTCTTGTCATATCCATTTGAACCTATGTCACATCTTACAAAACTTTTAGTTATGTACTTACCATAACTTCAGATGTTTGGGATCCATCTCGCCTACATTTTGTACTGATGGGTTCGGAGCTGATCCTCGGCTCCGACTCGGCACGCTATACTATAGAGCAAAGTCTCTTATTGGCTGAGCTATTCTATATCCCAGGATGCACCACCACTAATTCCCCAGATCTTGTTTGTCCGCACACATGCACACACACATGTACTGCTGATATAACATTGCCAGATGTTTCAAGATGAAACGGTCGAACTCGAACCGTCCGGTCTCTTCTGATCTCCAAGGCAGGGGGAAGGAGGGTGGGTTATTAGGAATGTAGGCTAGATGGATCCCAAACATCTGAAGTTATGGTAAGTACATAACTAAAAGATGTTATGTGATCCTATCTCGCCTACATTCTTTACTGATGGGACAGCGTCCCTAGCACCTGATTCCTAGGTGGCTCACTGGAAAACACTCCTGAGAACTGTGGAACCGAAGGAAGCTCGCCCCCGAGATGCCACATCCAATTTGTAATGAGAAATAAAGGTGTGAGGAGAAGACCAGGTAGCCGCAGCACAAATGTCACTAATGGCAAGCTTGGAATGAAAGGCTGTTGAAGTAGCCATAGCCCTTGTAGAATGAGCTTTAACAGTGGTTGTAAGCTCTCTATTAGAAAGAAAATAAATATGACTGATACAGTCTCTGATCCACTTGGCAATAGTGACCTTCGTGACGGCTTTGCCCAATTTATTGCCTGAAAAGGACACAAACAACTGATCTGTTTTCCGTGTTTGGTGCGTCCTATCTAAGTAGAAACGCAATTGTCTGTGAACATCCAATGAGTGGAAGATATATTCTGCTCTGTCTGAGTAGTTGGGGAAGAAAACTGGAAGTTCCAAAGACTGTTGAAGACAAAAACTAGAACAAACTTTGGGAACAAATAATGGATTAGGCCTAAGGGATACTCTATCCTTGTGAAAAACCAGGTACGGCGGTTTGACACATAGGGCTTGAAGTTCCGAAACTCTTCTGGCTGATGTAATTGCCACCAAAAGGCAGTCTTCCAGGAAAGAAATTTCAAGTCAGAAGTTGCTGCCGGTTCGAAGGGGGAAGAGGTCAAAGCACCTAATACGAAATTAAGATCCCACGGTGGAGCAGGATGAGAAATTGGAGGTCGTAGCAGCCCAGCACCTTTCATGAAGGCTTTACACAACTTATTGCTCATCAAAGGTGGGTCTATACTTTCATGAAAATTAGAAATAGCTGCTGATTGAACCTTAATGGTAGAGACCGAAGAACCTTGATTGAATAAGGAAGCTAAAAATTTCAAAACTTCAGCCACCGGGGCAGTAATGGGATCTAATCCCCGGAGTTGGGCCCAAATGGCGAATCTCTTCCATTTACTATTATACATCTTCTTAGTCGAATTCTTGTGGGCCGAGGACAAGATATGTATGACTTCCGAGTCCAAAACCTGGTTCCTGACTATAGTCGGAAGTGGAGGAGCCAAGCTGTTAACCTCAATGAGTGAAGGGACTGATGAAGCTGTCCCGACTGGTGGATCAAGAGATCTGGAACCTGGTCCAGGAACCATGGACCGTCCAGTGCGTATTTCCGAAGAAATGGCAGCCAGACTTGACGAGGCCAATATGGGGCAACTAAAATCATCTTGCACTGCAAGTGAATTGCTTTCTGGATCACCCTGGGAAGAAGGGGAACCGGTGGAAAGGCGTACAGTAGGCCGGTGGGCCAAGTTTGGACTAGGGCGTCCTTGGGAAACCCCCCTGGAACCGGGGTGAGAGAGAAGAACTGTAGACATTTCGTGTTGAGGGGAGTTGCAAAGAGGTCGCAACAAGGAGTTCCCCATCTTCTGAAGATCTGAGATGCTACTCTGTCGTTCAGAGACCACTCGTGCGGGGAGAGAATGGTTCTGCTCAGTCTGTCGGCTATCACATTGGATCTCCCCGGAATGTGTGTTGCTACCAAGAAACGGTTGGTTGCAACAGCCCAATTCCATACTTTCATGGCCTCTCTGCAAAGGGGGTAGGACCTGGTCCCTCCCTGCTTGTTCAGGTACCAGACTACTGACATGTTGTCGGACTGAACGGCAATCATACCCTGGGGGAGGTAGCTGTGTAGTGCTTGAAGCGATAGAAGCACCGCCCTCATCTCCAGTATGCTGATGTGTAGGGAACTCTCGTCGGGGTGCCACTTGCCTTGGACTGACCTGCCCAGATAATGTCCCCCCCACCCCGTCTGGGAGGCGTCCGTAGTCAAAGTGGCCACTGGAGGAGGAGGAACGAAGGGTCGCCCCTGATCCAGGTTGGAGGAGAGAAGCCACCAACGGAGGTCCTGTTTGCATGTCTCCGTGATTATAATGTGGTGACTGAGAGGAAGATCCTGATACGACCACTGGACCGATAGGAGCCACTGGAGAATCCTCATGTGCAATCTTGCTAAGGGGACCAGGAGAACGGTCGCCGACATGGAACCCAACAGTTGTAGGACCATCCTTGCTGGGGCTCGGCGTTTGAAGAGCAATGCTCGGACTTGAGATTGTAATGTTTCTATTCTCTCTGTAGGAAGATAGACCCGCATTTGCTTTGAGTCTATCTCTACCCCGATAAACCGTATGCGCTGAGATGGCAGCAACACAGACTTTGCCCAATTGAAGGTGATTCCTAGGGAGGTGCCTAGAGATATAGTGGCTGCTAGGTTCTGTAATAGTAGATGCCTGGAGGTGGCAGTTAGGAGCCAGTCGTCTAGATACGGAAACACCTGGAATCCTAGACTCCTCAGGTGAGCAGTCACCACCGCCAAACATTTGGTGAACACCCTGGGGGCTGTGGTGAGACCAAAGGGCAGTGCGCAGAACTGGAAATGACTGTCTCCCAGGCTGAAGCACAAATGTCTCCTGGACGCCTGATCTACCAGAATGTGATAATAGGCGTCCTTGAGATCTATGGATCACATCCAAACACCTTTCTCCAGTAGCGGGAGAATGGATTGTAAGGTGACCATCCGGAACTTGGACTTCTTGACTGATCGATTTAGGTTGCTGAGATCCAAAATGGGCCTCAAGTCCCCGGTCTTTTTTGGCACCAAAAAGAATTTTGAGTAAGTCCCTAATCCGGTCTGGTCTACGGGGACCGGTTGGATGACTCCTTTTTGAAGCAGCTTTGAAATTTCGACGGCTGCAATATCCCGTTGACTGGGTGGCGGGTCCGGGATTTTCCTGGATGGCGGGGGGGGTGCGAAAAGGGGATGACGTAACCTCCGGCGATGATTCGGAGCACCCATCGGTCCCGAGTGATACTCTCCCAGGCCTTTACGTGCCTCGAAAAACGACCCCCGACTGGCTCCGGAGCTGCGCAGTCGGGCAATCCTTCAGGGATGCTGGAAGGTTGAAGAGCCACGAAAGGACTCGCAGTCTCCAGTGTTGCGGGGGCCTCTGCCGCCTCTGGGACGGCGTCTTCCTGAAAAATTTCCCCCTCCTCTGCCTCTAGAAGGGGGATCGTCCTGCTGCGAGGGGTAAGTCTTCTGAGATTTACGGAACCACATTTTCCCTCCTCTTTTAGCCTTGGGATAAGGCCGAAAGGGAGTGGAAAACCGTGCCCCTACGGCAGTCAAAGTCTTACCCTCCTGTTCACAGCGGGTCAAGGTGTCCTTTACCTTGGGTCCAAACAAAGAGGACCCATCAAAGGGAGCGTCGGCAAAGGAAGACTTGAAGGCTTCCGCAAAATGACACAGGTGGAGCCAGGCTGGTCTCCGTAGAGCAACACCCGTACCCGCCGCTCTACTTGCCCCCTCGGCTGCATACGAAATGAGCCTCATGGACGAGTTCGATATCGACGATAGAGTAGCCAACTGAGAGCTAACCGTCTGGGCCAACTGCTCAGGTAGGTTACCAGAGAGGGTATCTGAAAGTTCCTTGATCAGATCCCTCTGAAGTCTAGTGAAGTGCGTCAGGTAATTCAGAGACCTTAAGGTAAAGGCCGCTGAAGTAAGGGTGCGCTTCCCGTACCGGTCCATGCTCCTAGACTCCTTATTAGGGGGATGGACGGACGTCGAAGCCTCTGCCACATCTTGCTGGGTAGCAGATGCCACCACCAGAGCATCTACAGCCACGCCCTTGGTGAGAAATTCCTTTTCCGGGGGTGCTGACAGAAATTTGTTAGGGCGAGCAGGCACCGGTTCCACAGAGTCTGGATGTTCCCACGCCCTTCGAGAGATCAAATCTAGGAGCTCATCAAAGGGCGGAGACACCCAGGAGGCGGAGGGCTGAGCCCCGAAGGCCTTGAGGAACACCGACTCGTCAGAGGAAGGGGGTTTCGTCTGCCAGCCACCTCGTTGTTTGAGGACTTCCAAGATGTCCGCAAAGGAGACATCATCCGAGGACGACTTGGGGGACCCTTCCGCATCATCAAGATCGGTGTCCGAGGTGAGAGACTCATCAGGGGAGTCGACGTGCTTCCTCTTGTACTGTCTTTTCCTTGGGGGTTCCTCCGAAGACTCTTCAGAGGGACCTCCAGGAAGGGGGGAACCCCCAATGGGGGTGACCTCAGGCCTCAGGGCTCCACTGTCTTGAGACAGGGGGACTACAAAGGACTCAGTCTCCGTGTCTAGGGAAGGTGCTGGTGAGACGGTGGAGGTAGCCAAAGAAGATTTGGCCAAAGCGCTCCTCATGGCTCTAAAGGCCGGACCCCCAGAATCCTGGGAAGGTCCGACCCCCAAAGCCACAACAGCAGACGGCACTCCCGCAGCCGATGCACCGAGAGAGAGGCTCGGAACAGAAAACATCGGTTCCGAAGCGTCACCCCCGGGGCCGACCAAAGAGGTCCGTGTACCGAATCCGACCCGAAGGCCGGGGTAGGAGTAAGGGTCGGAGCCGACCCGGGAACCTCCATCGGCTCCACCAGCACCGACTCCAACGGTGCCGAGGCTGTTGGAGGAGGAACCAAAGTTACAGGGTGGACCATCGGTTCCGGAGCCGACTGGGCTGGAGCCGAAACTAACTTTTGGAAGACTGGAGACTGAAACAGCCTTTGGAGCACCCTGTCAATGTCCGAATCCGACATCTTGGAAGACCGGGAGGAGATCGAACGGGTCCGAGTAGACTTCTCCACTGGCTCCGAAGGACTGGGGGACTGGCTCCGAATTGTCTCGATCAATATCGGTGCCGAAGGAGACTCCATTGTAATTTCCCTCGGTGCCGAAGAGGTCTTTGGCGCTGAAGGGGAAGAGTCTGAGCGGGCAACTCTCATCGGCTCTGAAATCAGCGGAGCCGATGAAGGTGACCCGCCTCTTGAAGCTCCAGCCGTCGGCTCCGAAGCCAGAGGAGTCGAGGCTGGAGGCATCGAGGCAGACCGTTCCGCCCTCGGCTCCGAAGTCCGTGGAGCCGATGGAGAAGCCTGCCGAGATTTCTTAGAGGTCCGTTCCGACGGGCTGGTCGGAGCCGACGATTTCTTTTTCTTAGAGGGAGAAGAGGAGGAAGATAAAGCCTCCTCAAAACTAGGTTTGATAATCCCTTTTAAAATCAATTTATTCTTCCTCTCTTGGAGGACCCGAGAGGAAAAAGCGTGACAAACGCTACAAGACTCCTGAAGGTGTTTGGGGCCTAAACAATACACGCATAAGGAGTGATCGTCGGTAATGGACATCTTGTAACTGCATCGGGTACATTTCTTAAACCCCGATGGTCTATGTTCTTTAGACATAATTGCACACAGTCACTACACACTAATGTAGAAGGAAAGAATAAGGCAATGCCCAACTCTATTACTACACTAATAGAAAAACTCAAATAACAGCAGATTCAAGAACCCTCTAACTAAAAACGGGTACTTGACCAACTAAAAGGACCAAAAAGGCACCACAAACTGACACAAAACCAAAAAGGCACCACCAACTGACACAAAAGACTCACTCACGCGCGAGGGGAAGGCCCCTCTAACTTAAATGGAAACCTTTCCCTGAAGACAAATTTACCACAAAAAATCACTCAAACCACAACGATAGCTGTTAAAACATCTTTTGGATCAAATTTAAGAAATTTCCTGACAGAAAAATCTTAGAAAAGAAACACTTAGCTCAGCCAAGTCGGAGACCACGTCTTAGCTTGTAAAGCGGCAAACGAGATCTGGGGAATTAGTGGTGGTGCATCCTGGGATATAGAATAGCTCAGCCAATAAGAGACTTCGCTCTATAGTATAGTGTGCCGAGTTGGAGCCGAGGATCGGCTCCGAACCCATCAGTACAGAATGTAGGCAAGATAGGATCACATAACATCTTTTTTTTTATTTAAAGCCTTCCTTCAAACAAAAAAAAACAAACACCCAATACCCCCCAAAACCTATTAATTTAATATTAACACACAAAATTATGTACATCTTCAAATAGTGAAGTTTCACCTTGCTAACAGGATTAAATGTCCCAAACTGACAGTGCCACTGATAGACTTGAGTTAACCTGAAAGAAAGGTTATCCATGCTGGTTTTGTCTTATCTTTATTGCTCTCCCAGCTGGGGAAAACCCTTGAATGCTTTCAGAGAACATCATCTTCTATCCAGTTTCTCCTCCTTTTTTCCTCCCATCCAATCACTCTCGACCAGACTGTAACCAATTTCTCTTTGTTAGATTGTCTCCATGGAGACATGAGAACCAGACAGTCAATTTCTCTCTTTCAGACTGTTTCATGGAGACATGAGGGCCAGATACAGAATTGCTACTAAGCATACCTTCAGTTGCTAGAAAAAAGCATCATATTTTATATATTTTTTATTTAGTTGCTTTTTCTTAAAGTTTGTTACTAAATCAATCTAAGGTAATTAATCCAGTCATTCCCTCATGCAATAATGAGAAAAAGCACATTAATTTTCTTTTGTTTTGTTCTTTTAACCAGGCATTTTTTACATTCCAGTGCCTACATTTCTTAAAACTGAAGAAAACAAAGAGAAGGGAGAAAGAAAGGAAAAAAAAACAGCAGCAGCACATATTTACAACCCCCATTATACTTAAAAACAACTGAGGAAACTACTTTACAGTATGCAAAGAAAACCACACACCACAATAGTACTATTAAGAAAAAATGTTACTTACAGTTAACCTTCTCCCCTCTCTTCCCCTCCCCAAAGCATTTTTCGTAACATTAATCACATGAAGTAGGGCATAATCTTTTGAGTCCCCCACAAGTCCAGCAACTCCAATATTTCCATATTTTCTTGTTTCTCATATTTCACAAATATTATTGCCTTGTAATCCCACATTAAATTACTGGTTTTATTACTGTTCATCTCCATCTCCCATATCCTGTTTTAGTTCGTTTCCAACTTACTCTTGATTATTCTAGTCAACTCTCTTACTCCCTTCCTTCTCTCCAACATTTTCCATTGAAAAAGTGGAAAAGGTTTCACAGGTACAGTCTCTCTGTGATTTTTATTACCAGAAGGACAAGAAGCAGAATCTCTGTTTCACAGCCCATTTTTTGTTGGACAAAATTTCCTCCTTAGCATGTACTTCATCAAAAAATGATTTTGTCCCTCCAGGGAGGAATACCTTGAAGACAGTTGGGTACCGCAGTTTCAGACTCACACCTGCAACTCAACATTCCCTGAATAGTGGGTTGTATTTACTCCTCTTCTGCTTGACGTACAATGAGTATTTTCCAGAAACACTCAGCTGTCTCCCACTTTTAGTATTTTGACCTTCTGCCACAGTTTTTTTCAGAATCAGCTCCTTCTGCTTGAGGACTACATCTTTACTATTAAAGGTCTAGGTTGCTTTCTCAAGTCCAGGTTTGGGGCATATGCACAATGTGCCCTTTCAACTAACATCTCCTGGTGTGGAATACCAGTCCAGTTACTTATTTGTGCTTTCATAAAATTAATGCAGTCTGTTCCTTCCAGCTTCTTGGGTACAGTTGAAAATCTAAGGTTTTCTCTATGAGCACTGTCCTCTAATTTTATTAGTTTTTAAACATCTCTTCCTGAGCAGTCTTATTCAGTCAGCCTTTTCTTCATTTCACCCTCTACCTTTTGCAGCTTTATCACCTCATCTGAATATGTGTTTAAAGCTTCTTCTATTTTTTCCAGCCTTTTGTTATTTGTGTTGATATAATCCATCAGTGTTTCATTTATTTTAACCAGGTCTGTGTGGACTTGTCTTATATCTTCCTCTAGGGTACTGGTAGTCATGTCTGGAGGTTGCGTTGCTTTTTGCTTAACAGCTGCAGAACCTTCCCCAGTCATTGTTTGTTCCTTACTTTTTATAGCTGATTTTTTTTCCAGGTGCTCTGCATTTCTTTTTTCCTGACATCCAGGCAGCACACTTACTAGCTAGCCAGTTACTGACATTTACCCATAAACACATAAGTCTACTGACCTTCTCTGTTGAATTTCTGTTTTCATACTGGGAGAGCAAGAGTTAAGCTGTTACTCAATGCAGTGATCTTGGAAGTTCCATGATAGTATGCATCTTGTAGGTCTATCAAGCATATCAAATTGTCCTTGCGTAGGAAAGACAGGATGGACTGAATCATGACCATCAGAAAGTTTGAGTGTTGAACTGACTTGTTCAAGTTGCTGAGATGCAGAATTGGTCTCTAGTACCCTGTTTACTTTGGTGCGAAAAAGAATCAAGTTCCAGACCCTTTCTGGTCTGGTGGGACCTCTTCGATGACTCTTTTTCTAGCAGCTTTTGTATTTCCAGTGTTTCTGCTTTCGTCTGACTGGGTGGAATATCAGGAAACATTTGTGAGAATGAAGGTGGAAGGGAAAAGGGAACTATATAACCTCTTGAAATAATCTTCTGCACCCAAGTGTTTGTGATATCTAGCCAGGTTCTGTGGTGTAGGGATAAATGACCTCCGATTGCCACCAGAGAGGGACAATCAGGCCTCCTTTCAGGAGTGATGGTAGGGCCTGTTAGAGAAAGTGTCTCTAGACCCCAGGTTTTTTGGACAGCCACTGCCTCATGGGCAGCATCTTCGATTAGCATCCCCCCTGCCTCTTGGGGAACCACCTCAACATAGATCTTGGAAAGGACCCTGAGACCTCTTGAACCACATCTTCTGTCCCCCTCGTTGATTCCTAAAAAAGGTCTTTTGAGGGGTCGAAAAATGTATTCCTACAGCAGAGAGTCTTTCTATCTTTCTCATATTTGCAGAAAGTGTCCTTCATTTTTGGGGCCAAACAATGAAGTTCCGTCAAAAGAAGACTTGAAGAGCTCCACAAAATCACACAAGAGCATCTAGGCATGTCTTCTTACTGAGATGCCTGAACTTGCCCCCCTTGAGGTACCCCCTCAGCTGCACAAGAGATAATCCTTATGAACGAGTTTGAGACAGATTGAAGGGTTGCCAATTACAAGGCTACTGAAGCATGAGTACCTGCAGTAGTGGTCCCTGAAAGACTATTTGACAATTCCGTAATCAAATCTCTTTGTAACCTTGTGAGATGTGCCAAATAATTCAATGACCTAAGAGCAAAGGTCACTGAAGCACAGACACACTTCCCAAACCTGTCCAAAGCCCTGGACTCTCTATTAGTAAAGATGGACAGTGGAACTTTGTTCAGCAAGTTCCTTCTTCATGGACACCGCCAAGACCATAACATCTACTGGGACTCCCTTGTCCAATGTTCCCTTCCTGTTGGAGGGGCCGGAATTCAGTATGGTCACTTGGTGATAGGTTTAACTGCATCAGGTTCCTTCCACATCCGCTGAGAGATCAAATCAATGAGCTCATCAGTGGGTGAAGTTACCAGGAAGTAGACTGTCCAGATACCAACGCCTCCAGAAACAAAGATTCTTCCAGGGAAGAGTTTTGGGAGGACCAACCATCCCGTTGCTTGAGAGTCTCCAGAATATCTCCAAACAAGACGTCTTCAGCTGGTGATCTGGGGGATCCTTCCCCTTCATCGAAATCTGTGTCTTCTTTGATAGGTTCCTGAGGAGAATCTAAGTGCCTTCTTTTTTACTTTCCTTCCAGGGTATTTCCTTGGTGGGATGTTCCCGGGAAGTGTCAGAACAGATAGTAATACCCTGCTGAGCACTCTGGAGGGAATGGACTGGTTGTCCTTGTAGAATCAAATGTCAAGGCTCATGGTGGAGATTCACATGGGATACTGAAGGAAGATCCAAGGAGGGAGAGACCATCCATCCTGCAGAAGTAGAGAAAACTCTCACCACTACCTCATAGGCAGACTGTCCGGGGGAGAAGGAAGCCATGGGAGCTGAGAAGCCATGCTTCTGTCCCATTGGCTCCATCTGCCCCGATGGCAATCCACCTGAGGTAGAGGGCAGAGCCGAGCTGCCCAGGACCGAGCCTCCAAGGGGCAGAGATGGCTCTGAAAACTTTAGAATTGACTCCAACACCTTTGATCTGACCAAGGCAGTTCGGCTCCGAGAGCCACTTGGCTCCAAATTCATTACAGCTGGGCACTCAAAGAAACCTTTCAATCCAAGGACACCAGTACTCTCAGATCCAAACCTGATGGTCTCAGCAAACTCGGATCCAAGGACTACAAAATGAAGTGTTGGACTGGACAGGAAGTCGGTACTGCAGGGGTTGAGATAGCGAAGGCTTCCGGACCTGACGGGGTTGGAGCTGGGAGAACCCCCATCTGAATCTACTCCGAGAGAAACTTCCTCATCATTCTATCCATGTCGACTTCAGTGAGACTCCTGGAAGAATGAGATGAAGCACCAGATGTCAACTTGGACCGCCATCTCTCAAGGAAGGGAGACAGGACTCTAGAAGAACAGGATCTATAGTTGGCGAGCACTGGACCTGAGGAAATACCTTCAGAACAGATGTACTCTGGTCCGAAGACATTTTAGGGGATGTTGAAGAAATCTTGGAGTCGGACGGCTTCGGATCTGACTTGGGTTTTTTGAGTGAAGGCTCCACAGAGGATGGAGTTGAAAAACCTGACTTTTTCAGTGACTATTTTGGAGCACCCATGGAAGCTGTTTTAGGGGGGTGAATCCCAGATATGGCTTCTGAAAAAGAAGTTGGTAGTAGACCTTTTAAGATTATTTTTTTTCAGTCCGCTATAGCTTGTGGATTAAAACTTTGACATATGTCACAATGCACATTAAGGTGTTTTGGGCCAAAGCAGTAAATGCATAGGTCATGTGCATCAGAATAAGGTAGCTTATGGCCACATTTTTTACATTTCTTAAAACCCAGCGGTTGAAGAATGAATGAAAATTGACATCAGATCTACCTTATTTCTAAGAAATCTTTTCAGTGAACTACAGGGAGGAACAAAATCTTCACTTATCTTGAAACAGGATGGAGTTCTTGGTCAACACATCTGGCTAGGCAGGCAACAAATGAGATCTGGGGTAATTCAAACAGGAGGGGTGTGTGGGTAGGGGAGGAGTCATAGTTCTTTGATCCAATGTTATGGTATAAGGTACCCAAGGTCAGATCTGACAAACCATACATTGAATCAGATGAAAAAAGACAACACTGGATCAAAAGGTTGCCCAAAGGTGTGTCCAACCACCATCAAATGCGGTAGCAACAGATGTTCATCAGAAGTACAAGGAAGCCCATGGGATGTGTGAGATAAGACCCTTGAGCTACTACAGTCCACTGTAATCCTGTCTTATGAAACCTGGTTAGAAGAACTAGACAGATAGATGCTGCCATATGCACAAGGAGACAGATCCACAGCTGCAGAAGGTTTGGGAACCAGAAAAGTGAGACATCTGTCAGCAAAAGAAAGTTAGTCTGGAAAATGAAAATTCAACTATCTGACAGACAGTATCCACATGACATCCTGTAAATTCCAAGACTTGCACTGGTTCCAACCTTGAATTTTTGTGATTCACTGTAATGCTTAAGGACAGGCACAGCTGGAGTAAGGAATCCCTAGCACTGATGAGAGATTTTTGTGGAAGCTATGAGGAGCCACTCGTTTAAGTATGGGAATCCCTACAGCCTAAGCCAGGTTGCCACTACCACCATATATTTGAACACCCAGGAAGTGGTGGTGAAACCAAAGGGCAAAGCCCAAAACTGGTAATGAGTATTCAACAGCTAAAAATGCAGAAATATCCTAGAGTGCTTCACTATCTTAATGTGATGGTAGGTATTCTTGAGATCCACAAAGTATAGACAGTCATCCTTCCTTAAGTGAGGTAGAGTCGACAGCACCAGGATCATCCGGAACTTAGTCTGTTTGGCAAAGAGGTTTAGTTTGACATCCATAATTGGTCACAGGTTCTTCTTCTTCTTTCGTACCAGAATCAACCTGGAATAGACCCCAGATCCATGTGGTCTGGTAGGACCTCTTAGATGACTCACCTGGCTAGCAGTTTTTGGATTTTGACCTCTGGGTCCCTTTTCTAATGCTGTGTAATGCCTGGAAAAGATTTATGGGATCCTTTGGAGTATATAAACAGACAACCATATAATCTCTGGACATGACTCTCAACACTCGTGTGTCTGAAGACATGGCCTTCCAAGGTTTCGGTTTTGAGAGGCAAGTGCCCCCTAGACTGCCTCCAGAGAATGGGAGGTAGACAACCTGAAAAGACCTCCTGGAAAAAGCAATGCAGAAGCCTTTGTTCAGTGGACCACCCCTGCTGCATGGGAGCCATCCATTACAGTTACCCCCTCTGCACGGTCGGGGGGGCCTTCCCCAGGAGTGTCCTGGAAAGGCTGCTGAACAAAAGAGTCATTGAGGGGTGGCAAAGCACACTACAATGGCAGTGTGTGTCTTTCCATCCTTTTCACTCCTGGCGCAGTGTGTGTGTCTTTCCATCCTTTTCACTCCTGGCTACCATCTCTTTAATCTTTTGGCCAAAAACAGAAGAACTCTTCAATGGAGTATTGACAAAGGACACCTTAAAGCAGTCTACAAAATGGCACAAATGCATCCAGGCATAGCAGTGCATGGCTATGCCACTGCCTGCTGCACAAGACGTTCCACTGGTCACACTGGACAACAGCTTTATGGAAACATTCATGACACACTGCATTGTTGAGACCTGAGTTTCCAGTGTCTTCTGTGTCTCCAGGGACTGCTGAGTGTTCATTACATTTGACACTTCAGATAGCAGGTCTTGTTCAAGTCTTGTCAAATAAGTGAGTTAGTTGAGTGCATGTAAAGTGAAGGTTGCTGAAGTGTATATCACTTTCCAAAGAGATTTACAGTCTGTGACTCCCTGTTGAATGAACAGACTAACAAACTCTCTTCAAAGATATCCTTTTTTTATGGAAGCTGCAACTATGGCAGCATCAACTACTGCACCTTTACTCCAATGGGGTCCTGTCCTTAAGAGAGGCCAAAATCCTATCCAGTTTTCAAGGGATTATTTCCACCATATCAAGGTCCCTCCAAGCCCTCCATGAAACCAGCTCTATAAGGGTATCCAAAGAGGGAACCACCCAGGAAGAGGATGGAGACATGCCAAAGGCCTCTAGAAAAACTGATTTCTCTGGGGGAAGGGGCATTTGTGGTTCATCTCCCATGCTGTTTTAATAATTCCAGAAGAGCAACAAAAGAGGTTATCACAGGGGGATTGGGGGAGCCCTCCCTTTCACTGAGATCAGTGTCCTCAGTCAGGAATTCATCAAGGGAATCCATGTGCTTCCTCTTGCACATGCGCATACTATGCATCCCCCTGACCACAAAGCTAGGATGAGACCCTGAAGAAACAGGGGATCCTGAATGAAGGGAAACCTAGTAAGCCAAAGGTACTGTCTGTCCAGTAGCCAGAAGGTGTACATCCACGGGCCTAGAAGCATGGGAAAATTTAGGAATCAAAGCTGAAGCCAAAACTCCCCTCTCGGAGTGGGAGAAGATCCTCTCTAGAGCATCAAAAGCTGAAGCCAAAGCCAGATGACTAGACCTGGCATTCCTCAAATCCGATGGAAGGGCCCATATCCAGCATCAATTTGATTGGCTCAGATGCTGAGACTGTAGCCAAACTGTTGAGTGCAGAAGCTCCCAGGAATAATTCCAAAACCCAGAGACTGTGGCCCCAAACCCTTTGCTCCAACAATGCTGGATTTGAAAACACCAAGAAAAGAGCCAGACCCTGAGGAGGACAAGCTGTTGGAACAGACAATGGGATGGCAGTCTGGCCAGACTCATAAACCCTGGAGATGAAGGGGCCTGGCAAGGAATAACAGAGGTCAGAGTCAAAACCTCAGGCAATGAGGACGAGAAGGCTGGAAAGATTCTTAATTGCATCTGGGTGTGCAAAAAGGATTGCATCAGCTGTTCCAAGTCTGATCACTTCATGCTCCCAGCTGATCTGGCAGACCTAGCAAAAGACGCCACCTATGATGGCTTGGAAGACTTCCTTCCTGGGGTCAGAGCCAAAAAAAGGAAGCTTGGAAATGGGGAAGCAAAGGGGATGACACTGGGGAGAATCCTGCCAGCATGATGGGCAAGAAAAATGTATGCAACATGGCCATCAAAGCTAAAGAGTCCTTCGCTAGGAAGGAACTGGGAATACTGTGGGAGGGAGGCTTGGACATCTCCCACATTGGCAGTACAGGTGACAGGAGCCAAACAGTCAGCTGAAGGTGCTGAAGGTTAGTAAACCTTTGGCTATGGCCGATCTTCGGCAAACGAGGAGGTCCATTTACAGGCCCCTTGTTCCTTGTAATAAGACTTCAGGTCCTTGTCTCACGATTGCTCTTTTACCCTCTTCTCAAGATATCTTACTGGGTGAACAGCAAGCCAAAGAAGAGACGCAAGGCAGGAGTATGTTTTCTAAAATAAGTTTGGCTTGAAGCTTGTTGACAGCTTGGGACTGCTGCACAAGCTGAACAGTTTGTCTCCAGATGGGCAGCACCCAGACAATAGAAATAATGATCATGTGAATCTTGCAGGGGCAAAGTATGCCTCCAAGCCACACATTTCTTAAACCCATAGTTTTATTTTTCCATACCTAGCACCTACAGAAAAAGTAATATGCACAATAAAACACATACTCAACAATGACTGTAACCAACTATCTACCTATATCAGTACCTAACAGTAGAAAAAATACATAATAAATATTTTTTTGACAGAAAGAGAGAACTATTCACAGGAAAATCATTCTCTCAAACAAATAACTCTCATCAAACTAACATTTATAAGTAACTAAAATACAAACTACATTAGGATAGAGAATATTCACCAAACAAGACTACAGCTATAACCTACAAAGGATGCAATAAAAAATAACTTACAAGACTGATATGCACTCTCAATGATAACAAATGACATCTGATGAGAAATGAGGATGGCAAAGTATTGTGGGTACAGGAGGGAGATTTCTCTGGCTGAAGACTCTGGAATGGCCAGCGTCAGATCTGATAACTCACAGGTTGAAGCCAGATGGAAAAGACATCATCATATCTTTGCAAAGTCTGTCTCCTTTTATGGGGACTGAATACTGTGAATCAGGGTTGTTGCAGGCAGCATAACATACATCCTCTAAGGCTAGCACCAGAGGAAGAAAATCCACAAGATGAGGCAAATCCATTTACAACATATTATAAAGTCTTCTCAATACAAAAGAAAAGTACAGCTTGTAAGTAAACTTACCATGATAGTAGATGTTCGAATGATCACCGCTGTAGCAGAAGTCATAGCTATAAGAGTTACATCCTGAATAGGATATAACAGACATCCTGCTTCCAAAGCTTCAGGTCACCTTCCATCAGCCCAAACTGTCAGTTAACTTAGCTCGAGGTGAACTTGGGGCCCTTCAAAGCTTTCATGCCAACAGACAGAGGTGGGCTGAGTCATTAAAGGACAATTCTATGAATAAAAAATAAATAAATGTTCATACACTGGCATAAATAACATACACAAAAAGAAGGGGGATAGAGGGAGGCAGCAATTACTGCAGCAGTACTCATTTAAAAATAGACAGTTATGGTAAGTCTTATTACACAATTTCACTTTGTCATCATATTGATCACCACTGCAGTAGTCTAACCTTATATGGGTAGATTATCCTAAATCTACCTTACTACATTTGGGAGGTAGAAGGAGAAGAGTGCAAGAGTCCCTGGAGAATGGTCCTAGCAAAGAATTATCTAGACATAGAGAAGGAATCAAGCTTATAGTGCTCTGTACAAGTACCTACACAGGGCCAAGTTGCAGATTCTCGAACACTTCTAGAGTTCAACCCTTTCCAAAAAGCCACAGATGAAGCCAAGGCCTTGGTATGGTGGGCCATGACCCTGCCTGGAAGAAATACATTATGGTGGGTGAAACAAAAGATACTGGCCTTAGACAACCCTTTGGAAATAGTCTATTTTGGAATAGGTTGTCCTTTCTTCTTACATTCACAAGAAAGGAGCAACTGATCTGAAGTTCTGAAAGGGTCTATATTACAAGATCGAAACTTTAATCGAATAACTAAAGATTGATCTTGTAATATCAAAACCTAAAATCTCAAATGGCTGATTTAACCCAGGAAAAGACTTCCCTTGTCCGTTATGTGGATTATGCCTTTTCTCCAATTTGGAGAGATCTTGGAGTTGGTATATTTAGTTGGGGGGGGGGGGCACAGAGTCCTCTACATTGGGGGGTGGGGGGGGTGAAGCCCCCCCACTTGATTTGGGATTTAAAGTATTTTTTTTTTCATACAGCCAAGGGAAGTGTTTCTCTATGTTAAATTGGGCAGTCGAGATTTTTAGGTTTAGATATTGCAAGATCAAGCTTTACTTATTTGATTAAAAAGAAGTTATGTGCTTGCCATAATATTCCATGTGAGTTGTTCATCTCGGCTTCATTCTTTACTGATGGGTTTGGAGCCGATCCCTCGGCTCAGAGTCGGCACCTACTGCAAAGCTTGAGGATTTCAAGTAGCTCGAGGCCAAGTCCCTATCCCATGATGCACCTTGAGTTACCTCAGATCTTGTTTGCTCCGTATAATACCATATGTCATTCTATAACTCCATAAGAGAGAGAGTGTAAAAGGGTTGAATTACCAAGAAGGATCTAACATCTAGATGTTCTGAGAGCCCAAAAGGAGGTAGGAGGGAGGGACTTAAGAATGAAGGTGAGATGAACAACTCACATAGAATGTTTTGGTAAGTACATAACTTCTTTATGTGAAGTTGTTCTATCTCGCTGTTCACTCTTTACTGATGGGTAGCGTCCTAACCACCATCTACCTCGGGTGGCTCACAGGAGAATATTTCTCAGGACCGTGGATTAAAAGGAGGCCCTGTCAACTTTGTAATGAGTGATAAAGGTATGAGGTTTTGACCAAGTGTCTGCTGCGCAAATGTTATCAATAGGAAGTCTGGCAGAAAAAGCAGAGGATGTAGAAACTGCTCTGGTTGCGTAAGCTTTAATTTTATGCTGTAAGGGTATATTGGCAGCTGAATAAGCAAAGGTGATACAATCAGATAACCATTTAGACTGAGTTGTTTTAGCCACTGGCATACCCTTCCTAGAATCGGAAAATGAACAAAAAGCTGGTCTGATTTCCTGAAATCTTTTGTTCCATCCAAATAAAATCTGAGATGTCTGTGAACATCAAGTTTGTGCAGCATGTACTCTATGTTGTTGGAATGGTTGGAGAAGAAAACTGGCAAATCAGTAATTTGGTTGAAATTAGTTTCAGTGCAAACTTTGGGCAATAAAGAGGGGTTTGTTCAAAGTGAGAGACTGTTAGTATGGAAAATCAAATGGGGGGGTTGATGGACAAAGCTTGAAGCTTTGACACTCTGCGGGCAGAAGTAATAGCCACTAAAAAGATAGTTTTCCATGACAAAAATTTGAGGTCACATGAAGAAGCTGGTTGAAATGGTGGAAGAATTATGCGGGAAAGCATAACATTTAGATTCCATGGAGAATAGGGAGATTTCACAGGTGGTCTAAAATGAAAGGTCCCTTTGAGAAAGGCTTTGGATAATTTGTGTGACATAATATTCAATCCTTCAAATCCCAGATGAAAGTTAGAAATGGCAGCAAGTTGAACATGGACTGTTGCTGCTGCAGCTCCTTTATTGAATATCATGGTTAAGAATTCTAGAATAGAGGCCATAGGGGCTTGGTAATAATATTGTTTTTAGAGGCCCACATAGAGAATTGTTTTCATTTGCTGAGGTATAGCTTCCTCGTAAAGGATTTATGAGAGGATAGAAGAATTTGCTTCATCTCATTGGAAAGGTTATGGAACCTGGCTATGATAGGAACTGGAGCAGCCAAGTTGTCAGCTTCAGGCACTGCAGAGAGGGATGAAGTTCCCCTTGAGTGCGTCAGAAGATCCGGAACTGGGTCCAGAATCCAGGGGTCCTCCAAAAGATGAATTCAAAGGAAGGGAAATCAAATCTGATGAGGCCAATGAGGAACTATTAGAATAATGGTCCTTCCCAGGGCTTTTGCTTTCTGTAATACCTTAGGTATCAATGGGATTGGTGGGAATGCATAAAGAAGCCCCGGGGGCCAATCATGAATGGGTGCATCCCTTGTGGCTTCTCTCAGAGGTGGAATCAGGGTAAAGTAGCTTCTGCATTTCATGTTCATGTGACTAGCAAAAAGATCGCAACAAGGCTGGCCCCACCTGCAGAATATCTTGTCTGCTATTTCCATCTTGAGGGACCACTTGTGGAGCAACAAAATTGCTCTGCTCAGCTTGTCTGCTATCACGTTGGATTTCCCTGGAATGTGCATTGCTAACATAAAGCGCTGGGTGGAAACAGCCCACTGCCATACTCTGTGGGCCTCACGACAAAGGGGGTAAGATCTGGTTCCTCCTTGTTTGTTCAAATACCAGACCATTGACATGTTGTCCGTCTGAATCGCAATCGTACCCAGAGGAAGAGTGTTCTGGAAGTACTGCAATGCCAAAAGTATTGCTCTCATCTCTAGGACATTGATATGCAGATGTGTCTCTTGATCTGTCCATGTGCCTTGGGGCTGTCTTTCCTTGAAAATGCCCCCCCAACCTATTAGAGAAGCGTCCGTGGTCACTGTGGCCGCTGGAGGGAGTAGCACAAATGGGCGTCCGATCGTAACATGAAGTGAGGTCAACCACCACTGAAGATCCTTTTTGCAGGAATTTGTGATCATTATGTGAGACATGGGGAGCTCTTGGTAAGACCATTGAGTGAATAGCAGCCATTGCAGTATCCGCATGTGCATATAACCCAGTGGTATGGCCAGAATTGCTGCTGCTGCCATCATTCCTAACAATTTCAGAACTTCTGATGCCGGTGCTTTGTTTTTGGATATTAGAATGCAGAAATGCTGATGGAGAAGTAAGACTTTCTCTACTGGAAGTCTTAGTGTGGTGGTGGTGGTGTCCAGTTCTGCTCCGATAAAGACGATATGCTGCGATGGCGACAAGGCAGATTTTTCTGAGGTTATTGTAATGCCTTGCTGATTGCAGACTGACAGAGTGGACTCCCTGGCCTGAATGAGTTGATGCCTGGTGGTAGTGGTAAGGAGCCAATCATTTAAGTACGGAAATACCTAGAATCCTAAACGTTTCAGGTGAGCCGTGAGCACTGCCATGCATTTGGTGAACACTCTGGGGGCTGTAGTGAGACCAAAGGGCAGGGCTCAAAACTGGTAATGAGCATCTCCCAGCCAGAAGCGCAGATGATCCCTGGATGGCCTGGCCATTTTTACGTGGTAGTACATATCCTGGAGATCTACTGAGCACATCCAATTGCCTTTCCCTAAGAAGGGAAGTATTGACTGAAACGTGACCATCTGAAACTTCTCTTTCTTTACAGATTTTAGTCTGCTGAGGTCTGATATAGGTCTCCAGTTCCTTGTCTTTTTTGGAACTAAAAAGAATCTTTGGAACTAAAAAGAAAGCTCTCCTGCCATCTCCGAACAGACGCCCTGAACTGCCCATTTTGTAAAACTGTGACCTACCTGCCTTTTGGAAACTCAGTCAGAAACCCACTGTGCAGGTAGTTTAAATAAACATTGGAACTGTATGTATAACAATTATCCCCCTGTAAACTGACCTCTCGTGTGTGTGCTTATAGTCTCCCACAGCCATCAGCCTCCACATCCCTCCTATAAAGCTTCCTGCATCCCATAAGTATATTTCACTCTTTAGCACCTAGCTATTACTCCATTTCCACCACTAGATGTCAGCACACCCCAGGATAAGTATTTCACTTATCCTACTTTCCTAAATTACATCACATGAGCTAGTAATCTAATTATCCTATTTCCCAACCAGTCACTCTCTGTCCCTGCCCTTAGTTTTCCTCTAGCTCAACACTTACCCCAGTACAGCAGGACTAGTCATTGTCCATAGCCTCTCTCACAGCTTGTTTTCCTCCTGTAGGATTCTCCTCTCCTTGGCACTACCCGCTTCATTCGCCCTGCAGGCTTCACTCCGCTCCCCTACCCTGCCCCAAATCCCACCCACCCCAGTACTCCTACATTTATTCCAGCCAGTAGTCTCCTCCCCTTTTCTACGACTCCACTCACTGTCCACCTCTCTCTGCCCCTCCTCTTCTCACCCCCACCCCTCAATTAAAAGCCACTCCCCTTATACAATTCACTATACTCTACTCCTCACCCCTTCTTCATTCTGTATCTTATACCTCTCCTATATTATACCTCCCTCTCTACTCCATCTTATAAACTTATACCATCTCACTATGAACTCTTCATTATTACTTACCCTTCTCATCCCCTCTACCACCTTGTTAACTCTAATTCTACTATACCATACTACATCCTACTCTTCCACTCCTCTTCTGCCTTCTCTCATGTCCCACTGCACCTCTCCTAGCCCCCCATCTCACCCTCGCAATACCTCACTTCCATACCATCTCAGCCTCATTAGTCCAGCCCAATCACCTTTACTACTTCAAACCAAAGATCTTACCCACCATAACAAAACACAACTTCCCTAAGCCTCTTTCATATCATCCCCAACACTCAAAAGGAAAACTAAATCACCTACTACCTTCTTTCTTCATCCACCTACTCCTAGCAGGTGATATACACCCTAACCCTGGACCTAGTACCACTGACAACCCCATCCCTCCATAAACTATGAAAACTACCAGCCTCAAAAGCCTTAAATTAGTTACTCTCAATGCCCAAAGTTTACAAAATAAAGCAACTAGCTTCCATGCCTGCTTAACCAGAACCAACCTGACATAGTAGCTGTCTCTGAGACTTGGTTAAAACCATACATCTCTGACTCAGAAATTTCTACCCCCTGGTTACCAAGACATTAGATATGACCGCATGAATAGAAGAGGTGGAGGAGTAGCCTTGATATTCTCTAACATACTCCCCATTATTCCATACCCAAATCCCATTTCTCAGTTTAACAATGCAGAAGTACCAACACTACTACTTAAGAAGAAATCCTCCAATGGGCCTCAACTAATATTGACCTAGAGACCTACATTCTAGGTGTCATTAACTTAGACTGGAATAAAATTAACAACCAAAATACTGCCATATCTGTCAATCTCTTCAACTTTACTCAATTTACTAACTCTATCACCAGACCCAACAAAACCAATCCCCTAGGATCCACTCTGGACTGGATCCTAACTACCCACCCTAACAACATATTAGACTCAGGCATCCTTCCTGACTCTATTAGTGACCACCTGCCTGCCTTTATCCTCCGAGCAACCCATTCCTCCCCTCACCAGCACCAGTATATACATACTCATAACCTTACAGACTTCAATCCTACAACCTTCTCTAACACCCCCAAACAAACTAACTGTAACACACTAAAAACACTCCCTCTAGATAATGTCGTTGATTATTTCAATTCCACCTTCCTAATGTACTTAATACCCAAGCCCCTCCACGATCTATAAGAGTCAAACCCAACCCCGCACCATGGCTAACCAAGGAAATCAAAATACTTATGCAACAATGACATAAATGCTGGAAACTTTCTCAGCACAATAAACATCCTGAAACCCTCCTTAAATATAAGCAACTCCACAACCTCAACAAAAGACATATAATCAAGGATAAACAATCCCACTATATGAAACTCCAAACTAACCACTCCAAAAACCCCAAACAATTTTGCAACTCCATCAACTCACTCCTTCACCCAGGCACCAAAAACAACCCTTGCCCTAATACTACTAAGACTGATCCAGAAATTGCCACTCTTTTCAACTCCTTCTTTATTAACTCTATAGCTGAACTAAGTCCTTCCCAAATACCCCACCCACACAAGTTAGTCACTCTACCCTAGCCTCTAAACCCAACCCCCCCACCTTTGAACTTAAACCAATTTCAACCTCCTACATAAAAAACTCCTCAGCAAGCTAAAACCATGCTCCAATGCCCCAAATAACATTCCTTCTAAATTCTTAAAAATTGCTGCAGACGGCACTGCCCTCCCCATTAGCATCTTAATCAACAGATCCATACAAGAATCTTATGTCCCCAAGCTTTGGCGTGCTGCCTTTATACATCCTTTCCACAAAGGCGGTAAAAATAATAATACCTCAAACTTTCGCCCCATAGCCATTCTCTTCCCAATATCAAAAATATTGGAAAAATGCATTCACACCCAACTAATGCCCTTCCTAACCACAAACCATCTAATCTCTCAAACCCAGCATGGCTTCCGCCCTGGCCATAGCACTATTACTGCTCTTCTCTCATTCTTAGATATAGTCAACCACGCCCATGACTCCGGAAAAATCGCTTCTACAGTTTTATTAGACCTCTCTAAGGCTTTCGGCACTATCTCCCATACCCATCTTCTCAGCCACCTTGCTAATCTAAACCTTTCTCACAATTCCCCGTCCTGGTTTTTAAGTTACCTATCTGATAGATCTCAAGCTGTAAAATGGAAGAAAGGCACCTCAGACTTCCTTCCCACTTTTACTGGAGTTCCTCAAGGATCTATTCCTGGCCCATTGCTGTTTAACGTCTTTGTCAATGATTTCCACTCGGTCATCCCAAATACTAAAATAGTACAATATGCAGATGACTCCACTTTAAACTGCTGTGCCACCAACCTCCCAGAACTTCACTCATACAAACAAACCGCCTTCTCTGCCACTGAGGACTAGATGTTGCAAAACCATCTATCTCTAAATGCTAAAACTAAAACCAAAACCAAGCCCATACTAGTTCTTCGTATTATCCATTCACAAAAAGAACAACCTAGCAAGGGTTATAAGAACTATGTATGTTGCCAAACTCTAAGCTATAATACGTCCTAACGACTCTGCTAGCATGTTATTAATGTATATTCTAATGATTAGTAGTATTCTACATTTGATAGAGCATGGTAGTTTTATAATAGTATGTAAATTGTCTTTTTTCCTTTTTCTCTCTTCCTCGTTTTTGTTCATCTTATATACTATTTTTTGTAACAATTTGTCATTGTAACTCTGTTGGAGCTTTTCTCCCCAGGCCTCCGCTGAAAATGGACATGTATCGAGTCGGACTATCCCGGTCAACAAATGTAAAATAAAATAAATAAAAAATATCAAATCCAAAATACTACTCTTCACTCCCTCAAAATCCTCCCCACTTGATAAAAATTCTTTCCAAATTAGAAGTCACAACAGTTCTACTATAGAAATTATTCCCTATGCCAAACTACCTGGGGTCACGATAGATGAACACCTAAAATTTGACACACATATTCAACTAAACATCAAGAAAACACATCATAAACTCGGCCAACTATACAGAAACATCCACTGTCTCACTCCTTCTACTAGACAAACCCTTGCCACTACCTAACTTCTCCCCTTCTCTATTGTATGGTGCACCTATGCTAACTAACCTATCTGCCTCAATCTCTTCCAAAATGGAAAGGTGTTACAACAAAATCTCCAAATTTGCCATAAAAGCCAAATAATCCTCCCGCCATTGCTCTGCCCTCCACTTACTTAACTGGCTAGAACTTCTCAACCATCTCGACTACCTCCAACTTACTACTGTCCATAGGCTATTTTTTTAACCTACTATATACCCTGCTTTTTCCAACATCCTACAACCATACACTCCTAACAGGCCACTTAGATCTTCCCACCTAAACCTTATCACAGTCTACAAACCAATCCACCCTGCTGAATGGCACCTCCTGTCCTTCTCCCTAGCCAAAAAATGGAACTTTCTCTCTCCTTCTCTATGAACTATTGAAAACACTGGCAACTTCAAATCACATCTTTGTTCCTACTTTTTCTCTAACTGGAAGTGCAATTGCACCTTACTCACTTAGCCTTCTTCTCTCCCCATTCTAAATCATATTTTCCCTACTTCCCCTTTGCCTACTAATTAACTCCTCTAAAAATGACTCACTCTTCAACTTTATTTATTTATTTATTTTGTATATATTGTATATAGTTTGCTCTCCCTGTAATCCTCTCCCTATCATTTGTACCTGTTCTGCCATGACTACCTAAACACACATTTTCTACACATCCACTGGAATTTTTCCCTCTCAACATATGACTTATATGCAAAGTTACCAATGTACCAGTTCATGTCTCTGATTTTAGAATGTATCTGCACCCTCAATATTAACTGTAACTTGCTTATCTTATGTATCTGCATCTTTTGGGTACTTTAATCTGAATATTTAAGGTTTACTATGTAATGTGGAGCTTTACCAATGTACCAGCTCATGTCTGAATCTTGAATGGTAACTTTAATCTGAAAATGTAATGTCTACTATGTAATGTGGAGCTTTACCTATTTACCAGTTCATGTCTCTGATTTTATAATGTATCTACACCCTTTATATTTACTGTATTTTGCTTATCTTGTGTATCTGCATCCTGAATTGTAACTTTAATCTTAAAATCTACTGTTTACTACCGAATGTTGGAGCTTTTCTTCCTGGGCCTCCACTGAAAACGGGCTCCTGAGCCCAGTGGACCCCCCCCGGTCATCAAACTGAAATAAATAAATAAATACTGAGTAAGTTCCAGATCCTGTCCGGTCTGCTCGGAATGGATGGATGACTCTCTTTCTTAGCAACGTCTGGACCTCTACTGTTGCTTATTCCCTGTAACTGGGTGGAATACCCGAGATTTTCCTTGTTGGTGGAGGGGGTATGGCGAATGGGATGAAGTATCCTCTGGAAATGATACTTTGTACCCAGTCGTCATTTATTTGAGCCAGACGTCTGGGTACAAAGGTAAGTGACCCCCGACTGCCTCCAGAGCAGGACAGTTGGGCCTCCTTTCAGGAGCGCTGTGTAGGGCTTCCCAAAGAAGTGATCTCTGTTGCCCTGGGCATGCGGACCCCCTCTGTGGCATCTTCCATTATTACCCCCTCCTCTGCCCCTGGTGGGGGGTTCACCACGTGTGTCCTGAGAGGCTCCTTGGGCTTTTCGGAACCACATTTTCCCTCCCCTTTGACCCTTGGGGTAGGGTCTGGTAGGGGTGGAAAAACAGACTCCGATGGCAGACAGAGTCTTTCCATCCTGCTCACACCTGGTTAAAGTTTCCTTAACTTTGGGCCCGAAAAGGGACAAGCCATCAAAGGGGGTATTCACGAAGGATGACTTGAAGGGCTCCACGAAGGAACACAAGTGCATCCAGGACTGTCTCCTAAGAGCAACTCCTGTACCCGCTGCCCTACTTGTTCCATAAGCTGCATATGAAATGAAGTGCATGGACGAGTTCACTATGGAATTGAGGGTAGCAAGCTGGAAGGCAACTTTGTCTGTAGCTCCTGCAGCTGCTGTACCCTGAAGAGTATCTTCCAGCTATTTAAGGAGCTCTCTAGTTAAGCAAACAAAGTGCAAAAGTCGCTGAATTAACCATGCGCTTCCCATATCTATCCATGATCCTAGATTCTCTGTTAGGATGGACAGACGAGGAAGTTTCAGACATTTCCTTTTTTTGACTGCTGCCACCACCATGGCATCAACTGGCACACCTTTGGTCAAGAACAATTTATCTAGGGGGGTAGATATGATCTTATTAAGCCTCCTAGGGACAGACTCCATGGTGTCCGGAAACTCCCACGCCCTTCGTGAGACCAGCTGCATAATCTCATCGAAGGGCAGACATCCCCAAGAGGTGGAGGGCTGAGACCCGAAAGCCTTCAGGAGGATCGACTCATCCACAGTAGGGATGGTGGATTGCCAGTCACCTCTCATCCTAAGGATTTCCAGTATCTCTGCAAATGAGATATCCTCAGAGGGGGACCGTGGGGACCCTTCTGATTCATCCAAGTCAGTAACAGATGTTGACTCCTGAGAGGAGTCCAAATGTTTCCTCTTACACACTCTCTTAGGTTCATAGGTTCATAGGTTCATACTAGGCTATCTGCCCGAGGGCATTTACAAGCCTAGCCCATAGTTTTGTGGCTTACGCCACCCCTTTAGTATGGGGAACTATACCCATTATTTTGCTGTGCCTCTGTTGAGCAGTGACACTGAGGTAATCCCTGGGGTATATCTGCGATCTCCCATCCACTGGTCAAGATTTCTCTTGAACAAGGCCAGCGAGGTGCTCTGCCTCACATATACCGGGATTTTATTCCACAGCATAGGGAGTCTTTGGGTGATGAATCTATCCCTCCAGCACGTCCTATTAATAGCCGTGTCGAGGTTTAAGTCTCCGCCCTTGTGGCTCTGACGGATCTAGATTTTTGAGGTGAAGCATATTCATCAAATCTGGGTTTGACATGGCCTTGTATGTTAGGCAAAGGTCACCTCTGAGCAAGCGAGCGACTGAATAGAGCTGGAGTTCTTTCAGTCGGGCAGCATAGGACAGATGTTTGAGACCCTTTATCCTTTTGGTGAGGAACTTTTGTGGCCTCTCCAGCTGCTGCAAGTGTCGGGTCAGATACATTCCGAATGGGGCATTGTACTCAATCATTGGTCTGATGAGTGATGAGTATAGGGAGACTATGACCTCCCTTGATCTAGATGAGAATCCCTTCATGATAAGGTGGGCAATGTAGAAGGTCTTCCTAACTACTTTAGCTACATGGGTGTCGAATGACAGACTACTATCAACCTGGGTCCCCAGGTCCCTGATAACTTCTTCTGTGCTCAGTGGATTGCCACCTATTTGGTAGCTAGGGGTAACCTTGTTTTTCCCGAAGGGTATGACTATGCATTTTTTGGCATTTAACTTTAGGCCATGGCTCTGGCACCAGTTATCCGTTTCTGTGAGACCCTTCTGAAGGATATCTGTGTCAGATGTGTTTTCTACTATGGCGCCCAGTTTGCAGTCATCTGCAAACTTTGTCAGCCATAACCCTCCTGTGTTTGCTTGTACTTCGGAAAAGTAGATGCCAAACAAGAGTGGGCCCAGGACTGAGCCCTGTGGTACACCACTTGTGACAGGCTTTGAGTCTGACATGGCGCCAGTTCTTCCTGAGAACCTTTTCAGTGGGAGCTTCTGGAGAGGTCTCAAAAGAGCATGGGCCACCCAATGGGGGCTTCCTGAGGCTCTGGCTCTCAGCGATTAGCTAGGATCTGTGAGGCAGAAGCAGACACAGGCACTTTAGGGGAATGAAGAAGCCGAACCTGAAGCTGTGGATGTCTTGTGAGACATAACTCTCCTCATGGCTTTGAAGGCACCCCTATACCAGTGCAAAGGGACCGAAGGATCCGAGGAAACCGTCGATACCCCCGGCACCGGGACAGTGGGCTCCAAGCCCGAGGTAGGAGCCGAGCTCATCCGACCCGAAGCTCTGAGAGGCAAAGTTGGAACCAACAAGTCAGTTCAACTATCCTTCCTGGACCCGACCAGAGTGTCGGCTCCTAGAGTCCTCGATCAGTGCCAAGGATGTCAGAGTGAAAGGAGCCGAAGACACTGGAGCAGGCATCAGCTCCAAAGGCTCCACAATCAGCAAGTTTGACTCCTCCGGCTCCGAAGGACCAGTATGGCTCGGAGGAAGAAGAGACATAGCTGGCATAAGGGTCTTTGGCTCTGAAGCCACCTGGGTCGGAGCTGATAATTTTGCAAAGGCTGGTGCCTGAAGAAGCTTCTGCACCACCCGATCCACATCCAAATCTGAGAGGCTAACAGAAGACCTAGATGAACGGACCAATGGTACCGAATGAAGAAGCAGAGATTTGGGAATTTTGGATACCTGTTCCAAAACCGGGGACCGGCTCCAAAAAGAAAAGACAGTCGGCTCCGAGACATGTGGAGCCGATATCACAGACACTCTTGACTTTTTCAAATCCACAGACATCTTGGAGGACTTTGAGGACTTACTAGATTCATCCTGGTCACTCAAAGCCTCCTGGAAAGAAGGTTTCAGCAACCCCCTGTCAATGAGCTTCCTTTTTCTCTCTTGTAGGACTCGAGAGGAAAAAGAATGGCATATGGAACATGTTTCTTGTAAGTGCAAGGCACCCAAGCAGTAGACACACAATTCACATGGCAGTCAGTAACAGACATCTTCTGCCCACATTTAGGGCATTTTTTAAACCCTGACTTGGGGTGTTTGTCCTTGTCATCAGCCATGATAGAAATGGATACACCCAACAGCAGTAAATATAAATTAGCCTTCTAATAAAAAACAGGCTAACTATAAGCACAGACACACACAAGCCTTTTAAACTAAGGCTAACTATAACTACTAATAAGCCTTCCAATAAAAAAACAGGCCAATTATAAGCACAGAGACACACACAAGCCTTTTAAACTAAGCAGGCCAAATATATGCACACAAGCCTAAAATTAAGGCCAACAAGCACACACAGAGAAATTAACTAAGCAGATACTCTAAGGAAAAAAGTGACAAAAGATCACTGAATAAACACTTACTAGTCACTAAGTAATCACACAATACTATGCTAATAACAAATATGACAAAAAGGTCACTGAATAAACAATTTTAGTCAGAAAATTTAAATAGGCCTATGAAGAAAAACTAGGCCAAATATATAGCTAAGAAAGCACACAAGGAAGGGAACACTGCAGATAAAGCTTTAAGAGCTTATTTAACCTAAATATATAACTATTCTAACAATAAACTTACAATAATTTTTGGAAATAGAAAAGTTTTAAAGTTTTTACTGGCCCGAGCTAGCAAAAACCTCCGAACAGTTGCAGCAGCAAACTGGATCTGGGGTAAATCAAGGTGCATCATGGGATAGGGACTTGGCCTCGAGCTACTTGAAATCCTAGAGCTTTGTAGTAGGTGTCAACTCGGAGCCGCGGGATCGGCTCCAAACCCATCAGTAAAGAATGAACAGCGAATTAGAAAAACTTCACATGTAAAGTTTCAATTTTGTAATATAGACCCTTCTGAAAGATTTAGCTCTGTCAAGATAGTACCTCAGTCTTCAGTGAACATCGCAGGTATGGAGAATCTTTTCTCCCTTATTTTTTAGTTCATGAAAGAAAATGGTGAGATGAAAAGTTTGGCTTGAAATAAACTCAGACACAAAATATTGCATGATAACTATAAGAATCAGAGGAGGTTAGAAAGGATTGGAAAGAGAGACTGGATAAGCAATTCTTAAAGAAACAATGGGAGGATATATGTTATGTCTCCCAAATATACAACAAAATCTAGAAGATTTAGGATTTTTGGCTGGAAATGTTTACAAAGACATTTTTATACTCCAAGTAAACTCCGCAGAATTTTTCCTCAGGCAGACAGTAAATGTTGGAGGTGTGAAGGGGAAGAAAGAGGTAATTGAGAACAAAAAGTTATGTACCTACCATAACGTTCCATGTTAGTTGTCTTCTTCTCGCCTTCTTTCTTGCCGGTTGGGTTCGGAGCCGATCTTCGGCTCCAACTCGGCCATTTTCTAAAGCTCGAGAGCTATTTACTGGCTCGAGGCCTCCCTATATCCCACAATGCCTGGCGCTAGATCCCCAGATCTCGTTTGGAAGACCTAACACCATAACAATACAAGAGGACAACTGTCCCAAAAGCAAGACTTCAGCTATAGGGCTAAAGAAAAGATAGAGGACATAAATCGGGTAAGACTCAGCCAGTGACAAGACTCGTAGGAGGAATCTTGTCAGTCTATCTAGGCTAGGGGGATGGAGGGTGGGACGCAAGAAAGACAATGAGAAGAAGACAACTAACATGGAATGTTATGGTAGGTACATAACTTCTTAATGTTAAGTTGTCTCTCTCGCCTTCATTCTTGCTGGTTGGGACACTGTCCCTAGCACCTTAGTCCTGAGTGGCTCATCGGAACGGACTCTTGAGCACAGTGGAACCAAAATCAGCTGTACTCCTAGAGGCCACATCCAATTTATAATGTAAAATGAAGGTATGAGGGGTGGCCCATGTGGCTGCCACACAAATGGCTTCCATTGGTAGTCTTGCTTGAAAGGCTACCAATGTAGCTAAAGCCCTAGTAGAGTAGGTTTAGCAGGGAGTTCTTTATTCCTCAACTGATAAATAAGGGTAATACTAGAGGACAACCACCTGGATAAGGTTACTTTAGACACTGGTTGACCCTGCTTACCCTTCGCATAGAACAGGAAGAGTTGGTCTGATTTCCTTATTTGCTCAGTCCTATGCAAATAGAAACGTAATTGCCTATGAACGTCCAACTGGTGTAATTTGTGTTCAGCTTTGTTGGAATAATTTGGAAAAAAAACTGGTAGATCAATGGATTGATTCAAATTATTTTTGATGGGGACCTTAGGAAGGAACGAAGGATTAGTCCTGAGTGAAACCCAATCCTTATGGAAAATTAGGTAAGGAGGACGAACACATAGGGCTTGAAGTTCAGAAACTCTCCTCACTGAAGTAATGGCCACCAAAAAGAGTGTTTTCCAAGAAAGCAATTTCAAGGAACAGGAAGCTGTCGGTTCAAAAGGAGACAGTATCAAGGAAGCTAGGATCAAATTCAAGTCCCACGGAGGCGAGGCATCTCTCATTGGAGGCCTGAGCAAAATTGTTCCTTTAAGAAAGGCTTTGCAAAGCTTATGGGACATGATGCTGGTTTCTGACAGGCCCGTATGGAAATTTCAGATTGCCGCTAATTGAACTCTAATGGTGGCAGAAGATGAGCCCGCTTGGAAAAGTTCTGCTAAAAAGTCTAGAACGTTATGGACAGGGGCCGTAAAAGGATCTATATTTCTAGCCTCTGCCCAGAAAGAGAAACGTTTCCACTTACTAGCATAAGTCTTCCTGGTTGTAGGTTTGTGCGAAGCAAGGATAATCTCACGCACAGAATGGGAAATACTGGGAAGCCTGGGTAAGATTGGAAGTGGAGCAACCAACCAGTGAGGTTGAGAGGCTGAGGAGACTGATGCAGCCTGCCCGACTGATGGATCAGGAGGTCCGGAACTGGGTCCAGATTCCAAGGCTGCTCTAGAAGGTTACGATGCAGGAACAGGAACCAGATTTGTCAAGGCCTGTAGGGGGCAATGAGGATCATCCTGCAACCCAGCACGGTAGCTTTCTGAATTAGTTTGGGAATTAGGGGAAACGGTGGGAATGCATACAGAAGTCCCTGGGGCCAATCGTGAACTAGAGCGCCTCTGGGGGAGTGTCCGGGATAAGGGTAGAGAATGAAGAAACTGTCGCACTTGCTGTTGAGAGGAGTTGCGAAAAGGTCGCAGCAAGGCTGACCCCATTTGCGGAAGAGTTTGTCCGCTTCTGTCCGATTGAGAGACCACTCGTGAGGCATGAGAATAGCTCTGCTTAGCTTGTCCGCTATGACGTTCGACTTCCCAGGGATGTGCGTTGCTGTCAGAAACCGTTGAGAGGAGATCACCCACTGCCATAGTCTGAGTGCTTCTCGACATAAGGGATAGGACTTGGTTCCGCCCTGCTTGTTGATGTACCACACTACAGACAAATTGTCTGTCTGAATTGCAATGGTCCCAGTGGGTAAAGAGTTCTGAAGAGCTTGCAACGCTAAAAGCACTGCCCTCATCTCCAAGACATTTATGTACAAGTGGTACTCATGGGGTTGCCAGGTGCCCTGGATAGTCCTGCCCTGAAAATGCCCCCCCCCCACACCCGATCAGGGAGGCATCCGTGGTCACCATGGCAACTGGAGGAGGAAGGACAAATGGTCTGCCCTGGGGTACTGATGGGGAGACCATCCACCAAGCCAAGTGGTCTTTGCATGACTGCGTGATTATTATCTTGTGAGACATAGGAAGTTGATGAAAAGACCATTGGGTGAAAAGAATCCACTGGAGAATCCTCATGTGAAAACGAGTCAGGGGAACTAATATGATCGCTGCTGCCATGAGACCCAAGGTTTTTAGGATGAATCTGGCCTGAATCTTTCTGCAGCCTAATAATACCCGTACGTGTCGGCAAATGTCTGCCACTCTGTTTATTGGAAGTCTTGCAGACAGATCTTTCGTACTTAATCTTGCGCCTATAAAGGTTAAAGACTGACAAGGCGACGATGCAGACTTTTTGAAATTTATTGAGATACCTACGTTGGAGCATGTTTAGATGGTATAGTCCCTGGCTCTCAGCAATTGATGTCTGGTGGTAGCAGTAAGGAGCCAGTCGTCTAGATATGGAAACACCTGGAATCCTTGCCGTCTCAGGTGAGCGGTAACCACTGCCATGCATTTGGTGAACACAATGGGGGCTGTGGTGGGACCAAAGGGCAGGGCTCTGAATTGATAATGACTAGCTCCCAGCTGGAAGCGGAGAAACCTTCTGGAATGCCTGTCCATTTTGATATGGTAGTACGCATCCTGAAGATCTATGGAGCACATCCAATTGCCTGACCGAAAAAGGGTAGAATGGACTGAAGCATGACCATCCAGAACTTCGTTCTTTGAACAGACTTGTTTAGCCTGCTGAGATCCAAAATGGGTCTCCTGTCCCCTGTCTTTTTTGGTACCAAAAAGAACTTTGAGTAAACTCCGGATCCTTGTTGGTCTGCTGGGACTTGATGGATGGCCCGTTTGTTTAGCAGTTTTGAAATTTCTTATACTGCATGTTCCCTTAGTCCGGGTGGAACATCTGGGATGGGATTGTTTGATTTTAAGGGGGTGTGGACAAAAGGGATTTTGCAACCTCTGCATATGATAGACCGTACCCATCTGTCTCGTGTGATGAGACGCCAGGCTTCTGGGTACAGAGACAACCTTCCCCCGACTGCCTCCGAAGGCGGACAGCCGGGCAGCCCCTCAGGGGTGCTGGGAAGGGCTTGTCAGAGAAAGATTCTCTGCTGCCCTGATTCTGCGGACCCCCTCTGCCCCGCGGGCAGCGTCTATTGTTGTTCCCTCCTCTGCCTCTGGAGGGAAACACACCACGTGTGTCAAGCACAGCTCCCTGGTGTTTCCTCCCTTATCTTGAGTAATACTCTTGTAAGAAGAGGCAGAGGGGAAAAATAGAAGTTATGTCCTTACCATAACGTTCCATGTGGAGTGTTCATCTCGCCTTTGTTCTTACACCTGGGTTCGGAGCCGATCCTCGGCTCCGTGTCGGCCGCTTGGCAAAGCTCTGCATCGAGAAGAAGCTCGAGACCAACCTAACTCCCACAATCCCCCTCTGCCTTTACCTCAGATCTAGTTTGCAAGCAAACCAGAAGCCAACAGAGAGAATATAACACATTCATGCCAACAAGAACAAACATAATTGAAAAATATAACCACAACAACTGCATAAGGCAGAAGCAGGAGAACCAAACCAGACACCTAAACTGGACGTTCTTCCTGAGGGTGGGAGGGTGGGAATGTAAGAACAAAGGCGAGATGAACACTCCACAAGGAACGTTATGGTAAGGACATAACTTCTATATGTGAGAGTGTTCAATCTCGCCATTTGTTCTTACACCTGGGTAGCGTCCCTAACTCCATGTTCCTGAGGAACTCACGGGAGAACGTTCCTGAGCACAGTGGAACCAAAGGTTGCCCTGTCCCTAGAAATCCTGTCTACTTTGTAATGAGTAATGAATGTATGTGGTTTAGACCAAGTGGCAGCCGCACAAATAGTGTCTAATGGTAGGCGGGCTGCATGAGCCAGGGATGTAAATACTGATCTTGTAGAGTGCCCTTTGGGCTTGACAGGTAAAGTTTGCTCCGAGGCAGCATAAACAAAAATAATACAATCGGAAAGCCATTTGGAAAGGGTTCGTTTCGTAACTGCCATACCCTTCTTGCTGTCTGCAAAGGCTATAAAAAGCTGGTGTGTTTTTCTGTGATCTTTTGTTCTATCCAAGTAAAATCTGAGTTGTCTATGAACATCTAACTTGTGTAACATATATTCCAACTTATTGGAGTGGTTTTTGAAAAATGTAGGGAGCTCAGTGGACTGATTAATGTTATTAACGGAGCAAACTTTGGGAAGAAAGGACGGATTAGTGCGAAGAAATACTCTATCAGAGTGAAAGATCAAATAAGGGTGCTTAACGGAAAGAGCTTGAAGCTCCGATACCCGTCTGGCCGATGTAATGGCCACCAAAAAGAGGGTCTTCCATGACAAAAATTTCAAAGGACAGGAAGAGGCTGGTTCAAAAGGTGGTAGCATCAGCTGAGATAAAAGAAGGTTCAAGTTCCAAGGTGATGTAGGAGTTCTAACTGGTGGTCTAATATGGAAAGATCCTTTTAGAAAGGCCTTACAAAGTCTGTGAGCCATAATAGGAGCCCCACATTCTTCCACATGAAAGTTTGAAATGGCAGCCAATTGCACTCTCAAAGTGGCAGGAGAAGCTCCTTGGTGGAACAGTTTGGTCAAAAACTCCAAGATCCTATTTAGAGGAGCTATCACGGGGTCCAATTGTTGTGTATTTGCCCAGTGCACAAAACGCTTCCATTTACTAGTGTAAATCTTTGTAGTGGAAGCTTTATGAGAAGCCACCAGTATATTCTGAACTGCAGGGGAAAGAAGATCAGACCTGGCTAAGTAGGGAAGCGGAGCAGCCAAGCTGCTAGTCTGAGGGAGAGTAGCGACGGGTGGGGAGCCCCTGATGAGTGGGTCAGTAGATCCGGCTCCGGGTCCAGGATCCAGGGTTCCCGAATTCGGTGTGCCAGAAGAAAGGGAAACCAGATTTGACGAGGCCAGAATGGGGCAATGAGGATAATCGTCCTCTGCAGGTTGTTGGCTTTCTGCAGAAATTTTGCAATCAGGGGGAAAGGAGGAAAGGCGTACAGGAGACCCGGGGGCCAATCGTGAACCAGACCGTCCCTGGGGACTTCCCCTGCAGGGGGTAATAGGGCAAAATAGCTTCTGCATTTGGCATTCATTGGAGACGCAAACAGATCGCAGGAAGGCTGGCCCCACTTGCGAAAAATTTCCTTTGCAACTGACTGTTTGAGGGACCACTCGTGAGGTAACAGGATAGCTCTGCTCAACCTGTCCGCTATGACGTTGGATAACCCCGGAATGTGCGTTGCTATCAGAAAGCGACCCGTGGACTCCGCCCATTGCCAGATTCTCATGGCCTCTCTGCATAGTTGATAAGACTTGGTTCCCCCTTGTTTGTTTATGTACCAGACTACGGACATGTTGTCCGTCTGAACTGCAATTGTCCCTAGAGGAAGAAGGGGAGCAAAGTGTTGCAATGCTAGAAACACTGCCCTCAACTCTAGAACATTGATGTGCAGATTGTACTCCAAATTAATCCATTCGCCTTGGACTGTCTGTCCCTGAAAAATGCCCCCCCACCCTATCAGGGAAGCGTCCGTGGTCACCGTAGCTGTCGGCGTGGGTAGCACAAATGGTCTTCCGCTGGAAAGATTGCAAGTCCGAAGCCACCAAGCCAGGTGTGATTTGCATATGTTTGTGATGTGAATTTCGTGCGTCAGGGGAAACTGTTGGAACGACCATTGTGCAAACAGTAGCCATTGAAGAACTCTCATGTGCAGTCTTCCCAAGGGTATCGCAATGAGAGAAGCTGCCATAAGACCCAAAACCTTCAGAACCAGTTTCGCTGGGGATTTTCTGGATGATAGAAGAAGAGATATATGGTTTTGTAGGGAGGCTATCCTTTCTGGAGGAAGCCTTAGAATTAAGCAATGCGTATCCAATTCTGCTCCTATGAATGAGATATGCTGTGATGGCTGTAGTAAAGATTTTTCGAAATTTACGGAAATTCCGAGATGAACACAAAGTTGTAGTGTGTAATCCCTGGCCTGAATCAGTCGACGCTCGGTGGTGGCAGAAAGGAGCCAGTCGTCCAGATACGGAAACACCTGGAATCCCAGGCGTCTGAAGTGAGACGCTACCACTGCCATACATTTGGTGAAAACCCTGGGGGCTGAGGTCAGACCAAAGGGCAGGGCTCGAAACTGAAAGTGGCTGGCTCCCAGCCGGAAGCGCAAGTGATCCCTGGACGCCCTGGCCATTTTGATGTGGTAGTATGCGTCCTTTAGATCTATTGAGCACATCCAGTCGTCCTTCTGTAAGAATGGAAGGATCGATTGAAGCGTGACCATCCGGAACTTTTCTTTCTTGATGAAGGTATTGAGTTTGCTTAGGTCCAGAATTGGCCTCCAGTCCCCTGTCTTTTTTGGAACTAAAAAGAACCTTGAGTAAGTTTGAATCCTCTTTGGTCCGCTGGGACTGGTTGGATGACTCTTTTTCTAGCAGCTTTGAAATTTCTATAGCTGCAGGGCCTCGCAGATGGGGCGGCACATCTGGGAGTCTTTTCTGCGGAATTGGGGCAATAGGAAGGGAATTCTGTAACCTCTGGTAACAATGCTTTTTACCCAATTGTCTGATGTAAGACTTTGCCAGGCCTGAGGGTATAAAGCTAAGCGACCCCCGACTGCCTCCAGAGCAGGACAGTCGGGCCTCCTCTCAGGAGTGCTGGAAAGGTTTCCCGGGGAGTGTATCCCTGTCACCTTGGTTTTATGGACCCCTCTGCCGCCAGGCGGCGTCTTCCACCTCTGCCCCCTCCTCTGCCTCTAGAGGGGGCATCACCCTGTGTGCCTGGGAAAGAACCTTGGGGTTTTCGAAACCACATTTTTCCACCACGTTGCCCTTTGGGGTACGGTCTGGATGGGGTGGAAAAGCAGACTCCGACAGCAGACAGAGTCTTTCCCTCTTGCTCACACCGGGTAAGGGTCTCCTTTACTTTGGGGCCAAAGAGAGTGGCACCATCAAATGGGGCGTTAGTAAAGGAAGGCTTGAAGGCTTCCGCAAAGGAACATAAGTGCATCCAGGATTGTCTACGAAGAGCAATCGCTGAAGCCGCTGCCCTACTCGACCCTTCGGCTGCGTAAGAGATCAGCCTCATGGACGAGTTTGCAATAGATGTAAGGGTATTGAGATGTGCTGTAACTTTCTCTGAGACAGCAGCATCTGTAGTACCCTGGAGGGTATCTCCCAACTCTTTGATTAGATCCCTCTGTAACCGTGTGAAGTGGGTCAAATAGTTCAGGGATCGCATAGAAAAAGCCGCTGAACTAAAAATGCGCTTCCCATACCTGTCCAAAGTCCTAGAATCTCTGTTAGGCGGATGGACAGATGAAGATTCAGACATCTCCTTTTTCGTGGCCGCTGCCACCACCATAGCGTCCACTGGCACTCCCTTTGTTAGATAAGCCTTATCTTGGGGGGCAGTAATATATTTATTAGGCTTTCTAGGGACTGGCTCCACCGTGTCAGGTGTCTCCCACGCCCTTTGAGCAATCAATTCCATCAACTCATCGAAGGGCGGAGTGACCCAGGAGGAGGAAGGGCGAGCACCGAATGCCTTCAGCAAGACTGACTCATCCTCAGAAGGGGGTAGGGACTGCCAATCACCTCTCTGTTTTAAGATCTCCAGGATGTCAGAAAAGGAGACATCCTCTGAGGGTGATTTTGGGGACCCTTCTGACTCATCCAAATCAGTGTCTGATGTCAAGGATTCTTGGTGAGAATCCAAGTGTCTCCTCTTACACAATCTTTTCCTCGGGGGGGGGGCATCCGATGAAGCCTCCGAGGAAGAGGGGGCACCCTCTAGGGGTGGCTGAGACACTGGTGCTCGACGCTTAGATGTAGCCGTGGGTGCAGAGGAGGATAACGGACCTTTATGGGAAGGAGAAGCTGTTTCTGCTGAAGTGGTTGTCTGAGTAGACAACACCTTCCTCATGAGGTCGAAGGCCCCCGGGTCCCGAGTCGAGGTATCCCCCGGTTCCGAAGAAATCGGAGGAATCCCTGAGACAGGCACCGAAGGTATCGACCCAGAGGACGGAGCCGAGTCGATCCGAGCTGAGGCTCCGAGAGGGAGTGTCGGAACCGAAACATCGGTCCGACTCTCAGTCCCGGATCCAAGGATGGATCTTCGGCTCTGAGACTCCGGTACTGGGTCCGACGGAGTCGAGGTGAACGGTGCCGACTAAGAAAAAGACGGTTCCGGCACCGAGGGCTCCACAATCACCAGATCAGCCTCTCCTGGCTCCAAAGACTGGATAGGCCTCGGAGGAGGAACAGGTGGAGATAAGGGAAGGCCTTCGAGTCTCGACACCAACTGGGAGGAGACAGAGATGAGTTTGGACAAGGCCGTATTCTCCATCAATTTCTGCACCACGCAGTCTACATCGGTGTCGGAGAGGGGCCTGGAAGAACGCGTCGAAGGAATCGAAGACGGAGCCGACCTCAAAAGTGCAGGAGGAGGAAGCTCCGTCACCGGTTCCAAGACTCGAGGCTCGGTAACTGACAACAGTTCAACACTCGGCCCCGAAGTCTGTGGAACCGGTGATCGAACTTTGAATGAAGAGCTCGGAGCCGATGACATGGGCTCCGACGTCTTCGATTCCTTCGAGGATTTAGATGTCTGGTCTGATGCATCCAGAGCCTCTTGGAATGCAGGCTTCAAAAGGCCCCTATCCATAAGTTTCCTGCGCCTATCTGTCATGACCCTTCCACTGAAAGAATGGCAGATGGAGCAGTCTTCCTGCAGATGGAGAGGGCCAAGACAGTAGACGCAGGAACTATGATTGTCTGTGACAGACATTTTCTGTCCACATTGGCACCGTTTGAAGCCTGATTTAGCTTTTTCAGACATGTTACAAAGTCAAATCCAGTAAACAGTGAAATAGCCAGTACAATTGTCCAATCCAGTAAAACTTGTCAAATCCAGTAAAATTTGTCAAATCCTGTAAAGTAAGTCAAATCCAATAGTCAACTCCAGTAAAAGTTAAAGGGTGGGGTAGGCCCCGAGGGAATAACTCTAAGAAAGTATATAAAAACTATATACGGAACCGAGAAACCCTCGATACACTACTCACACACACACACAGTCAACTTTAAGAGAATGTTTTATCCAAAAAATATAAGAAATAATTAATCTTAGCTTTGAGGTGGTCCAAGCTCATCAAAAATGATGCGAACATTGCAGCGGCAAACTAGATCTGAGGTAAAGGCAGAGGGGGATTGTGGGAGTTAGGTTGGTCTCGAGCTTCTTCTCGATGCAGAGCTTTGCCAAGCGGCCGACACGGAGCCGAGGATCGGCTCCGAACCCAGGTGTAAGAACAAACGGCGAGATTGAACACTCTCACATTGCATAGATTGATAGGTTTACCCACTGGAAGGATAGGGCATCCACTTTCCAGGCCTTGCTGTGAGGTACCCTGTTGCAGAATTTGCTGAGCTGGTGGTTGCAGGGGGAGGCAAATAGGTCCACCTTCGGGGTACCCCATTTCTGGGTCACAAGGCTGAAGGTGTTGTGGTTTAATTGCCACTCGTGTGAGTCTAGGAGATTTATGCTTAAGTTGCCTGCCAGAGAGTTTTGGTTGCCTGGCAGGAATTGAGCTTGCAGGTGAATATGCATGGCTGAGTTCGTGTTCCACAGGGTCATGGCTAGCCTGCAGAGTGGGAAAGAATGGGTTCCCCCCCCTGCTTGTTGCTGTACCACATCACTATGGTATTGTCGGGTTTGATTAGAAGGGGGCCCGGTGAGAGTAGGGATCTGAAAGCTGTCAGAGCATGATGAACAGCTAGCATCTCTTTTTGCTTGATGTACAGATGAATTTGATTTGGGCTCCAGTGGCCATGAATGCACCTGCTGTCCAGATGTACACCCTAGGCATAGTCTGATGCATCTGTGGTTAGGGTATGGATGGCACGGCGTTGTGTAAAGGGAAGTCCCTTGTTGTGGTTGCATGCTGCTGCCCACCAAAGGAACTCTTTCCTTAGACAAGGTATTATAGGAATGATAGTTTCCAGGTCCTGAGCATGACGGCACCAAAGACTTTTTAAGTACCACTGAAGTTTCTTCATATGCAGTCTGGCATATGAAATTAGTAGAATGCAGAAGGCCATGAACCCTAAAGCCTGCAGGATTTTCCTTGCGGATAGCTAGGTTCTGGTGGCCATTTGAGCAAAGTAACCTGTCAGATAGGCTTGTTTTTCCTGGAGTAAGGAATGCCATCTGGGCTGTGTCTAAGCTTGCTGTCAGGAATACAATTCTTTGACTGGGGACTAGTTTGGATATCTTTTTCATTGATAGTGTACACCTCAGGGAGGTTAGAAGGTCCTTTACAAATGTCAGGTGCTGCAAAAAGAAGTTATGTACCTACCATAATGTTCCATTTTAGTTGTCTCCTCTCGCCTTCTTTCTTGCTGGTTGGGTTCGGAGCAGATCCTCGGCTCCGACTCGGCCATCTTCTAAAGCTTGAGAGCTACATACTGGCTCGAGGCCTCCCCATATCCCATGATGCCTGGCGCTAGAAACCCAGATCTCGTTTGGTAAGACTAACAGCAGACAAAATAATGAAGGAATCCTATCTTATCATACATAAGCCCAACTATAGAGACTACCAGGTAGAGTGGGATAGCCAGAGAAGGCTCAGCCAGTGTAAATCCATAGAGAAACTTTTCTCAGTCTAGTAGGATAGGGGGATGGAGGGTGGGATGCAAGAAAGAAGGCGAGAGGAGACAACTAACAAGGAACGTTATGGTAGGTACATAACTTCTTTATGTTATCTTGCCTATCTCGCCTTCATTCTTGCTGGATGGGACAGCGTCCCTAGCACCTAATATCCTGGGTGGCTCAGTGGAACAGACTCTTCAGAACAGTGGAACCAAAATCAGCTCTGCTCCTGGAAACCACGTCCAACTTATAATGCGAGATGAAAGTATGAGGGTTTGCCCATGTGGCTGCTGCACAAATAGATTCCATGGGCAACCTAGCTTGAAACGCAACAGAAGTGGCTAATGCTCTGGTGGAGTGGCCTTTTGGTTTAACAGGCAATTCTTTATTCCTCAGCTGATGGATAAAGGTGATGATAGAAGTCAGCCACCTAGATAAAGTTACTTTTGATACTGGTAGGCCTTGTTTGCCCTCTGCATAAGAGAGGAAAAGCTGATCCGATTTTCTGATGTCCTTAGTCCTATGCAAATCAAAGCGCAGTTGCCTGTGAACACCTAATTGATGTAAAGTACAGTTTTGTACCTACCATAAATGTAGATGTTCGAAGATCCACATTGCTGCAGTCCTGACACTTGGGTAGTCCGCTGTCCCAGTCGGCCCGAATACCAAAGTATAAGGCTGAAGTCGGTCAAGGCGCATTAGTCTGACGTCAGGACGTCAGGGTACAAATGCGCATGACCGACGTCATTTCCTCAGTCTTTTCTTGCCCCAGATGTCAGAAGACCCTAAAAAGATAAGGCCAAACCAAAAAAACAACAACACACCAAACACCCCTGTACCAAATATATGTACAATATATACAAAGTCAGAAAGGTACAATCCTACCCACACAACCACCCCTAAACACAGAGGGAAAGGAGGGAGGGTAAATTGGACTGCAGCAATGTGGATCTTGAACATCTACATTTATGGTAGGTACAAAACTGTACTATGTTCTTCATCTCACATTGCTGCAGTCCTGACACTTGGGTAGAATCCCAAAGCAGAGGTAAGGGAGGATGGCAAATCACAAAGAAGCAGGAGCTGACAACATGCCCTGTAAAATAGCAGTGGCAAAACCAGCCCTAGATTTAGAGTAGAGAGGAAGGTGGTAATGCTTAGAGAAGGTATGCACTGAACTCCAAGTAGCTGCCTCCAAAATATCCTTAGTTGCCACCCCTTAGAAATGCTGTTGAAGTGGCAGTAGCCCTAGTGGAATGAGGCCTAATCCCAGCTGGAATCTCCTTGCCATGATGGGAGTAACAGAAAGTAATGCAAAACCCAATCCACTTAGAAATAGTCTGTTTTGACACAGGCTTACCCTGAGAACACAAAGCAAAAGAAACAAACAACTGCTGAGACTGCCTAAAATCCTTAGTCCTGCTTAAATAATAACGTAATTGCCTGTGTACATCTAAAGTGTGCAAAATCTTTTCCCCCTTATTTTGGGGATTTGCATAAAAGGTAGGCAAATGAATAGTTTGGTTTAAAGCCACACTAGAAACCACTTTAGGCATAAAGGAAGGATTAGTACGTAAAGATACCCTATCCTTATGAAAAATCAGGAAAGGCTCAACCGCCATAAGGGCCTGCAATTCAGACACCCTTCTTGCAGAGGTAATGGCTAACAAAAAAGCAGTCTTCCATGACAAATATTTCAATTCAGCAGTAGCTGCAGGCTCAAAAGGTTGTAGAGTGAGTTTCTCCAACACAAAATTGAGGTCCCAAGCAGGAGTAGGAGCTCTACGTGGGGGTCTTATATTCTTTGCCCCTCTAAGAAATTGCTTGAACAAAGGATGAGAAAACAATGGTGGGTCACAATCATAGTGAGCTGAAATTGCTGCAGCATGAATCTTAATGGAAGAGAAAGACAAACCTTTGTCCAATAACTCAGTAAGATATTGAAGAGCCACACTCAAATTTGGCTCAGAAACATCCAAATCCTTTGCTGCACACCAAAATAAAAATCTCTTCCATTTTCCTGCGTACACTTTCCTTGTACTAGGTCTTCTGGCTTCCATAATCACATTCAAAACTTGTTGAGGAAGCTGAGACCTGCTATGGTTCAAAACAGAATATGCCAGGCTGTTAGATGAAGAGAGTGAAGCTTGACATTGAGTAGATGCCCGTCCTTCTGAGACAATAGGTGTGGAATCAAAGGTAAGGGCCATGGAGGCTTCCTTACCAGACTCCTCAGTAATGGGTACCAGTGCTGCCGAGGCCAATCTGGAGCTATTAAAATCATCCTTGGCTTGTCTTGTCTGACCTTTAGGAGTACCTTTGGGAGGAGAGGCAGAGGTGGAAAGGCATACACATGAAGATTTTTCCAACTGAAAGAAAGAGCATCCACTTTCCAGGCTGTGTGATGAAACCTTTTCGTGCAAAACTTTGGCAGCTGGTGGTTTAGTGGAGAAGCGAACAGATCTATGTCTGGAGTTCCCCAGGACACTGTCAATGTCTGAAATACATGAAGATCCAGTTTCCACTCGTGGGGATCCATGATTTGCCTGCTTAACACATCTGCTAAGGAGTTCTGTGCTCCTGGCAGAAACCTTGCTTGAAGATTCAGTTGCAAGCTTAACGCAGTCTCCCACAAAATCATTGCTTGCCTGCATAGAGGATAAGAATGTGTTCCCCTTGTTTGTTGATGTACCACATGACAGTTGTGTTGTCTGTTAGAATCAACACCTGCCCTGGAAGAAGTAAATCCTTGAAAGCCAGTAATGCAAACTGGACTGCTAACATCTCCTTCATGTTGATATGTAAATGCTGCAGTCTGGCAGGCCACTTGTCTTGTATCCACTTTCCATTCAGATGAGCTCCCCAAGCTGTGTCTGAGGCATCTGTCGTTAGAATCTGACTCGCCTCTGGCCGGGTCACAGAGAGTCCCTTGTTTAGGTGACATTCCTGAGCCCACCACAAAAATTCCTTCTGAATGCAAGGTATTATTTGAATTACAGTGTCCAAATCCTGGCAGTGCTGTGTCCATACATTTTTGAGATACCATTGTAGCTTCCTCATATGCAGTTTGGCATTGGGAAGTACCAGAATACAAGATGCCATGAACCCTAAGGCTTGAAGGACTGTCCTTGCAGTCAGCCCGGACTGATGAGATAGTTGATGGAAGTAAAGAGAAAGATTCTTTTGTTTGTCCGGGGTTAAAAAGGCCATCTGGGTTGCTGTATTCAGTCTCACACCCAGAAAGCACATGTCTTGAGAGGGTACTAGACTGGACTTTATTTCGTTCACAGAATACCCTAGGCATCTTAGCACTGCTATCACATATTCCAAATGCTGAAGAAGCACGTCCCTTCCTTGAGCCAGAAGCAGGCAATCGTCCAAATAAGGATAGATTTGTATTCCTTTTAGCCTGAAGAAAGCTATCACTGGAGCCAGAACCTTTGTGAATACTCTGGGCGCAGTAGATAAGCCAAAGGGCAATGCAGAGAACTGATAATGAGAATTCCCAGCTCGAAAACGCAGATACTTCCTGCAAATTAGTCTGATAGGAACATGAAGGTAAGCTTCCTTGAGATCCAAAGTTACCATCCAGTGATCTTTGCCCAGCAGAGGTAAAAGCTGTTGTAACGTCAACATTTTGAACTTGGGAATGTCCAGATAAGTGTTGAGGATAGACAGATCCAAAATTGGTCTCCACGTGTTCCCCTTTTTTGGTACTAGGAACAGGCGAGAATAAAATCCTAGGCCCCTTTCTGGCACAGGAACCGGCTGAATGGCCCCTATTTGGAGCAACAGAGAAATTTGCCTGTGAGCCTCTTTCCTTTGTTGAGGAGGAATGTCTGGCATGCCTTTGAAAGGAGGCAAGGTATGGAAATAAAACCTGTAACCGTGGTGAATGATATCCAATACCCAGATGTCTTGGGTAATTAAACTCCAGTTTTCTTTGAAAAGTGCCAACCTTCCTCCCAAAGGTGCTGCCAGACGAGAAGATTCTGGCAGCTGAAAAGGCAGGTCATTGGGTCTGTTTACGAAAGGACTGACCCCTGCCCTCACCAGAAGACTGAGCAGGAGAACTCCCTGTTCTAGGCCTAAAAGAACTTTGAGCTCTGCCCCTACCACGTCTAGACCTACCCCTAGACTGGGAATCATAAGCAGGATATGTCCACCCCTTGGTAGGCCAATTTCTACTAAACTTCGGAGGCTGAACCTGCAAAAAATCTTTAACAGTCTGCATAGACTTAGCCTTGTCTTCCATTTTCTTTAGAACTGCTTCCACAGGCGAACCAAACAACACATCAGATTGTAAAGGAGCATCTAAAATCCTTGTCTTCACATGCTCAGCTAAATTCTGATCCCTAAGCCAGGCGTGCCTGCGAAGAACCGAACCAGTGGCAGCCACCCTCGAAGAGGCCTGCACAGCATCAAAACCACATTGCAAAGAATGCTTACCCACCTGTTCAGAAACATGAACTAAATCCTGCAACTCTTTACACTCAATACCTTCCACCAAAGCATCTACCTTAGACTTTAATTGTGAAAGGAGATAATTTTGGTATTTCAACATGTGAAACTGGCAATTCAAAGCTCTCATGGCCAAAGTGGAAGAAGTATACACTTTCTTTCCCCATCTATCCAAAGCCCTTGCCTCTTTATCAGGAGGAACAGGATTTTTAACAACAGAAGCCTTAACACCTTTACGCCCCTGAGAAACCGTTTCTGGGTCTGCCCTAGGACTCTTAAAAAGATACTTATGAGCTTCAGGCACCCTATAATATCTATCCGGTTTAACTGGAGCAGGAGGCAAAGAATCAGGATTCAGAGAAGCCTCTGCAAAAACATCCTCCACCACATCCAGAACAGGAGGTATAGCTAAAGGCCTATGCTGGGGTAGAAACAAAAATTCCCTAAGCCTTTTCCTGGAATCAGAGAAATCCTGGCCTTCCCATTTAAAATGCTCCCTCATGGAATGAAGAGTCTCTGAAAATGAAAAATCCTCAGGAGGAGAAGCAGAAGGAGTAGAATCATCTACATCAGAATCAGAGTAAGGGGAATACTCCTGCAAGTCTTCAGCCGAAGACTCAGAAGCATCCGAACACTGCTCAAAACTCCCAAGCTCAGGTTCCACCCTAGGCCTCTTATCAGGAGGGGGCATAGAACCTCTAATCATTGTAATCAAATCTTCTGCCATCTTAAGCATATGCTTCTTAGGTACAGACCCTGAAGAACTAGGGGTAACACCCGAAACAAAACCTGGCCTGCCCCTGGGAGAAGCCTTGGAAACAGCAGGGGAGGGCCTAACCACCTTAGGAAGGGAGGGAAGAACAGCTACCTGAGAAGCCCCTTCTGCCTGGCCTACCTCCTGAGAGGTAACATCTTGCAGTAATAAAGTCTCTCCCTGGGATTCCAAAGAAATTTCTGGCTGAACCTCTGGCTCCACCGAGCCCTCTAAAGAACCAACGTCCGGTACGGACGGTTCTTCCAGCCTAGGCTTTGTTGTTTTGTCCTTGCGCTTTTTTGACGAAGCGGGCGTCGGAGCATCCGACGGCATTTTATAATTACACCGCTTCCCAAAAACTAACCTGGCACAATCTAATCTTCTCTTTATAGTGCGTTTGTTAAATCTAGCACAAGAGCGACAGCCAACAACGTCGTGCTCAGGCCCTAAGCAAGGTATACACAAGGTATGGTAATCCCTATGAGGTATCTGTTTCCCACAAGGAATACAGTTATTCACTTTTTCTGACATCCGGTAAAATACTGAGGCAAGAAATGAGCAAAATATTCCCCAACGGGTACTTAGCCAACTTGGATTCGGTCTGAAACTCCGACTTCGGAAAATCTCAGAACGCCAACCTGCACTTGCAAAACTGCTTCTGCATCGGACCATGCGGCAAAAAAGACTGAGGAAATGACGTCGGTCATGCGCATTTGTACCCTGACGTCCTGACGTCAGACTAATGCGCCTTGACCGACGTCAGCCTTATACTTTGGTATTCGGGCCGACTGGGACAGCGGACTACCCAAGTGTCAGGACTGCAGCAATGTGAGATGAAGAACATCTTATATTTTCCCCTGTTGGAATGGTTGGGAAAAAACACAGGAAGGTCAACAGACTGATTCAAGTTATTCTCAGAAGAGACCTTAGGAAGGAAGGAAGGATTAGTCCTAAGAGCAACCCTGTCTTTGTGGAACACTAGGTACAGGGGACGGATACAAAGAGCCTGCAGTTCAGAAACTCTTCTCGCTGGAGTAATTGCTACCAGAAAAAGTGTTTTCCAAGATAAAAACTTCAAAGAACAGGAAGCTGTAGGTTCGAAGGGGGGAAAAATTAGAGAGGCTAGAATCAAATTCAGATCCCACGGGGGTGGAGGATTTCTAACCGGGGGACTGAGCAGAGTGGTTCCTTTGAGGAAGACCTTACAAAGCTTATGAGACATTATACAAATTTCTGAAAGGCCAATGTGAAAATTTGAAATTACGGCTAACTGCACTCTAATTGTAGCGGAAGCAGACCCGGTATGAAAGAGCTCTGCAAGAAATTCCAGGATGTGGTGAACAGGGGCTGAAAAGGGGACTATATTCTTAGCCTCTGCCCAGGAAGAAAAACGTTTCCACTTACTAGCATAAGTTTTTCTAGTGGTAGACTTGTGCGATGATAAAATGATTTCATGCACCGATTGGGAGATATCAGGAAGCCTGGCTAGGGTTGGAAGTAGAGCAAAGTAACCTGTCAGATAGGCTTGTTTTTCCTGGAGTAAGGAATGCCATCTGGGCTGTGTCTAAGCTTGCTCTCAGGAGCCATGAGCTTGAGAGATTGTAGGGAATGATGCAGCCTGCCCGACTGATGGATCAGGAGGTCTGGAGCTGGGCCCAGAGTCCAAGGCTGCTCGATAAGGTAATGATGAAGGAATGGAAACCATATTTGTCGAGGCCAGTACGGGGCAATGAGGATCATTCTGCAACCCAATACGGTAGCTTTCTGTATCAGCTTGGGAATTAGCGGAAAAGGGGGGAATGCATACAGAAGTCCCTGAGGCCAATCGTGGACTAGAGCGTCTCTGGGGGAATGCTCTGGATGTGAAAGTAGAGAGATGAAGTTGCTTCACTTGCTGTTGAAGGGGGTGGCAAAGAGGTCGCAGCAAGGTTGCCCCCATTTGCAGAAGATTTGGTCTGCTACTACTTGATTCAGAGACCACTCGTGAGGCATGAGAATAGCTCTGCTCAGTCTGTCTGCTATGACACTGGATTTCCCAGGGATATGCGTTGCGCTCAGAAACCGTTAGGAAGAGATCGCCCACTGCCAGAGTTTGAGTGCTTCTCGACATAGGGGGTAGGACCTGGTTCCGCCCTGCTTGTTGATGTACTACACGACTGACATATTGTCCGATTGAATTGCAATTGTCCCGGTAGGAAGAGAGTCCTGAAGAGCTTGCAACACTAAAAGTACAGCCCTCATCTCCAAGACATTTATGTGCAGATGGTACTCTTGAGGTTGCCAGGTACCCTGGACTGTTCTGCCCTGATAATGCCCCCCCCCCCACTCGATCAGGGAGACATCAGTTGTCACCGTAGCAACTGGAGGGGGAAGTACAAATGGTCTGCCCAGGGGCACTGATGAGGAGACCATCCACCACGCAAGGTGCTTTTTGCATGCTTCTGTGATGAAAATCATGTGAGACATGGGAAGCTGCTGGAAGGACCATTGGGTGAAAAGATCCTCATGTGAAAACGTACCAGAGGGACGAGTATCATTGCTGCTGCCATGAAACCCGGGGTTTGGAGGATGAACCTGGCTTGAATTCTCTTGCATTCTAACAAGACCTGGACATGCTGCCGAATGATTAACACCCTGTCTGGTGGAAGGCTGGCTGACCTGTCTTTTGTATTTAAGTTTGCGCCTATAAAGGTGATAGACTGACAAGGCGACAAAGCAGATTTTTCGAAATTTATAGTGATACCTAGTCTGGAGCACGTCTGGATAGTATAGTCTCTGGCTTGCAGAAGGTGATGCCTGGTGGTAGCAGTGAGGAGCCAGTCGTCTAGATATGGAAACACCTGGAATCCTTGCTGTCTCAGGTGAGTGGTAACTACTGCCATACATTTGGTGAACACCCTGGGGGCTGTGGTGAGACCAAAGGGCAGAGCTTTGAAATGATAATGGCTGGCTCCCAGCCGGAAGCGCAGGAATCTTCTGGAGCCCCTGTCCATTTTGATGTGGTAGTATGCATCCTGAAGATCTATGGAGCACATCCAATTGTCCTGACCCAGGAAGGGTAAAATGGACTGTAGCGTGACCATCCGAAACTTTGTTCTTTGTACAGACCGTTCTAGTCTGCTGAGATCCAAATGGGTCTCCAGTCCCCTGTCTTTTTTGGTACCAAAAAGAACCTTGAGTAAATTCTGGATCCTTGCTTGTCTGCTGGGACTTGCTGGATGGCTCTTTTTCTTAGCAGTTTTGAAACTTCCTGAACTGCTTGATCCCTTAGATTGGGTGGAACATCTGGAGGGGACTTGTTCGACAAGAAAGGAGCGCGAACAAAGGGAATTCTGTAGCCTCTGGATATAACGGACTGTACCCATTTGTCTTGTGTTATGTCTTGCCAGGCTCTTGGGTACAGCGATAATCTTCCTCTGACTGCCTCCAGAGGTGAGTAGCCGGGCAACCCTTCAGGGATGCTGGAAGGGCTTGTCAGAGAAAGATTCTCTGCTGCCCTGGTTTTGCGGACTCCCTCTGCCACAAGGGCATCTGTTATTGTTTCCTCCTCTGCCCCTGGAGGGAAACTCACCACCTGTGTCCAGCAAGGCTCCCTGGGATTTCCGGAACCACATCTTTCCACTCTTCTGACCCTTCGGATATGGTCTGGAAGGAGTGGAAAAATGGACTCCTACAACAGAGAGAGTCTTGCCTTCCTGCTCACACCTGGTAAGGGTGTCCTTCACCTGAGATCCAAAGAGAGAGGAACCATCAAAGGGGGTATTGGTGAAAGATGCTCTGAAAGGTTCTGCAAAGTTACAAAGCCGCATCCAAGCGTGTCTCCTTAGAGCGATGCCTGTGCCTGCGGCTCTACTCGCCCCATCGGCTGCATAAGAAATGAGCCTCATGGAGGAGTTCACCAATGAATTAAGAGTCGCCAGCTGGGAGGCAACCTTGGCCTGGGCCCCCTAAGCTGATGGATCTTGGAGGGTATCTCCAAGCTCTTTTAGGAGATCCCTCTGTAGACGGGTAAAGTGGCACAAGTAATTCAGAGACTTCATGGAAAAAGTCGCTGAAGAAAACATCCGCTTCCCATATCTGTCCATCGTCCTAGACTCCTTATTAGGGGGATGGACAGACAAGTTTCAGCCAACTCCTTCTCTGTGGCCGCCGCTACCACCATGGCATCAACGGGGACCCCTTTGGTCAAAAATTGCTTGTCCTGTGGTGCAGTAATGAATTTAGCTGGCCTTCTTGGGGTCGGTTCCACTGTGTCTGGAGCTGACCATGCCTTCCGAGCCACCACAGACATCAGTGGGTCAAAAGGCGGATACACCCAGGAGGTGGAAGGTCGGGATCCAAACGCGTCCAGGAATACTGACTCATCCTCGGAAGGTCTTAGGGCAGTCCAGTTCCCCCTCTGCCTAAGCATCTCAAGGATGTTTGAGAAGGACACATTTTCAGAGGGGGATCTTGGGGACCCTTCCGAATCCTCTAAGTCGGTATCTGATGTGACAGACTCAGGGGAGTCAACATGCTTCCTCTTGCATTTCCTCTTATGAGGTGGCTCCTCTGAATGATCAGGGGAGGCCTCGGAAGAGGAAGATACGCCCAAAGGGATGTCCTGGGGTGCTGGATCCCCACGCTTGGGGCCTGGAAGAGAGACAGAGACTGACGCAGGAACCATAGGGGGAGGAGCCGATGGGATTGATCGTGGGACTGACTCAGGGGCCAGTACACTCCTCATCATCTCGAAGGCATCCCTACCGGAAAGCAGAGAGGGGTCCGGTTCTGAAGAAATCAGAATCCCTTTCTGCACCAAGGGGGACGGCTCCGAGGCTGATGTGGGAGCCGAGCTCACCTGAGCCGAAGCATCGAGGGGGAGAGCGGGGTAGGACAAGGGTCCGATGCCACTCGCCTCCTTGGAGCCGACAAGGGAGTCCCGGCACCCAGATCCCTCCAGGGATGGAACCATGGAAGTGATCGGAGCCGAAGAAGGAATCGAAGGGAAAGGTATTGGAGCCGATGGTTCCACGACTCGAACCCCAACGAACTCCGGCTCCGAGCTCAAAGGGTGAGTCAGAGGAGGAGGAATATCTGCAGACATGGACGGAGCCGACCCTTGATGAGGGGGGCTGGACAACATTTTAGCAAGGGCCTGCGATTTTAAAAGTCTACTGACCACCCTTTCCAAGTCATGGTCCGAAGGTTTTGAGGACCGAGAAGAGTGGGATGAGCGATGACTACGCTCCGACTGGAGCAGAGGTGATCTCGGAGCCGAGCGTATCGACTCCAGAGAAGGAGATCTAGACCTTTTTCAACTCTCAGAGGGTTCCGAAGAACGTATCGGAGCCAACTGGGAGGGAGGAGCATCGGTTCCAGCTGGAGCCGAGATGGCAGGCACAGGTTCACCCAACGACGGCGCCGAACTGGGAGCCGAAGGTTTAGGTGCCCTGGAAGATTTCATGGGCTGAGCCTTAGCCGGTGAATCTTGAGGTTTAAGTAAACCTCCAAGGATCAACTTATTTTTGCGCTCCTGCAGGACTCTGGGACTGAATGCATGGCAAATCGAGCAAGAGTCCTGCAGGTGCACGGCACCCAGACAATAAACATAAGAAGTGTGACCATCTGTCAGAGACATCTTCTGACAGCATGAGTCACACTTCTTGAATCCGGATGGCTTAGGATCCTTGGACATCCTGAAAGAAGAAAAACCAAGGAAAAACACACACACCAAAGGGTTAAGGTAACTAACCACAACAAAAATACTCTACAGTTACCAGAACCAAACTACACTACAACAACTATAATTAACTATAGCTAAACTAACTAACAGTAATAACAAATTGTTTTTTTTTTTTTTAAAGGAGATAGAGAGAAAAAAAGGTTATCCTCTAACTTAAACAGAAACCTTTTAGAGGTAAGATTATCCTCTAACTTAAATGGAAAACCTTAAGAGAAAAAGGAAAGAGAAAGGGGGAGGGGAAACTCTCTAAATAAAAATGAGTTTCTGAGGGGAAAAGACAAGGATTCAGATAGGAAAACAACTACAATACCAAGGATATATCTAAATGAGAATTTCTACTCTAAAACTAACTAGTTTTATGACAGAAAAAAAGACAATATAAAAGTTTTATACGACCTGAGCCAGTAGAGCAACCTCACAGTAGAAGCGGCAAACAAGATCTGGGTTTCTAGCGCCAGGCATTATGGGATATGGTGAGGCCTCGAGCCAGTATGTAGCTCTCGAGCTTTAGAAGATGCCAGAGTCCCAACCAGCAAGAATGAAAGCGAGATAGACAACTTAACATCAGCTTTTCCTGCCTAAATCAGACCATCGTCCAAGTAGGGGTAAATTTGAATATTTCTCTGTCTGCAAAAGGCAATGGCTGGAGCCAGGCATTTTTGAAAACTCTGGGAGCAGTGGATAAGCCGAAGGGAAGTGCAGAGAACTGATGATGCATAGATTCTGCCCTGAAACGTAGATATTTCCTGCATGATTCCCTGACTGGGATGTGCAGATAGGCCTCTTTAGGTTTAGGGTGGCTAACCAGGCATCTTTGGACAGCATAGGGAGAAGCTGCAGCAGGGTGAGCATTCTGAATTCTGGTACCACCAGGGGCTTCAGGATGATTCAATTTCGGAAAAGAAAACTCAGGTAGTGGCCGACTGGCACTCATGTGAACTGCTTCTGCTTCGGGCTCCTTGGCAAGAAAGACTGATGTAATGGCGTCGGCTGCCTGTTTTTATACCTCTGACGACCTGACATCAGTACTATAGTGACAGCAACCAATGCAGAAATACTAAGCCTCTGGTATTCAGGCCGAGTGAGGGTTACCCCTGGTAGGACAACCCAAGTGTGATGACTGCAACAGTGAAATACGAAGAACATCTTATCGTTCAGGCAGTCAACTAAAGTTGATTGGTGTCAGGATGTATCAGACACCCCTGTTCTTGTGTGAGAAGATACATTCTGTGAGGAAGCTTGTAGTAAGAACTCTGGCCACTTCCAAAAGAAGGGAGGACCACTGTTGCCTGGGCCAGGAGGGAGTCACCACAATGTTCTTTCGGGATTCCTTCTAAATCTTCAGAAGTACCCTGGATATCATTGGAAAGGGTGAAGAGCATACAGGAACGCGCTGGTGAAAGGAAAAGAAAAGGCATCCGTCTTCCAGGTCTTCTTGCGTGGAGTTCTGGAGAAGAATCTTGTCAGCAGATTACTCAGAGAGGAGGGAAACAGGTCTACTTGAGGAACTCCCCACAGATGGATCAAATCAAACCATGTCTATTTTCCATTCTTGAGGGTCTGCCCTTTTCCTGGTCAGTTTTTCTGCCGTACAATTTTTGCTCAGACAGAATGTAGGATGCCTGTAGAATGAGACTGTGCAGTGAAGCTATATCCCAAGCTAACATGGCTAGTCTGCAAAGTGGTAAGACCTAGCTCCCCCTTGTTTGTTGATGTACCACATGACTGTGGTATTGTCTGTAATAACTTGAAGAGATCCTGGGAACAAAAGCTGATTCAGACAGTTAAGTGCCTTGATCAGGGCAAGCATCTCTTTAACATGTATGTGCTCACTGCTCTCCTTGGTATCCGCCACACCTTGCGCTTTTATCCCTCCTGAAATTGCTCCCCAAGCAAAGCCTAAGGCACCTGTGGTGACTAACTGCAATGGAACAGGAAGGGAGATGGAGAGACATGGATACCAAGTGATTTCTCTTCTGACAAACCCCCTGATGTCTGGAAGAAGAAGGATGTGATGACAACCACCTTTTAAAGCTAATGTAACCAGGAAACGTGAGAAATGAAGAGGTAACAGGTTGTAAAGAGACATCATTTTGAATTTGGGAACTACCACAAACAGTTTTAGGTCTCCCAGCATTTTCTTTCTCTGGCAATAAGAACCTCCTTGAATAAAAAAGTTTCCCTACCTAGGAAGGAAAAACTGGTTGTATCATACAATGGGACAGCATGTGATGAACAAGTGGAAATAAAGAGGGATTACCCCTTGGCAAGGAGAAATTTCCTCCCACTGCCATCTGTACCTTGATTAATGATCTTCAGAACCTAATTATCTGAAACAATCTGTTGCCAAATAGATTCAGACTTTCTGTAAGGGAAATGGGGTTTCCAGGGTGAATGTGTGTGCATGGGGAGGGGCGGTCCCTTTAACAGTCATTCTGACTTGTTGGACTTTCCTTGGTTTCGGGAGATTTCACAATTCTTTTTGTACCCCTTTCCAGTTCTTCTTAAATGTCTTTTTACTTAAATTTTGCTGAGGCTCTCTAGTCTGTTTTTTTTTTTTAAACACCAAACGGACCAAAAACAATAGACTTCCACTTCCTTTAATTAGAGTAAAAGCGAGCACAAACTCACAGGATCAAGGTTCCAGTATAAAACCAAAAACAAAACCAAGTAGGTTAAGCGCTTTTCGTCCGGGTTTTACCCGAACTTCTTCAGACAGTCACAGTAAGAATCAAATGGGTTTAAGTAATCTCCTCCTTTAGGTGAACCAATCAAGCTAACAGGCCTGCATTCTCATGTTAAGTGCGAACCCAATTTAAAAGAGAAACCTCGCCAACCCTTAAAAAATGAATGTTTTGTGTTGCTCCAAAATAGGTGGCTAGTACCTAAGTAGTTTAATTCGACCTCATTATACTAGTTATTCATAAACTTCAGTTCCATGCACACCTTAGATGTTGAACTAGGTAGTCTGTACACCCCGTCTGTATGGGGGTGGAGGGGGGGGGGGGGGGAAGGAGGGGAAAAGGTAAAAATCCGACCAATTTAGTTTTTCAAGTTACCTATATAGGTTCCTTAACTTCAGTATGCATGCAATCGAACAGGCTTCGTTAAGTCCAGGTTCTGTGCATGCGTCCAGTCTAAGTTGCCAGTTAAGCTCACTCCTTTCTAGTGTCAGTTTAAGCAAACTATCATGGACTCGGCACCCTCCCCTCATTGTCGGGTCAACCTGGGATATGATCTTAAACTTAAAAGAATGGCCCGTATATAGATCACAATGATGGGCCAGTGCATTATTATAGTTCTTCTTATTAATAGCATAAATATACTCATAAATTCGGTCCTTCAGTTTACGGTTGGTCTTTCCGACATAGAATGCCTTACATCCTTGGCATTCAGCTAAGTACACCACACCCTTAGTGTTACAATTTTACTCTAATTAAAGGAAGTGGAAGTCTATTGTTTTTGGTCCGTTCGGTGTTTATCGTTTTCCCTGGCTTGTCGACTGGTGTTTGCTGTTTTTTTTTTTTTTTTTTGCCAAATCATGATGAGGGGTTAGAAAATCCCTTAGAAAATTTGGACAAGTGGACAAGGAGGTCTGAAAAATGTTAGCTATACCCTGTATCAATTTAACTTTGATCACTTCTGCAGGAGGGGGGACAAAAACTAAATCCTACCCAAAGTAGAACTTCACATGTCATTATCATCGTCTAGGAGGCTCTGAAAATGCAGTCAGGCAAACATCATCAAAACAGTATCAGTGGTCATAACCCTGGAAAAAGTATTAACCAAGTCTTACATGCGCTGTAAACAAAGAATAGTGACTTGTACAACAGAAGTAACTAAATTATTTATAAGTTATTTAAAGCAGAGTTTTCCTCACAAGAAGAAATGGCAGAAAAAGCATTCCTCATACTTTCACAATTAATCAGAACAAACGTTCAACATATGAGCCTGGCAATTAAAAATTCTGTAAAATCAAAGTTTCAGTAGAATGCACTTTTTTCCTGTACTTATCAACAATCTTCCCATTCTTGTCAAAAAGAGAAGGACTGGAATTAAACGTTTAGCAGCAGCAGTAGTAGTAAAGCTGTAGCAGCTGGGTCAGGCATGGAAAGAGTGTATAAAAACTTAACAGATGTATTAACTTTATACACTAAATCTGGCTTTTTAGGGGCGGCTAGCTGACTACAACAAAAACTCTACACAGTAATACGCACACATACTTCAGAGCTGACAGAACTGGTGGAACGGGTGAAGGTTCTGAAAATTTCTTCTAAAACAGTTCTTAGTATTTTCTGAAGGAATGACAAACCTCAGCATTCTCCTACCAAAAATACTGACATATTCTGGAAACAGACTAAGAGAAATAGAACCCCCACAAGGAGAATCAGAAAATGAGCTTTCCTCAGAGTCCAAATCATAAATCTGAGGAAAAATGTATCTGTCCAGATTCAGCATCTTGAATTTCTTCAGGAAAATAATTATCCCTCTTTCTTCTGCCAGAAACTACTTCATGAGAAGGATTAACAGCCTGAAGAGCCAGATCTAGTAAACTACCCCTGTCTAAAGAAATTTGTGGAAAAGCAGTTTTCTGTTTTTTTTTTTTGACAGGAAAAAATTGGGCCAACATGTTATTAATGGCAGCAGCATCTTCGCCAGGGATGGGCACAACATACTGACAAAACAGGGAAGCCTTCCCTCCCCTAGGACCAACAAGAGTGACTCTTCCTTTTCCACTGAAGGGACCCCAACAGTTGCAGAGGACATGTCTGACCCCCAGTCCATAGTAGAGATAGGTGGTATACCAGAGGGATCCAGGGTAAAAGATGAGCGGTCTGTGGTACAACTAGTGCCCATGGCAAAGTCACCTTCGTACAGCTAAGGAAAACTACTAGCCTGCTGTGGTGGCAAAAGCTGTTTAACTTTTTCTTTTTGTGGCTGGAAGAAAGGCTGACCATGGGATGGATAGTTTGCTCCATGATCAAGTGGAAAATGCTGCCTGTTTCTGTGGGAAAATGAACAGAAAAACACACTTTGTTTGTGTCTTTCGGCTTTTCCTGGTTAGGGGTCGCCACAGCAGAACTCCGGTCCGCTAATGATTGGCAGTAGAGTTTTACGTGCTGGCTTGCCGGGCCTAACGCACAACCTTCAACGAAGGAACACCCGCTCATGCATTAAAACTTAGAATTCTGTAAAGGTTCCATTTTTCACATAAAGCACAGTAAAAATCACTTTGAGCCAGAAAACTAAAATAAGCACAATGTGTCCACAGAAAAATGTTCAATTATTTTAAACAATTTTTAATCTTGGAGGAAAAATAGCTCTCTCATTTAAAAGTCTGTGACAGTCCATTAAAACACAAACTCCAAGTGTTATTAGATACAGGACTTTTTTTTAATGAAAAGTTTTTTTTCTCCAAAGGGAACTTATCTGTCTAGCAAAGGAACAGCACAAGTTGACTATTGATCCTCAACCCCTCAGAAGAGCATAATCTTCAGCAGTAAGAAAGCTCTAAGGGACTTGGAACACATCTGTCTTTTTAGTCAGCTCAGCTCAAGATCACTAATGGTATGAGCACATGGAAGGTGCCTGAAGCTTTGGAAGCTGTCTGGCTGGCTGTTAGATCCTATGCAGGACATAACCCATATAGCTAAACCTACTGCAGCAGTGATCAGTACGATGAACATCATTCATTAGTTCCTATAAAAACACCTCATTCATCCTGGCAACAATTTGAGAAAATAAATTATCCTCTGATGAGGTTATGAAGACCAGTTTTCCTCAGCATCAGTATACTGGGCAGAAGAATCTATAGCAGACAAAGCCCTGTATTTGTCTATGTCAGGATCATCTGACCTGCCTCACTCAGGCATATTTTAAGTGATCTGTTTAACAGGTACTGAAGGCTGTGTACTGGGACTGACTGTAAAAAAATTCTGATCTAAGGTAAGAACATCATCTTTGCTTATAGATACTGTGTCTTCAGGTGAGCAATGTTTAATCTTTTTTTTTCTTAACGGTCATCTTCTGTGACCACCAAGGAGGAGAATGTGTGTCACTTCTTCCCCAGGACACAACCAATAGTATCCCCGGTGAAACTCTGTGTCCCAGTAAAGATGGTTCTTCCATGCCCAGTTCAGACACTGGAACAGTCAAAGAGGATGTGGCTGATCCCTGGTTCATGGTGGCTGAAAGGACTACACCAGCAAATGTCGAGAGATAAATGAGTGGTCTGAAGAACAATAAAAAAAAAAACTCCACACCAGAAAACTAACAGAGTGAAGTTACTTTTTAATTGGAATGAAAGATCTCAAAACTTTGTGTAATTAAACACTCTTGTATTCTGGCGTGGCATTTTTATTTTTCAGTTTAACAAGTACATTGATCGTGGTTTTGGGTATTTTGGTCTGAAGAACAACAAATGGCCACCACAGGTTCACCCAACATTGGCTAAAGTGTAGACTGGGCTTGCATAGTCGGCAAGGCTTCTTAGGTAAGCTGTTTTTTCTTTCTAGGAATTATGGAAGTCTGACTGGTAGGAATGGGTTAAGTCTCCATGCTGCGACCAAGGTGGATGCATCTGATGCAACAATGATTTCAGAACGAGTCAATGGGAAGGTAAGTTATCAAAAATCTACACACACAACATACTTAAACTGCAAAGATAAAGTCCCCCAAATCACAGTAATGCACAAGCAGTGCATTAAAATCCTGTCAGACACTCCTTTAAAGTAAATTCAGTCTGACAGAAATAAGTAAGTTGTCAAAGTGTGAACACAAACACTATGTGCCCTGTAAATTCACTAACAGTACACTAAAATCCTGACGGAACTCCCTAGAAGTAAAATTAGTCTGACAGAATAAATAGCAGGTAGGTTTGTCACAGTGTGAAAACAATCACTACATGCCCTGTAAATGCACAAGCAGTATACAAAAATCTTCACAGAAACCCCCTAGAAGTAAAATTAGCCTGAAAGCATAAGCATCTGGAAAGCTTTAACAGGGTGAACTGAAACACTACATGCCCCACAAACTTTTATAAAAAATAAAATGTTAGCCTAACCAGTACATTTCTACATCAGATAAGTCCCCACACTAGCTGAAGCTAAAAAAATATCAGTCCCAGGCAGGAAATAAATGGAAGTTAAGAAATACCAAGTTTCTTCAACAGAGCACAACATATATACAAATCAAAAGTAAAATATACCTTTTCCCCTAAATATATACTAAAAACATAAAGCAAAAATATTTTCTGTGTGGAAGAATTTTTCCCTAAAGTTGACTTATCTGTCAGAAAAGAGCTGAACGGTCAGCTGCTACTCTTGTGAAGCCACTGAGTTGCTTTTTCATGAGGCACCAAGAAAGTACTGAAGCCCTTCCATGCTGACTGCTAACTTTTCTTCCTCACCAGTCACAGTGAATGTGTGTGGGAGGTAGCCAGACTTTTGGAAGCTGGACAGTTGTTAACTCTTGGGCAAGACACAGCCCGTACAGCCAAAGGCTACTGCAGCAGTGGGAATGATGAACATATGTGGTATTTTTAAACAGGAAACATCTTCATCAAGTTATCACATATGACATGGGCAATCATACATTTATATAAATTAAAACAAACCATACTGATATAATTTTAGCTGCAAACATTATACATCACTTATAATCCATCCAGTCATTTTCAGTCAAATATTGCATAGCTCATTCAAACCCTGCCTTCTTTTAAACCTTGTTCCTCCTCTGCATATACTGTTCCTACAACTTCCATTTTTTTCTATGTAATTTGCTACTACCCTTTTTTAAAATCCCAGCTCCAGTTGTTTTATCTCTGTTACGGTATTCACTACCTCTAGTACAGTTGGATTACACTTTGATTTCCATTTTCTAGCAATTGTTTTTTTTGGAGGCCACCATAATTAGACTCAGCAAGGCCTTAGTATGTCTAGGCAATTCTGATTCTGTATCATAGCTCAAAAAATGATTTTTTTAGTTGCAGCAATCTGATCACCCAGTATCTTTGACAGCGTTGTCTGTAGGGAATCTTTAAAGTCTGCCAATTCATTACACTCTCAGAAAATATGTTCCTAATTACCTGTTTCTTTTCCATCACATCTCCACCATTTGCTGTCTACCTAAGGAAAAAAATCTTTGGAGTCTACTTGGGGTATAAAAATACCTGTGTAAACACTTCCAAGCAAAGATCCTAAATCGTCTAGACTTTGTTGCACATTTGTGAGACATACATACCCACCGTTTCTTTGTGAATTGCTTATCTAATATCTCTTCCCAATCCTTTCTACCTTCCTCTGACTGATTTGTATAGTTACCATGCAATATTTTGCATGCTCTACTAATTATTCCTTGTTAACAGCAGCTTCTGCTCTAGATTCTACTAACAACTCTACCTGGTCTTTTGTTTAGGATCCCCCTATTTCTTTCTCTTTGCCTATCCACTGATATCAGTCCTTGATAGGGATAGAAATCTCTATCCTGCAGTCCAAATATATTCTTGGCCTTTTCACATTCTATTACCTTTCCCTCTCTAATTATTTGTTCCCAATACCTTGGTTCTATTATCAGTTTTCTCCAATAAATTCCAGTCCCCTCTTGTCTGTTGTCTGGATCCCTAATCACAGTCAACCCAATCGGCAGAATCTCCTTTCTCCATTCCAGTGTTAGCTTAGTTCTCAGAATAATTTCTGCTACTTTATGAAAATAATATTCTGCATGGTTATTATTTTCCTTAAAGATCTGCATCCAAAATCCCAGTTTCTTCTTGTTTCTTGAGCTACCCCCATTTTATCATCATCCCTTTCCACTTTGAATTAAAGGTTTCTGCTTGTGCTATATATAGGAGCATTAACTGTGTAGCCCTGAAATACCTCTTCAAATCGGGTAAATCCTAAACCAACCTGTTCAATTGGAAGTATCAGCTTATCCCACTTGACTCGTGCCATCTTCCTCTCCCAGATAAAATCCTTCAGCTCTTTATTAATTGTGGTTCACAACTTCTCCTCTGGTTGATAAAAATATGCCTGAACAGTGTATAAAATGAAAGGGACTAAAAACATTTTAACTGCTTGTACCTTGCTATTCATATTCATATAAAAGAGCTTCCAAATCCTCAGTTTTTGTATTATCTTTTGTTTTGTCTCTTCCCACATATCCTTAGCCGCCACACCAGAATCTTTTTTAATCCATATTCCTACATAGTTCATTTTATCATGTCCCCATATATATTGATATTGCTGAACCAAATCGTGTGTGGGTACATAATTTACAGCTACTGACTTTGTTTTCTCTCCATTAATTTTGCATCCCGAAAAGATTTGAAACTGCTTCATAATGTTCCACAACAATGAAAAGTCCTTTTCTGGTTTTATCACGTATAAAATAATATCATCCGCAAATAGAACCAGATTTTTTTGACTAACATACCAGTTATATCCTTGAATTTCTGATTCTCTTATTTTCTTTGCCAATGTTTCTAAACATAGTGCAAATAACAAAGGGGAAAAGAATACCCCTGCCTGGTTCCTCTGCTCAAACAGAAATTATCAGAGAAGAACTCAGCCACTTTAATTTTCACCTCCGATCCCTCATATATCCTCCTAATCAACCTTATAATTTGATCAGGGAATGTAAATGCTTATGCTTCCATTGTTCTGCTCATAAACTCCCAGCTTACTCTGCCAAATGCTTTCTCTATATCAAGACCCACCAACAACAGTGGTATTTTCTTAAATTCATCTTCCCTCTGTATCATCAATGTCTTGTTAATGATGTCAAATGTTTATCTCCTCTCCAGAAAACCACATTGATCCATGTCTATCAATTGTGGAATCACCTTTGCCATTCTTTTAGCCATTATAGATATAAACACTTTATAATCAGGGTTTAGAATTGAACTAGACCCGTATCAAGCTGGATCTGATGGGTCTTTATCCTTAATTATATTACAACCACCACCCCTTTCTTCCAGGATGTCGATGAGTCTCTTCCTCTTAAAATACTGTTAAACAAATCCTTCCAGATCTTTATCAGTGTTTTACCTCCTAGCTTCCAAAGTTTCACAGAAATACCATCTATTCCTATGGACTTTCCTATTGACTGGTTATACATCACCATTTTTATCTCAACTCCCCCTATGTTAACTATTAGTAATTGGACCTCATCTACCTCTGTCCTTGGTATATTTGACTCTTCCATAAAGATTTTCATTTGTACCTTTTCTTGATCTTGTATTTCTCTGATTTATACAGACTTTCAAAAAATTTCTGAAATATTTCTAGTACCTCTACACAATCTCTTATCTTCCTTGTACAGGCTCCCTAAGCCTGGCAACAACCCTTTATATTTTCTGTTGCCTGAGTCACTGCACTAAAACATTTGTGCTCTGGCATTATTTTCAAAAAAAGAGTTGCTTAACAACAATCTTTCTAAACTCATGCATATTACCAAAGTAATCCTTTATTTTCTGCAAAGCATTCTGCAATTAATTTCTCCTCTTCCTGTTCTGTGAATTTCCCCATTCTGTAAAACTTTAATGTTTGTCAGACCATCTAAGTAATTCTTGTTGCTTCTTAAACCATATGTATCTTTCTTTTATTTCCACCCTGTTTTAAACTCCACTTTACTTTTATTCCACTCCTTAATTATATTTTCAGAAGAAATTTATATCTTCTCGAATAACTCCTGAATAATTTCTACTACCCATTTATAAATTCCTCAATTTTCAACAGATGAATGGGAAATTACCAGTGTCTCATTTTTATTTTAGTTATTATTGGCGCATGATCTAAAATAATTATCGGATGTGTATCAGAACTTTCAATTAAATGCAAATGTTCCTGTGAAACGCAAATTCTGTCTAGCCTAGTCCATTTTTTGAATATTGGGAAATAATACATAAATTCACTCTGAACTCCTATTACTGAAGTCACATCTTTCATGCCAAATATTTTCATAAATTTCTTCAGAAATCTATCCCCCTGTGTTATATATTCATTTTGCCCCCCCCCCCCACAGACACATCTTCACTACTGCAAATTAAATTCCAGTCCCCACTTGTAAGTAATATTCCCTGCTGAAATCTGATTATGTCTCTCAGAATTTTCTTAACCTCCATAATAACAGTTTTAGGTGTAATATAAATATGTGCCAGTGTAATCCTCCTCCCTTGCCAGTAGCCCCTTAGTACTACAATGCTACAAATCAACCACTGTTATCATTTTTACCTCTTCTATCACTACAGAGCTCCCCTTGCACTTAATATAAGTAATCCCCTTTTCCTCTGCCTCAGATAACCTGCTGAATAATCATCCTGAAATCCTTTATCAAATTCACATGTTCAGTTCTTCCCAAATGTGTCTCCTTGTAGCATAACTATTTGCAATCTACATTTTAATATAGTTCACTACTCTTTCTTTTTGTATACATTTGTGAGACCATTAACATTTAAAGATACTACAGAAATTGTCATTATGTAAAAAAAGTTATTATTCCCACCTTTTGTGTGTAACAGCTTTTTTGTTACAAGTAAAAGTGAAAAAGCAGCAAACCAAAGACCAGGAAGTAACCAGACCACAAAACTATAAGCTTTCGTTCATTTAATAAAATACCACAAACTTCATCAGAATAAATACAAAAACTTGAAACCACCCTTTAAATACTTGTCATGTGCAAAAAATCATCCAATGACAAAATACTTCAAATTAAATATTTAAATAGCGATTGTGAAATGAACGAAAGCTTATAAGTTTTGTGGTCCGGTTCCTTCCTGGTGTTTGGTTTGCAGCTTTTTTGTTAAGTATCTAGTTCCAGCTTGTCTGTTTCATGCATACACTAATGTTTAGCAGGTTGATCTTTTATACAGTTGTTTCTTGTCATATCCATTTGAGCCTATGTCACATCTTACAAAACTTTCTGTTATATTGAATGCCCTCAAAAATATACCCCTAAAACATATTAACTGAATACTAACACAAAAACATGTACATCTTCAAATACTGAAGTTTTACCCTCCTAACAGGAACATTTGTCTCAAAATGACAGCCACTCTCAGACTTTGGTTAACCTAAAATGAGAAGTTATGTACCTACCATAACGTTCCATGTTAGTTGTCTTCTTCTCACCTTCTTTCTTGCTGGATGGGTTCGGAGCCGATCCTCGGCTCCGACTCGGCCAATACTAAAGCTCGAGAGCTTATTCCACCGGCTCGAGGCTCTCCTATATCCCACAATGCTAGGCGGTAACTACTCAGATCTCGTTTGATAGCTAAAACCAAGCAGTTCTGGTCTCCATAGTATGGAGAAGAGAGAAAAGGAACCCACCTCTATATATAAACCTGTAGGTAAGCTACCACAAACATAAAAGGGAGAATAGAGGTGGTAGAACATGTGGAAAGGAAAACCCCAATGGAAGATCCCACAAATTCCTATCTGTCTGTCCAGGCTAGGGGGAAGGAGGGTGGGACGCAAGAAAGAAGGCGAGAAGAAGACAACTAACATGGAACGTTATGGTAGGTACATAACTTCTCAATGTTAAGTTGTCAATCTCGCCTTCATTCTTGCTGGATGGGACTGCGTCCCAAGCACCTTACCCCGGGTGGCCTATCGGAACAGACTCTTGGGAACAGTGGAACCAAAGTTGGCACGGTTTCTGGAGGCCATATCCAATTTGTAATGCGAGATAAAGGTATGAGGAGAAGCCCATGTGGCTGCTGCACAAATGGAATCTATTGGTAGCCTGTCCTGAAAAGCTACAGATGTAGCTAATGCTCTAGTTGAATGAGCTCTAGGTCTTGAAGGCAGTTTTTGATGTCTGATTTCATAGATGAAGGTAATTATAGAGGTAAGCCATCTTAAAAGGGACACTTTAGTAACTGGAAGGCCCAATTTCCCTTCCGCATAAGACAGGAAGAGCTGATCAGATTTCCTGAACTGTTTAGTCCTGTCTAAATAATATCGAAGTTGGCGATGAAAATCTAGAAAATGTAACTTTTGTTCCGACCTGTTGGAATAATCAGGGAAGAAGACGGGGAGATCAATCATCTGGTTTAGGTTTGCCTCAGAGGAAACCTTAGGCAAGAAGGATGGATTAGTCTGGAGAGACACCCCGTCTTTATGGAAAACTAAGTAAGCAGGACGACTGCAAAGAGCATGAAGTTCAGATACCCTTCTAGCTGATGTTATGGCTACTAGAAAAAGTGTTTTCCATGAGAGCAACTTAAGAGGGCATGAAGCCGCAGGTTCGAAGGGGGGAGAATCAAGGATGCTAGGACCAAATTCAAGTCCCACTGAGGTGGGGGATCTTTGATTGGGGGCTTGAGCAAAAAGACACCTCTTAGAAAGGCTTTGCAGAGTTTATGAGACATGATACAGGAGTCCGAGACACCTACATGAAAGTTAGATATAGCAGCTAGTTGTACTCTAATGGTAGATGAGGAAGAGCCTAAATGAAAGAGCTCTGCCAGGAAGTCTAGGATAGACTGGATAGGTGCAGTGAAGGGGTCTATATTTTTGATGCTGCCCAGAAGGAAAAACGCTTCCACTTACTATTATAAATCCTTCTGGTAGAAGACTTGTGAGAGGCTATCAGGATGTTACGGACCGAATGAGAGATTAAGGGAAGCCGGGCTAGGGTAGGAATCGGAGTAAACACGCTGTGAGGTTGAGAGATTGGAGGGAGTGGTGCAGCTGGCCCGACTGGTGGGTCAAAAGATCTGGCACTGGGTCCAGATGCCAAGGCTGCTCCAAGAGGTAATGGTGGAGGAACGGAAACCATATCTCTCGAGGCCAGTAAGGGGCAATGAGGATCATGGTGACTCTCGAGGTGATAGCTTTCTGAATTAATTGAGAGATCAGTGGAAAGGGGGGGAAAGCATACAGAAGTCCTTGGGGCCAATCGTGGACTACAGTGTCTCTGGTGGGTTGGCCTGGTAAAGGGAAGAGGGTGAAGAAGTCGTGACACTTGCTGTTTTGGGGAGTAGCAAAAAGATCGCAGCAAAGCCGGCCCCATCTTCGAAAGACTTCTTCCAGCACTGATTTTTTTAGAGACCACTCGTGAGGCATGAGAATAGCCCTGCTCAACTTGTCCGCAATCACGTTGGACTTCCCGGGAATGTGCGGTGCTATCAGAAAACGCTGAGAAGAAATCACCCGCTGCCAAAGTCTGAGTGCCTCTCGACATAAGGGGTAGGACTTGGTTCCACCCTGTTTGTTGATGTACCACACTACGGAGATGTTGTCCGTCTGAATTGCAATAGTCCCCGTGGGAAGAGAGTCCTGAAGGGCTTGCAACACTAAAAGCACTGCTCTCATCTCTAAGACATTTATGTGCAAGTGGCACTCGAAAGATTGCCATGTGCCCTGGACTGTCCTGCCCTGATAATGCCCCCCCCACCCGATCAGGGAGGCGTCCGTCGTCACCGTGGCGATTGGGGGGGGGGTGAAGGGTCTGCCCTGGAGAAACTGAGGTGATGTGATCCACCAAGACAGGTGATTCTTGCATGATTGGGTTAGTAGGATGATGTGAGACATCGGGAGCTGTTGGAAGGACCATTGAGAAAACAGCATCCACTGTGAAAACGAGCTAAGGGGAGAAGTGTAATAGTAGCTGCCATGAGTCCTAATACCTTCAAGACTACCCTGGCTTTGATCTTGTTGCAGTGAAGTAGAAGGTAAACCTGTTTGCGGATATCTGATACTCTTTGCTCTGTTAGTCTGGCGGAAAGATGAACTGTGTCTAAGGTGGCGCCTATAAAGGTAATAGATTGACAAGGCGACAAGGCAGATTTTTCGAAATTTATTGAAATGCCTAGAGCTTGGCAAGTTTGGATGGTGAAGTCCCTGGATAGAAGCAGTTGATGCCTGGTGGTGGCGGTAAGGAGCCAGTCGTCCAAATATGGAAACACCTGGAATCCTTGACGTCTCAAGTGAGCCGCGACCACTGCCATACATTTGGTAAACACTCGGGGGGCTGTAGTGAGACCAAAGGGCAGGGCTCTGAACTGGTAGTGACTGGATCCCAGCCTGAAGCGGAGAAAGCTCCTGGAGCGTCTGTGCATTTTGATATGGTAGTACGCATCCTGAAGGTCTATCGAGCACATCCAATTGTCCTGACCCAAGAAGGGTAGAATGGACTGTAGCGTGACCATCCGGAATTTTGTTTTCTTCACATAATTGTTTAGCTTGCTGAGATCCAGTATTGGTCTCCAGTCTCCTGTTTTTTTTGGTACCAAAAAGAATTTGGAGTAGATTCCGGATCCTTGCTGGTCTGCTGGGACTGGTTGGATAGCTCTTTTTGACAGCAGCTTTGATATTTCTAACGCTGCTTGTTCCCTTAGACTGGGTGGAACGTCTGGAAGGGATCCTTTGGGTTGGGATGGGATGTGAATAAAGGGGATTTTGTAACCCTCGGATATGATCGACTGTACCCATTTGTCTTGAGTGAGGGAAAGCCAGGCTTTTGGGTACAGTGATAATCTTCCCCCGACTGCCTCCGAAGGTGGACAGCCGGGCAGCTCCTCAGGGATGATGAAAGGGTTTATCAGAGAAAGTTTCTCTGCTACCCTGGTTTTGTGGACCACCTCTGCCCCTAGGGTGGCGTCTATTGTTGCTCCCCCCTCTGCCTCTAGAGGGGAATCGACATTGTGCATCAGATGAGACCCCTTGTGGTTTGCGGAACCACATCCCTCCCCCCTCTGACCTTTGGGATAAGGTCTGGAAGGGGTAGAAAAACGGACTCCCACGGCAGAGAGAGTCTTACCTTCCTGCTCGCACCTAGTCAATGTATCCTTCACCTGAGGTCCAAACAACGTTGAGCCATCAAAGGGGGAATTGGTGAAGGACGCCTTGAAAGGGTCCACAAAATTGCAAAGCCGCATCCAGGCGTGGCGTCGTAAAGCTACACCTGTGCCTGCGGCCCTACTCGCCCCATCAGCCGCATATGAGAAAAGCCGCATGGAGGAGTTGACAATCGAATACAGGGTTGCCAACTGGGAGTTCATTTTGTCTTGGAACCCCTCAGTTGTTGGATCCTGCATGGCCTCACCCATATCCTTGAGTAAATCCCTCTGGAGACGGGTGAAGTGACACAAGTAGTTCAGCGACCGCATGGCAAAGGTAGCTGAGGAAAACATCTGCTTACCATACCTGTCCATAGTCCTAGACTCCTTATTAGGAGGATGGACAGGCACCGAAGGATCGGCTAATTCCTTCTTAGTGGCTGCGGCCACCACCATGGCATCAACAGAGACACCTTTGGATAAAAACTGTTTCTCTTTTGGGGCAGTAATAAATTTTGACGGCCTCCTTGGGGTAGGTTCCACCGAATCAGGGGCCGTCCAAGCCTTCCTTGCCACCACATCCATGAGGGGGTCAAAGGGAGGAGACACCCAGGAGGTGGAAGGGCGAGAGCCAAACGGCTCAAGGTAGACTGACTCGTCCTCTGAAGGGTTAAGGGCAAGCCAGTTCCCCCTCTGTTTAAGGATTTCTAGGATGTCAGCAAAGGAAACATCCTCAGAGGGGGACCGAGGGGAACCTTCAGATTCCTCCAAGTTGGTGTCAGATGTGATAGACTCGGGGGAGTCAATGTGCTTCCTGTTGCACTGTCACTTCTGAGGGGGTTCTCCTATCGGATCAGGAAAAGCCTCGGAAGAAGAGGATATTCCCAATGGGGAAACCTGAGGAGTTGGCTCTCTATGGTCTGTTACGAGGGGGTGGGTAGAAACCACCGCAGGCACTGAAGAGGGAAGAGCTGATGGAGCCAACTGTGGGGTAGACACGGGGTCTAGCACACTCCACATGACCTCGAAGGCGCCCCGATCAGCCAAGGCCGAAGGTCCCCGCTCCGAGGAGACAAGGACCCCCCCCGGCACCGACAGGGACAGCTCCGAGGCCGATGTCGGAGCCGAACTCACCAGCGCCGATGCTCCGAGAGGGAGAACGGGGTCAGACAAGGGTCCAATGCCACTCGCCCCCTCGGAGCCGACGAGGGAAGCTCGGTGCCGAGATCCCTCCAAGGAGAAAATCAGAGTAGATGACAGAGCCGAAAGGGAAGGTATCAGCTCCGACGCACCGACAGCCATGGCTACGACGAGCCCCAGCTCCGAACTCAAAGGAGTCAGAGGAGGAATAGAAGCAGGGATGGGAATAGCCGCTGACTGCTGAGTAGGGCTATGCAGCATTTGGGCCAGTGCCTCGGACTTGAGAAGTCTACTCATCACCCTTTGTAAGTCATGGTCGGATAGCCTGGAGGACAGAGAGGAATGGGACCTATGGCTCCGCTCCGACAGAAGAGGGGATCCCGGAGCCGAGTGGATGGAGCCGATGGAAGGGGACCTCAACCTCTTCTTTGAAGGTGGCTCCGATAAGACTATCGAAGCCGACTGAATCATAGCAACCTCGGCTCCGGCCGGAGCCGAGGTAATGGTTTGAGACTTTGAAACATCAACGCCAGCTGGAGCCGATGTCGAAGCAGCCTTAATGCTCCCAGCAGACGGCTCAGAAGCTGGAGCCGACGGCCTGGAGGTCTTTGAAAGCTTCCCCGACGCAGACTGGGTCGAGGGGCCTTCAGGCTTGAACAAGCCTCGAAGAATAAGCTTATTTTTGCGTTCCTGCAGGACTCTAGGGCTGAATGCATGGCAAACAGCACAGGAGTTCTGCAGGTGCAAAGGTCCCAGGCAATAGACACAAGAAGTGTGACCGTCTGTCAGAGACATTTTCTGACAGCACGAATCACACTTCTTGAAGCCTGAGACCTTGGAGTCTTTAGACATCCTAAAAGAGAGTGTATATAACACAGACACAACACACAGACACACCCTTTAACCAAAGGAAAAAATCCAGTCACACTAAAATGACAGGGGAAAAAAGGGAAGCGGGACAAAGGCCTAAAAGTTAAAAGGGAATAAAAAGGGGATAAAAAAAACAAGGGAGACCCGATTTAAATTAAAGGGATACTCTATATTAAAAACTAAACTAAATAGAAAGGATAGGGGTAGAAATTTTAAGTTTTTGACTATAAAACTTACTAACCTGCCAGAGCCGGCAGAAGAAAGCACCTCGTCAGTTAAGCGGCAAACAAGATCTGAGTAGTTATCGCCTAGCATTGTGGGATATAGGGAAGCCTCGAGCCGGTGGAATAAGCTCTCGAGCTTTAGTATTGGCCGAGTCGGAGCCAAGGATCAGATCTGAACCCATCCAGCAAGAATGAAGGCGAGACTGACAACTTAACATGGAAGGTTATCCATGCTAAGATGCATGATACAGACTGTGCTTCTGATAAGTGCTGTCTGGTTTTGTCTTATCTTTATTGCTGTCTCAGACTGGGAAAACACTTGAATTCTTTCAAAAAAACATCATCTCCTAGCTACTGAAAGAAATAAATATTCAATTTTTATTGCTCTTTACTTGATTGTTTCCATGGAGACATGAAAAACAGATACAGAGTTGTTTCTACAAGCATTTATTTGCTAGAGGAAAGCCTTATATTCAATGTTCGTTTTTATTTATTTGCTTTCTCTTTAAAACTGTAATCCAGTCATTCCCCTATGCAAGAATGAGAAAAAGCACATCAGTTTTTTTGTTGTATCATGCTCTTTTGACCAGACTTTTCTTCTTTTTTATGTTGCAGTACCCATATTTCTTAAAACTGAACAAGGGGAATGAGAAAAGATGAAAAAAAAACGGGTATGTGTTTACTTTAGTTCTCCATTATATTTGAATATAACTGAGACAATGTTACTTTACAGCATACGAGTTGCATCATGCATTGTAGAAATATTACTATTAACTCTTTCTTCTTCTTCCTCTCTAAGTGTTCTTCCAAACATTAATGACATGAGAAAAATACCACCAAGACCAAAAACTATTACCTCCTTCAATTTTTCAGCAAAAGTCCATTTATTCGATAACAAATATGCTACATGGCATATAGCAGCAAAAAAAAAAAAAAACCTCTCTCTTGTATAAAACAACAAATAGCAAAATAATGTCTCCTAGCTCCTCGGCTGAAACAGCCTTTACAGAGTGAATAACACCTGAACAAATACACCTTTTATATAAAAATTCAAAATCTAAACCAATTAATTAAACACTTATACTATTATACAATCAATTAATTAAATAAAAATGCTTGAATATTTAAAAAGCCCTTACATTCAAATAAAACTTTTCCAATGGCATTCTTTATTCAAACCTATCAGTTGTAATGTGTTATATTTCAGTATAAAAATGTATTCCTTTTTTCTAAGTAAATATTTAATCCTATCTTCACTCAAAAATCTTGAATTAATTTGTTCTAAAACTGAAACTTGTAAACTGCTAAAATCTCCCTTGTGTTCCCTGTTAAAGTGCTCTGCTACTGGGCTTATAACCTTGTTGTTTCTGATATCCTTATATGTTCTTTAATTCTTTCACCCAGGCTTCTTTTACTTTCTCCTATGTAAAAACTATCACAAGGGCATTTAATGACATACATGATGCCCACGCTTTTTACAAGTAAAACATCCTTTTATTTGAAACATCTTGCCATTGATTTTTTCAAATGTTGCTACGATGTGCTGGCATATTGTGCACTTACCCCATGGTATAGTGCCTATTTCAGATGTTACCCCTGTTATGCTTTCAACTGGTCTTCTATACGAACCATGAACCAAAAAATCTTTTAAACTATGGCCCCTTTGATAGGAAAATGTAACCTTATTTCTGTGAGGGATGGAACTTCCCGCTTTATTATGTTCCAATAATCTCCCAACAACTTCTGTAACCTTGTTGAAAACAGTGTATATTTTGACACAAAAAATAGGGTTTGATTTGAAATTAACTCTTTCGGTATTCCTATATTTTTTGCCTCGACTTAGGTTCTTATCTCTATCTCCAGCTCTATATAGTCTAGTGTAACTTTCTAAGACAGTCTCCTCATCATATCCCCTGTTTAGGAAAAAGGTAATTGTTTTTCTGGCCTCCCTTTCAAAATCCTGTGTGTCACTGCACAGTCTTTTTATTCTCAAGATCTCTCCATAGGGGATGGCTGTCACAGTGTGTGCTGGATGGCAACTAGATGCATACAGCATATGGTTAGGCTGCTCAAATGTCCAGTATATTTTAGTTTTAATCTTTCCATTCCTCAGACCTTATAAAGTTATATCAAAACAGTTCACTTTAACCCCTTCCTGTAGACCATCATATTTAATGTGAAACTTATCATTCAAGTAATTATTAAATGAGTGTGCTTCATTTCTGCCCCCTTTACAAATGAATATGAGGTCATCTATGAACCTGAAATATCTTTTTACAAAATTCTTATATAATTCACTTCTATATATATATGACTGAAAAATGCCGCCCCCATGACTGTACCTTGCAATTGTTTGTACAGATTACCATCAAATTCAAAACCATTGTTAACCAAACAGAACTGCACTAATTCCTTAATATATTGTGCTTTAGGATTGTCTCCCATGAAATAATCCAATGCTTCTATACCAAACTCATGTTGTATACTTGTATATAAGTTAGTGACATCCACCATTAAAAAATACACATCTGATTCCCACCGTAGTCCTTCTAACTTATTTAGAAAGTCAAATGAATCCTTGATGTAAGATGGCAATTTCAACACTTCTTTCAATAGAAACTCATGTAAAAAACACTCTAAATTATGGGTAAAGTAACCACTAGCTGACACTAGAGGATGTCCGGGGGGATGATACATATTCTTGTGTATTTTTGGAGCACAAAATAACTTGGTCATTGTGCTATCTTTATTGGAAAATTTGTCAGTTATACCAGATTTAGTGAAGTAATTTAAATGTACTCCTTTACTTAACAGTTGTTCATACTCTCTTATGGCTTGCAAGTATACCTCTGCATTTACCCTATGATAAATGTCATTACTTAAATGTTTTATACGCATATTGAAATAATCAGTAGATTTCATAATCACTAACTTACCCCCCTTGTCTGAAGGTTTGAACACTATTTGATTATTTTCACTCAACTGTTTCAATTTAAACCATTCCTTTTTAGATAAATTAAATGCCTTCTCTTCTTTGTTAAATTCTTGTAACTCCTTTTCTAATAGAATACATTTGTTTCTAAATGGTGGGATAAATGTACTTTTAGATGGAATTTTAGTGGTGTCCAGTTTACTATAAGCATTATCCATATCTGACTCACACGAGTAATAACTATTATCAGTAGAAGAATCAGTTACATTATTGAGCAATATTTTCTATACTGAAAAAATACTCTTTTATATACATTTTGCATATTAACTTAAAGACATCACATTTTAACTCGTATGGCCTCAGTAAAGATGAGGGAATAAATGTTAAGCCCCTCTGTAATACAGACATTTCAGTTTCAACTAATGTATAACCTGACAGATCAACAAAAAGACAGTCTCTTTCGGTAAACTGTACCTTATTAATTTGTCCATTTGCTTCGTTTGTTGTACGGACCATAACTCTGGTCTCTATTGTTACCGTATCCATATCAGGACCGTTTTTTAGTCCCATTTCTCGGCACTGTTTGCTCCCAAAATGCTCTCCGAAAGGATTCCTCATTACTGGGTCATGGTAACCCTGGAAACTGTTCTACCTTCCCCTTGCCTTCATCCATTGAGGACACCGCACTCTCTCCTGATAAAAAATGGTTAAGCTGCTGGCCCCAAACTTCCTGTTCTTTTAGGAACCTTATGTTATTCCATTTTGGCTGCTGGTTGGTGGATAGCTGAAACACCTTCTTCCTATCGTAATCATGTAGGTCCTTTTGAAGTTTGTTCTTTTTTCCGATTGAGTAATTATTTCCCATAGGACAGCAGTCGGTCATTCATACTACCCAAAAAAGATTCAAGGGCAGAACTAGATGTTTCTTCTTTCAATTTGTTTCTTTTTAGAATGTCCCTTTCAATGAGTATTGTAACCCATTCGCTGCTACAGTGGTGAGCAGCCGCTATCCAACTTTCATGGAACATATGATCGTGTTCCTCCGACAAATTGAAAAATCCATGCCAAGATGCATGATACGCCTGTGCTTCTGCTAAGTGTGGTCTGGTTTTGTCTTATCTTTATTGCTGTCTCAGACTGGGAAAAATAGAAGTTATGTTCTTACCATAACGTTCCATCTTAGTTGTCTTCTTCTCGCCTTCTTTCTTGCTGGATGGGTTCGGAGCCGACCTCGGCTCCGACTCGGCCACTCTAAAGCTCGAGAGTTGGTTCCACCGGCTCGAGGCTGCCCCTATATCCCACAATGCTAGGCGTGAATTACCTCATATCTCGTTTGTGAGCTAGGCCCAGCTAAAAATACAACCAGAAATACTGGAAAGGGAGTCCACCTCTATAAGCAAAGGGAAAGAGGAAAGGTAACCTAAATCCTGATCCAGGAAATATGCACCGCAGAGCATATAGCTATAGCAAAGAGGTGGTAGAAAGAGAGGTCATAATCAAACTCCTCCAGGTCTGTCCAGGCCAGGGAAGGAGGGGGACGAAGAAAGAAGCGAGAAGAAGACAACTAACATGGAACGTTATGGTAAGAACATAACTTCTATATGTTAAGTTGTCTATCTCGCCTTCATTCTTGCTGGATGGGACCGCGTCCTAGCACCTTGTCCCGGGTGGCCTAACGGAACAGACTCTTGAGAACAGTGGTACCAAAGTTAGCTCTATGCCTAGAAGCTAAATCCAACTTATAATGTGAAATGAAAGTGTGAGGAGTAGCCCAAGTAGCCGCTGCACAAATGGTGTCAATAGGCAGTCTGTCTTGGAAGGCTATAGAAGTAGCCAAAGCTCTGGTGGAGTGGGCTTTAGGTTTGTTAGGCAGCTTTTGGTGTCTAATTTCATAAACAATAGAAATCAGAGATGTTAGCCATCTAGATAGCGATACCTTAGAAACAGAAAGTCCCTTTCTGCCTACCGCATAAGATACAAACAGCTGGTCAGTTTTTCTGAATTGTTTGGTCCTATCCAAATAGTACCTTAACTGACGATGAACATCTAGCCAATGCAGTTTTTGTTCAGACCTATTAGAATATTCTGGAAAAAACACAGGAAGGTCAATGCTTTGATTAAGGTTAGAAGCAGAGGCTACCTTAGGTAAAAAGGACGGGTTAGTCCGTAAAGATACCCTGTCTTTGTGGAACAACAGATATGGTGGTCGACAGCTGAGTGCATGAAGTTCTGAAACTCTTCTAGCTGAAGTAATAGCTACCAGAAAGAGAGTCTTCCATGATAGCAATTTTAAAGAACAGGAAGCTGCAGGTTCGAAAGGGAGGAGAATCAGAGAACTGAGAACTAAATTAAGGTCCCAAGGGGGAGGAGGATTTCTTATAGGAGGTCTGAGTAGAAAAACTCCTTTCAAAAGGCTTTGCAAAGCTTGTGGGACATTATGGCAGACTCTGAAATGCCCACATGAAAGTTAGATATAGCTGCCAATTGAACTTTGAGAGTAGAAGGAGATGAACCTGCATGAAAGAGTTCAGCAAGAAAATCAAGAACCATATGAATGGGAGCAGTGAAAGGATCTAAGTCCCTTCCTTGAGCCCAATAGGCAAAACGTTTCCACTTACTCAGATAAATCTTTCGAGTGGAAGATTTGTGGGAAGCTATCAAAATATCTCGAACAGAGTGAGATATTTGAGGAAGCCTGGCTAAGGTTGGAACTGGAGGAACCAAGCAGTGAGGTTCAGAGAGGGGAGGGAGCGATGTAACTGACCCGACTGATGGATCAAAAGATCTGGAACTAGGTCCAGATGCCAAGGTTGCTCCAACAGAAATTGATGTAGAAAGGGGAACCAAACCTGTCGAGGCCAGTAAGGAGCAATGAGGATCAATGAGGCCTTCTGAGCGATAGCTTTCTGTATCACTTGAGAGATTAGTGGGAAGGGAGGAAATGTATACAGAAGTCCCCGGGGCCAAACTTGGACTAGAGCGTCTCTGCTGGGCTGGTCTGGTAACGGGAATAGTGTGAAAAAATCTCTGCACTTGCTGTTTTGGGGAGTAGCAAAAAGGTCGCAGCAAGGCTGACCCCACTTGAGAAAAATTTCTCTTACAACAGAGTCTTTCAGAGACCACTCGTGAGGCATGAGGATAGCTCTGCTCAACTTGTCCATGATTTGATTGGACTTCCCGGGGATGTGCGTTGCTATCAGAAACCGCTGAGAAGAAATCGCCCATTGCCACAGTCTGAGTGCTTCTCGACATAGGGGATAGGACCTGGTTCCGCCTTGTTTGTTGATATACCACACTACAGACATATTGTCCGTCTGGATTGCTATCGTTCCCAAGGGAAGAGAGTCTTGAAGGGCTTGCAACGCTAAAAGCACTGCTCTCATCTCTAGAACATTTATGTGCAAGTGGCATTCGTCTGGTTGCCATGTGCCCTGGACAGTTCTGCCCTGATAATGCCCCCACCCGATCAGGGAGGCGTCCGTTGTCAAAGTAGCAACCGGAGGGGAAGGAACAAAGGGTCTTCCCAATAAGAGCTGAGGGGAAGACATCCACCACAGAAGATGATTCTTGCATGTTTGCGTAATCATAATGGTGTGGGACATCGGAAGTTGCTGGTATGACCATTGTGTGAAGAGCATCCATTGAAGGATTCTCATGTGGAATCTGGCTAATGGAAGCAGAGGTATGGCAGCCGCCATAATCCCCAATACTTTTAGAACTAACCTGGCTTTGACTCTGTTGTTGCTGAAGAGGAGCGAGACCAGTTTGTGTATGTCTGTTATTCTCTGATCTGTTAACCTCGCAGACATGTTGACTGTGTCTAGATTTGTGCCTATGAAGGTAATAGTACGACAAGGCGACAAAACAGACTTTTCGCAATTTATTGAAATGCCTAAGTTTTGACAAATGCGAAAGGTGTAGTCCCTGGCCATCAGAAGAAGATGCTTGGTGGGAGCTGTGAGGAGCCAGTCGTCCAAATATGGAAACACCTGGAATCCTTGACGTCTCAGGTGAGAAGCTACCACTGCCATGCATTTGGTAAACACCCGGGGGGCAGTGGTGAGACCAAAGGGCAGGCCCCTGAATTGAAAATGACTGGTTCCCAGCCTGAAGCGGAGGAATCTTCTGGAGCGTCTGTTCATTTTTATGTGATAGTACGCATCCTGAAGGTCTATAGAGCACATCCAGTTTTCTTTTCCCAATAGGGGAAGGATGGACTGTAGCGTGACCATCCGAAATCTTGTTTTCTTGACCGACTTGTTCAAGATACTGAGATCCAAAATTGGTCTCCAGTCCCCTGTTTTCTTTGGAACTAAAAGAACCTGGAGTAGATTCCGGATCCTTGCTGGTCTGCTGGAACTGGCTGAATTGCTCTTTTTGTAAGCAGCTTTGAAATTTCCAAAGCTGCAAGATCCCTTTGAGCGGGTGGAACATCTGGAAGGGATTTTTTCGATTGGTTTGGAATGCGAACGAAGGGAATGGAATAGCCTTCGGAAATGATGGACTGTACCCACTTGTCTTGAGTTAGGGATAGCCAGGCTTCTGGGTACAGTGACAATCTTCCCCCGACTGCCTCCGAAGGTGGACAGTCGGGCAACACCTCAGGGATGCTGAAAGGGCTTATCGGAAAAGGTTTCTCGATTGTCCTGGTTCTGCGGACCCCCTCTGCCTCTAGGGCGACGTCTACCATTATTGTTCCCTCCTCTGCCTCTGGAGGGAAAATGACTCTGTGCGTCAGGCAAATTCCCTTGAGATTGTTTGCGGAACCACATTTTCCCACTTTTCTGGCCTTTGGGGTAAGGTCTAGAAGGAGTAGAAAAACGGACTCAGACAGCAGACAGAGTTTTGCCATCCGTCTCGCACCTAGTCAAGGTTTCTTTCACTTGAGGACCAAAGAGAGATGATCCATCAAACGGGGAATTAGTGAAAGACATTTTAAAGGGGTCCGCAAAATTGCATAGTCGCATCCAGGCATGCCGGCGTAAGGCGACACCTGTCCCTGCGGCTCTACTCGCTCCATCAGCCGCGTATGAAAGGAGGCGCATGGAGGAGTTAGCTATCGAATTCAGGGTAGTCAGCTGGGTGTTCATTTTGTCCTGAAAATCTGCAGCTATAGGATCCTTCAACATCTCACGCGCTTCCTTGATCAAGTCTCTCTGGAGATGGGTGAAATGGCATAGGTAGTTCAGCGAACGCATTGCGAAGGTCGCTGACGAAAACATCCGCTTCCCATACCTGTCCATAGACCTAGATTCTTTGTTAGGGGGATGAACAGGCACTGAAGGATCAGCTAGTTCCTTCTTGGTGGCAGCACTGAAGGATCAGCTAGTTCCTTCTTGGTGGCAGCAGCTACCACCACAGCATCCACAGAAACACCTTTGGTCAGAAATTGTTTGTCAGTTGGTGCTGTTATAAATTTAGAAGGTCTCCTGGGGGTAGGGTCCACTGAGTCAGGAGCCGTCCAGGCTTTCTTTGCCACCACCTGCATGAGGGGATCAAAGGGGGGGGACACCCAGGAGGTGGAAGGGCGAGAGCCAAACGCCTCAAGATACACAGATTCATCCTCCAAAGGGGTAAGGGCTGGCTAATTTCCCCTCTGTTTCAGGATCTCTAGAATGTCTGCAAAGGAGACATCTTCAGAAGGGGAACGGGGGGAACCCTCAGAATCCTCTAAATCTGTGTCAGAGGTGACAGACTCAGGTGAGTCTATGTGCTTCCTCTTACACTTTCTCTTCCTAGGGGGCTCCCCTGCCAATTCAGGAGAGGCCTCGGAAGAGGATGAGATCCCCACAGGGGATTCTTGAGGAGCTGGCTCTCTGCGGTCAGGGATGAGGGAGTGAGTAGACATAACCTGAGGCACCGAAGAGGGAGGGACGGACGGAGCCGACTGTGGAGTTGAACAAGGTTCCAACACACTCCGCATGACCTCGAACGCACCCCTGTCAGGCAGAGCCAGAGGTCCCCGCTCCGAGAAGCTGAGAACCTCCCTCGGCACCGACAGAGATGGCTCCGAGGCCGATGTCGGAGCCGAACTCACCAGCGCCGAAGCACCGAGAGGGAGAGGGGGTTCGGACAAGGGTCCGATGCCACTCACCCCCTCGGAGCCGACGAGGGAAGTCCGGCGCCGAGATTCTTCAAAAGAAGAAATCGTAGCCGACGACGGAGCCGAAGACAAATGTATCGGCTCCGACACTACCACAGTCCCGGTTCCGAGACGCCCCGGCTCCGAGCTCAAAGGAGTCGGAGGAGGAATATTCAGGGGAATAGGTTGAGGCATCGACTGATGAGTCGGGCTCTGAAGCATTTGGGCCAGTGCCTCGGACTTTAGAAGTCGACTCACTACCCTCTGGAGGTCATGATCCGAGAGCCTCGATGACCTGGAGGAGTGAGATCTGTGGCTCCGTTCAGACAGCAAGGGAGATGCTGGAGCCGAATGAACGGAGCCAAGGGATGGTGACCTCGACCTCTTTCTAGATGTCGGCTCCGATGGTCTGATCGGAGCCGATCCAGGAATCTCCAATACCTCGGCTCCAGCCGGAGCCGAGGGAACCACAGAAGCTGCAGTCAAGGACTCATCGGCTCCAGCCGGAGCCGATGCAGTAGCAGACTTCGAAGCCTTAGGCCTCGACTCAGAAGCTGGAGTCGAGGTCTTAGAAGCCTTGGAAGGTTTTCCCGAGGTAACAGATAGGGAACCTTCAGGCTTAAGCAAACCCCTTAGTATGAGTTTGTTTTTCCTTTCCTGCAGGACTCTGGGGCTGAAGCCATGGCATACAGCACAAGAGTCCTGCAGGTGTAAAGGTCCCAGGCAGTACACACAAGAAGTGTGACCGTCTGTCAGAGACATTTTCTGACAGCACGAGTCACACTTCTTGAAGCCTGAGACCTTTGAATCCTTGGACATTTTCAAGGAACCGAAGTGTAACCACACACAAAAAACACACACACACCGATTACACTGTCAGAAAAAATAAGTTAAATTACTTTAAATCAAAACTTCTGAAAAGTTAAGTTGAGTTAAAGGTATAAACCCCTACCAAAAACACATACACACACTGTAAGGGATGGGAGGGCCCGAAGGCCTAAGGAAAGAACTTATTAGTTCTTAAAGAAGGGGCTGAATAAGGGTAGAAAGGATAAAATATCCACTACACTAAAGGTAAAAAGGGAAAAAACTAAGCTAAAGGAAGTTTAAACAGTTATTAGACTAATCTAATTAAAACTGACCTGGAGCCGGTAGAAACACAACCTCGATCGCTGTAGCGGCAAACGAGATCTGAGGTAATTTACGCCTAGCATTGTGGGATATAGGGGCAGCCTCGAGCCGGTGGAACCAACTCTCGAGCTTTAGAGTGGCCAAGTCGGAGCCGAGGTCGGCTCCGAACCCATCCAGCAAGAATGAAGGCGAGATAGACAACTTAACATCACTTGTTGCCATGGAGACATGAAAAACAGACAGAGTTGCTTCTACAAGCATTTATTTGCTAGAGGAATGCCTTATTATATTCAATGTTGTTTATTTATTTGCTTTCTCTTTAAAACTGTAATCCAGTCATTCCCCTATGCAAGAATGAGAAAAAGCACATCAGTTTTTTTATTGTATCATGCTCTTTTGACAAGACTTTTCTTTTTTATGTTGCAGTACCCACATTTCTTAAAAGTGAACAAGGAGAATGAGAAAAGATGAAAAAACAGGGGTATGTGTTTACTTTACTTCGCCATTATATTTGAATATAACTGAGAAAATCTTACTTTATAGCATACAAGTTGCATCATGTATTATAGAAATATTACTAGTAACTCTCTTTCCTCTCTCATAAGTGTTCTTCCAAACATTAATGACATGAGGTTGAGCATATGCTTTTGAGTCCCTTACAAGTTTAACAAAGTCAAAAAAGTGCAATACTTCCAGGTTTTATTGCTCTGTCATTTCACAAATGTAATTACTGCTTTGTGATCCCACATTTATCTGTCAAATTCAAAGTTGCTGTTTTTATTCATATTTATCTCCATTTCTTAATTCCAGTATCTGCTTAATTTCCAACGTACTCTTGGTTCTTCTAGTCAACTCTTGTGCTTTTTTCTCTCTCTCAAGCATTTTCTGTTGAAACATTGGAAAAGGTTTCACTGGCACAATCTCTCTGTGGTCTTCAATACCAGAACAACAAAATATCCTTGTGTTTCACAGCTCACTTTTTTGCTGGAAAGACTTTGTATTTCCTGCTTTGCATGTTCTGCATCAAAATTCACTTTGGGGATCATGTCAGTCGCCCTGCTAAACAGGGGGTCAAGGGAAGTAAATATTGTGGGGGAAAAAATAGTCAGAGCATTGTTATGGCTAGGCTTGTATAGGCCCTAGGGCCGATAGCCTAGTATCAACCTATGAACCTAAAAAAAATGATTTTTTTCCCTCCAGGAAACAATATTCTGAAGATAGATGGATACAGCAGTGTGAATCTCATGCCTACTTCTCAACATTCCCCGATTAGTGACACACATTTACTCCTCTTCTGCCTCGTGTAGGGCGAGTAATCATTTTCCATAAACACTCTGTTTCCCATTTTTATTACTTTGTTCTTCTGCCACAGTTTTGTCAGAATCAACTCCTTCTGCTGGTAGGATTGCATCTGAACTATTAAAGGTCTAGGCTGCTTTCTAATGGCCAGGTTTGAAGCATACACACAATGTGTTCTTTCAATTAACAAATCCTGCTGCGGGATATCAGTCCAGTTGCTTATTTGTGCTTTCATAAAATTAATACAATATGTTCCTTCCAGCTTCTCTGGTACAGCAGAAAATCTCAAGTTTGCTCTACATGCTCTGTCCTCTAAGTCTATTAGTTTTTGAAACATCTCTTCTTGTACATTCCCATATTCAACCAGTCTTTTCTTCATTTCAACCTCTGATTTTTACATTTTGTCACATCATCTGAATATATGTTTAAATTTTCTTCCATTTTTTTCCAGAATTTTATCTAAGTTGATATACTCCATCAGTGTTTATTTCAATCAGCTCTGAGTGCATTTGACTTATTTTTTCCTATAGGTTACTGGAAGTCATGTCTTGCACCAGAGCTGGAGCTTGTACTGCTTTTTGCTGAACAGCTGCAGGATTCTTTCCAGTCAATGTTTTCTCCTCAAGTTTTGTGATTGATTTTCCTCCAGGTTCTCTGAATTTATTTTTCTGTGGCATCCATACAGTGCACTTACTAGCCAGTTACTGAAATTTACCAAAAATAATGAGTTTAAAGGCTCTCTCTTCTGAGTTTCTGTTTTTCATACTGGCATAGATAAAATTATGCTGTTACTCAGTGTGCAGCCATCTTAGAAGTTATCCTCATCTCCAAAATGTTGATGTTAAGTTTGGCCTCTGTCATCAACCGTGTGCCTTGAACCAGGTTTCCTTTGTAATGCCTCTACCTCCACCCCAGTAGGGAGGTATCCATGTTCACAGTAGCTATCGGGCTGGGAGGGTGAAATGTTAACCCCATGTGACTATCAGAGAGGTCAGCCACCAATGAATATGGCTCCTGCAAACTGATGCGAGACTCACTGAGGACTGAGGGTGTTGGTGCAGCATTGATCAGTGTACAGATAGTGCCCACTTTAGAACTCTCATGTAAAATCTTGCCTGAGGTACTAATGTGATATTTGCAGCCATCAACCCCAGCAACAATTGAATTAGTCTTGCTGGAAGATTCAAATAAGACTCTGAAGCTATATAATGTAGAGATAGGATTCTGGATGCCTGGCAGTTTGTGAAGTTGAGTCCAGGTGGCACCATGTGAACTCTATAGTCTGAAACAGTGTCAGATGGCTTTCAGTTCACTGGTTGTAGCTGACAAGTAAGGGCTAACTGGAGCAAGAAGTCCCTGAACTGGATAATTAGATCCCTTGTAGATATAGTGAGGAGCCAGTTGTCTAAGCAGGGGAACACCTGGAAACCTTGCAGCCTTAGGTTTGCTGTCATGACTACTATGCATTTGTTAAACACTCTGGGGGCTGTGGTGAGACCAAAGTACAGCTATCTGAATTGAAAATGACTGGCTCCTAGTCACAAATATCAGTGAAGCGTTGTCTGTTTCACAAATCTGTCTAGCATCCTTGACTCCAAATTGGGGACTGGGTGAACAGACCTACTTCATTCAGAGAGCTCCTTTTTGGTTGCTGCTGCAACCACTGTGGCATCTACCAGGGGACCCTTGTTTCAATGGGACTTGTTCCAGTGGACAATCATATTTTGTCCCGTTTCTATTGGATAGGATCTATCACATCAGGCTCCTTCTAGTTCTGCTGAGAAACCAAGTCTATCAGCTCATCAGTGGGTGAGACCACCCAAGAGATGAGTCAAGATGCCACCTCTTGCAGGATCATTTTCTGTGGCCCTCCTCCATGGCAGCTTCTCAGGAAGGTTAAGAATCTGAGGAGAAGCTTGCCAGACAAGAACCCTCAGACTTAGAATGGCTAACTGTACCCGTCAAACAGGATTAGCGAATATGGCCACAAGACCAAAGGGGGCTTGGAAAAGAGCTGAATGGGACTGAGACCACCTCCTTTCTCGACCTGGAGATGACCATCTCAAAAGCATCAAAACCAAAATTGAGACTGGAGCCAAAGTTGCACTCCCTTGACCGGAAGAAGTCAAAGTAGCAATACCCCCAGTTTGGTTTTGTCAAGAACAGGTCTTGCCTGTTAAACTTAGAGGACTTCTTTGAAAAAAATCACCAGAGCCATACCATAAACAATGCAAATCTATGCATACAGCCTATCTGGACTTAGCTATGGCCTTTGACACAATCCCCACATTCAGGCATCATTGATACACTCACCCATTTGAATATCAACCCTTATGTCATCAGGTGGGTTGCTAACTGGCTCACCAACAGATCAAGATCACACACAGTCAAAGTTGAGAACTACACCTCAACCAGGAGAGTTTTCACCCGTGGGGTTCCACAGGGGTCAGTGTTGGGCCTCCTATTGTTTGGAATACACTTCTCAGAAGTTCAGCCCAAAACAGAGAGGCTATGGCTGACTAAGTTTGCTGATGATTGCAAATTAGGTAAAATGACTGAATTCCCAAAAGATGACAATATACTTCAAGAGGGATTTATGCAGACCAATGACTGGTGCCAAAGCCATAGACTCAAACTCAATGAAAAAATGCATCATCATCCCCTTCGGTAAAAATAATTTCTCTGCTATCGTACAAATAATAATACCCCAAGCAGCAGCTCAGTAGTGAGAGACTTGGGAATGCAAGTTATCTGTAGCCTTAACTTTGACCACCATGTGTCTACTGTGGTAAGGAAGGCATTCCACATCACACACCTTATTAGCAAAGGCACTGCCTCAACAGCGAAACAAGTTATAACTCCCCTGTACTCAGCCCTCATCAGGCTAATAATAGAGTACAATACTCCCCCTTTGGTATGTACCTTACCAAGCACCTGCAGCAACTTGAAAGACCTCAGAGATTTCTAAGCAAATTCAGGGTCTCCAACACATGTCACAAATTGACATACTGAAATCTCTGTCACTGTACTCAGCAACATACAGACTATTTAAAGGAGACTTGTGCTTGACCTATAGAGCAATCTCTGATCCAAACCTAATGGAAATACTGCACATCTGCAAGTCAAATTGGGTCATGAGTCAGCTGCTGCAGGGACCTTAACCTGGGTTGCAACATAAATAGGACCTGCTGGAGAGACAGTTATGTCTCTCAGAGATGAACATTCCTCTGGAATGGGCTTCCAATCCACAACAAACAGACCCCTCTATGACTCTATTTAAGCATAATTTGGATGACTGGATGGGAAACCGTAAATATCTGCTGGGGATTTCACTTATGATCGTCCTAGATATGGGCAGTTGTTGCTAATTAAGACCTCGAGTTTAGACAATATCCTTCCTCTAGTATTATACTGGGTACATACGTTTAGGCTTGTAATGACTTTTGCGTCAACAGCCTGGAAACCACCTATGAACCAATCCAACTCAGTTCCAAGGCAGACATCAGTGTCAAATTGTCCAGAGTGGAAGCACCTAAGGGTAGGAACAGGTCCAAAAACCTCAGAGTCAGCTCCAACTCCCAAGCCTCAGCCCCAGTGCTTCAGCCCCGAGAACCATCCCAGTCACAGAGCCAGAGTCAAAAGGGTGAAGGAAATAGCATCAGAAATTGAAACGCTGTTGGCTCCAATAGGGGTGCCTCGACGGGATCACTCAGTACACTGAGCACAAGATTCGAAGGTAGTACTGATAAAGGAGAGATCATGGCCGGGGTCATCAAGACCACACCTGGAGCTACTGGTGTGGTAGACAAAGTGAGAACCTCCAATTGGATCTGAATCCAGAGAAACTTCTGCATCATCCTGCAAAGGTCAGCTTATGGGAGGCTTCAACAATAAAAACTACATGAATAAAGATGCCATAGAAGGTAGTCTGAATGAACAATGAGGTCTACCCTGTAAAATAGTGGAGTGGAGCTGAGGAATACCCAGCTCCCGAGAGAAGTGGCAACATGGAGTTGGGGAATGGAACTGAAGAATCTCCGCCACAGACAAATCCCAACACACCTACAGAATCAGGAGACCTTCTTCCAGATTTCTCTTCTTGTTTCAGTGTCTCCCTTGCCTTTTCTTTACTCCTCTCTCTCTCTCTCTCTCTCTCTTTCTCTTTTGCTACCTGGTTAGTTTCTCCAACTTTTTGGAGAAAGGAGATGAAGCCTTGGATGATAAAGGTGCCTGGGCTCCCACTTAGCAGAGGGGAGTTCCTTAAGAAACAACTTGTTGCATCAATCAGTGAGAGGCCTGGCACTGTAAGAGGCACAGGCCTTGTGCTATACTTCTATGTGGTCTACCACTAAGCAATACAGAGTATGTGAGAATCCAGAGAGAGGATTTTGTTCCCAAAGGCATTAACTACATATCTTGAAGCCAGTGGCCTTGTCAAGCCATCACCATCAACTATCAAAAGGAAAAAATACACTTAACTGCGACAACCACAAACAAGGAGAAGCCAACCTACACTAAATACCAAAAAGATAACTATCTGAATATCTAACAGCGCTATTACAACTAACATTAAACTATCACTGTAGCAAAGCATTTTTTTCTTTTCTTTTTTTTTTTTTGTAAGAAAAGGGAGGGCGGGAAGGAAAAAACTCCTAAGACAATTACCTAAAAAAAAGTAACTACCAACGAAACTAAAGCAAAAAAATATTAGGTTCTGAATAACAAGTATCGAGGGGTATGAGGCAAAAAACATGGGAAAAATGCACTCATCTATAACTAAGCTCAGAGCTCCAGAACACTTGTATAGATGGATCAAACGGCAAACAAAATCTGAGGTAATCTAACAAACTCCAAAGCTGGTTGAATGGAACACACACACACACACACACACACACACACACACACACACACACATACACACACAAAACTTTATCTATTATACAATAAAGAAAAGAAAAAAAAACTCACATAACATTTTATCCAGTTCATCATATTTTTTTCTCAGGTCTTGATAGTGAAAACTCTCTTGTTTCAATTCACTGTCTTTTTTCTCGAACTGCTTCTTCAACTGCAAATTCTTACAAAAGAGATTACATAAATTAAGAATCTTCATTTTAGTTTAACAGTTACCTAAAATATTATTAGTAATAAGCAGTAAAGCACAGTGAAGCACTTATCACAAAAGTAAACCTTCAAGAAAGAATGAAATTAGAGATTGTTGCAGCTAGTACTAGTTAATAACTCTCTTCAGACACAACAACCTTCTACAAATGATGTTGCACAGCTCTGTGTCCTGAAAAGTCAGCGTCCAACTCTTTTAAAAGGCAGTCTCCAAATGAGTTAAGTAACAAGTGCATGGGAGCAGTGAAAAAGTGATAATTCCATATGAGATCTGTGTAAACAAAGGAATGAATGTGAAAACATTCTGGGGCTCATGAGACTAAATCGAAAATAAAGAAAGGCAAAAGCTGTTGCACCACAAGATTCTCTTGAAGAAACAAAGTTACATTCTTAACATAGTAAGAAGTTATGTACTCACCATAATGTTCCATCTGTGTTATCTATTTTCATTCTTCCTCAACTAATGGGTTCAATCCGATCCCTCGGATCTGATTCGGCCGTTGCTGAAGCTTGTGGCAACCAAAATCTCTTGTGCTTCTCTCTCAACCACAATGCACCAACCCCATATACCTCATATCTTGTTTGCTGACTTTTTTACTAGAAAGAAATATATGCAGTGTGTAGGTAGGAAAAGGAGATAAATAACGGACATGCAGTCAGATAAGGAGAAGACTATAACTGGAGCATAATATAAAAGACATTGATGATGTCTAACCACTTAATCTTCCATGAGCTTCAAAGGATGGGGGTTGGTGGGTGGGGACTTGAAGAATGAAAATGGACAACGCAGATGGAATGTTTTGGTGAGTACATAACTTCCTTATCTGATGTCTATTTTCATTCTATCCTCAACTAATGGGACAGAGTCCCCAGCTACCTAAGATCTCAGGTGGACTGGAGGAGGGATATTCCTGAGCACCACTAAAGCAAATGACGCGCTACCTCTGGAGACCAGATCCAATTTGTAATGAGTAACAAAGGTGTTGGGAGAAGCCCAAGTTGCTGCAGCACATGTAGCATTATGGGCAGTCTAGAATGGAAAACTGTGGAAATTGCCATGGATCTAGCTGAATGAGCCAGTACAGGTTTTTGTAAAGTCATGCCCAATTTGAAAAAAAATAAAAGAAATGCAGTCAGCCATCTGGCTAAAGTTACTTTGGCAACTGGCTTTCCCAATTTGACTTCTGTAAACGAAACAGACAGTAGGTCAGATTTTCTGAAGTCCTTTGCTCTGTAAAAACTACAAGAAAAATCTCACCAAGCTAGATTTTCCACTGTGATTCCTTAAAACCTCTTTTATTAAAGGTAACATGGGATATATGCAAATTACCCATTAAGGACATCAGGTGTTTCAGCTATATGGCAGTTGTGAATGCCCATGACTTTTTTTTCCCTTTTTAAGTCTGTTATGGACAAATTCAGGCCAATAAACCAAACCCCACTAGCTGTGTACATGCATGTTTCAGCCTTCTTATGGCCTTGTTAGCACAGCATAAGTGGACTGTTTGACTAATCTTTGGAAAAACAGGGTCGTCATACCCAGCTGATGACCATACCCCATTAAGGTTTCTACAAAACACCCCAAATAAAAAAACTAAAACAATGAGTAACAAAGTCACACAGACAAACCAATCAGTAACTACAGGAAAAATATAACCAAGGTAGATTTTCTACTGTGTGATTCCTTAATCAGGTGTTTCAGCTATATGGCAATTCTGAAGGCCCATGACTTTTTTCATTTTTAAGTCTGTTATGGACAAAGTCAGGCCAATAAAGCCAAACCCCACTAGCTATAGACAAGCATGTTTCAGTCTTCTTATGGCCTCATCAGCACAGCATAAGTGGACTGTTTGGTTAAGTCCTTAGCTCTATGTAGATAAAAGCACAATTGTCTGTGAACATCCAATAAATGTAAAAAGAAGTTATGTATTCACCATAACATTCCTTCTGAGTTGTTGCTCTGCATTTGTCTTCAACCTGTGGGACACGGATCCGGGAAGGATCTGACTCAGACGCATTTCTCTAACATTGTATCCAAGCTCCTCCCCTACCCATCATGCCCCTGTCTCCTTCCTCCATTCAGATTAAGTTTGCTGTCCACCAGAGCAACCCAACCTGAAACCATGTCTTACCTCTTAGGACAATAACTCAGATAGTATCATAAGGAATGACCACTTATGCCAAAGAAAGGGCCATGTCTTTTCCAGCCACACCACCACACAGCCCATATAAAGCGGGGGGAAGGAGGGAGGGATAGTTGAAGACAAATGAAGAGCAACAACTCAGATGGAATGTTATGGTTAAGTACATAACTTTTTTATTTGAAGCTGCTGTCTTCATTTGCACTTCAACCAGTGGGACAGAGTCCCCAGCTACCAAACACCTGGGAGGTCCTCATGGGAAGATATTCCGTAACACGGCAGAGCCAAAGGTTGCCCTACTCCTGGAGAGAAGATCCAACTTGTAATGGGATTTGAAAAGTATGTGTAGATGCCAAGGTAGCTGCTGAGCAAATGTCATCCAAGGAAACTCTGGACCAAAAAGCAGCTGAAGTAGCCATAGATCTAGTAGACTGTGCCTTAACTATACCTGGCGGAGACAATCCTTTGGTTGAATACTCCAAGAGTATACACTGAGAAATACAGTGAGCAATGGTGACTTTTGATACCGGTTCCTTAAAAACAGCTTAGAATAGGAAAGGAAAAGTTGATCACACTTGCGGAAGGCCTTTGTTCTGTGTACGTAAAAATGTAATTGTCTATGAACATCCAGCAGATGCAATTTATACTCTCCCTTATTCTGAAATTTCAGAAAGAAGACAGAGAGGATGATAATCTGGTTGATGTTTGATTCTGAGGCCACTTTAGGTAGAAAGGAAGGACTGGTGCATAACGATACCCTGTCTTTATGGAAAATCATGTAAGGAAGCTTAATTGATAAAGTCTGAAGCTCCGACACTCTTTTAGCTGAAGTAATAGCAATCAGGAAGGCCATCTTCCAAGACAGGAACTGCAGATCCACTGAAGCAGCAGGTTCAAAGGGGGAAGAAACCAAGGCTTGAAGGACCAAGGTAAGGACCCAAGGAGCCATAGGTTCCTTGATCGGTGGCCTAAGAAGAAAGGTACCCTCCAGAAAAGCTTTACAAAGCTAAGAAGAGGCTAGAGAAGCTGAATTATCCCCTAAGTGGAAATTAGAAATAGCAGCTTGCTGAACTTTAATGGTAGAGAAGCTGGCACTCTGTTGAAAAATGCCTGCCAGAAACTCTAAGATAAGAGGAACCATAGCAGTGAAGGGATCCAAATCCTGCTGAGATGCCCAAATTGAGAAAAGTTTCTATTTACATGAATAAACCTTCCTCGTGGAAGATATACAAGCCACCACCAAAATCTTTTTAACCGGAGAAGATAGTCTAGGAGTTCTAACTATCATGGTAACTGGAGCAGCCAAGCGGTGAGCTTCAGACTGGCCAGATCTGGATGTGGAATCCCTGAGAGATGTGAAATCAGATCCAATGTACAGGGAGGACACACTACATGACCACAGAGAAGGGAACCATACTTGGCGAGGCCAGAATGGGGGAATGAGGATGACTGAGCTCCCCAGCTGGTGCGCTTTCTGAATGAGTCTTGGTATCGGGGAAGTGGAGGATAAGCATAAAGAAACCGGAGGGCCAAGTATGAACTAGAGCATCTCTTGGGGACTTCCGCCAGAGGGGGGTTCAGAGCAAAGAACTCACTGCATTTTGTATTGGAAGGAGACACGAAGAGATCGTAGCAAGGCTGACCCCACTTTAGAAAGATGTTTTGCTACTGAAGGATTCAGAGACCACTCGTAAGTCATCAGGATAAACTGGATGAGCCTGTCCTCTAGAATGTTGGACCTCCCTGGAATGTACGTTGTCACCAGAAAATGGATCGTGGAGATCTCCCACTCCCACAATCTAATGGCTTCGTGGCAAAGGGGATAAGACCTGGTTCCCCCCTGTTTGTTGATATACCAGAGTACCGACATAATGTCTGTCTGGATGGCAATCGTTCCTAGGAGAAGATGGGCATGAAGAGCTTGCAAAGCCAATAGCACCATCCTCATTCTCCAGGATGTTGATATGCAACTGGGTCTCCAGGGAAGACCACATGGCTTGAACTGTCCTTCCCAAGCAATACCTCTCCCCCAAGTAGGGAGGCGTCCTTGGTCACCGTGGTCAGAGGTAAAGGAAGAATAAACAGGCAACCGTGAAGAAATTCCGGGGACTGAATTCACCAGAGATGAGAATCTGTGCATGCTCACGACTGATGAACAGGATGCGACAATGGTAGATCTAGAAATGACCACTGGAGAACACTCATGTGTAACCGAGCTGTGGGAACGAGGGTGATTGTGGCAGTCATGGACCCCAATGCCCTTAAAACAAACTCTGATGGAGGAGATGGAACTTGAAGAATGTGCAAGACATGATGTTTGAGAGACTGAAGTCTATCAGGTGTCTGGAAAACCTTGGTCTGTATGGTGTCTAACCAGGCTCCAATGAAGTGCAGAACATGAACAGGTTTTAAGAGGGATTTGTTGAGATTTATGGTGATGCCCATCTGATGGTTTGGATAAGGAAATTCCTGGCTTGGCAGAGAGGGACAAAAGGAGCTAATTATCCAGGTAGGGGAAGACTTGGAAGTCCTATAGTCGCAGGTGAGCTGCTACGACCACCATCACTTTGGTAAACACACTGGGGCTGTGGTGAGACTAAAGTGTAATGCTCTCAATTGGTAATGACTTGCCCCCAGCAGGAAGTGGAGAAACCTCCAATTGTGTCTGCCATTTTGATGTGATAGTATGCATCTTGAAGGTCTACTAAACACATCCAGCCATTCTCCTGCAGGAAGAGAAAGATAGACTGGAGTGTGACCATCTGGAATTTTGTCTTGGCAAGTGACACTTTCAGGGTAGAGAGATCCAGAATTGGCCTCAAGTCCCCCGTTTCTTTAGCAATAAAAAAACCTGGAATAAATGCCTAATCCAGACTGGTCTTGGGGGACAAGCTGGATGAATTGTTTTTTCTAGCAACTTGGAAAAGTCCTGTGCTGCTGCTTCCCTTTGTGCGGGTGGAACGTCCGAGAGGTGTTTGGCCAGGACTGGACTTTGAAGGAAGGGGACTGAACATCCTCTGGATATGATTTGCAACACCCAGTGATCATCTATAATAGACTCCCAGGCTGTTGAGTGTAGTGAAATTCAATCTCCGACTGCCTCCAGAGATAAGCAGCTAGGCAACCCTTCAGGGCTGCTGAGCAGGCCTGTCCGGAATCACATCTTCGCCTCTCTCTGATTCCTGGAGAAGGATTGTTGAGGGGTTCAGAAGCAGATTCTGATGGCAGACAAGAGTCTTCTTGTCCTTCTCACTCTGGACCAGTGTGTCGCATACCGTCATTCCAAAGAGGGCGGAACCACTGCATGGGGCATTTGTAAATGAAACCTTGAAGGGCTCCGGAGAAGGTACATCTGGCAGCGTCCTCAGTAGCGTGAGAGAGAAGCCGCATAGCGGTATTGGCAATGGAGGTGAGCATGGCCATTAGAGAGGAGAAAACCTTCCTATCCTCCGCCATGGAGGTGAGCATGGCCATTAGAGAGGAGAAAACCTTCCTATCCTCCGCCATGGACCCTGGGGTAGACTCGGCAACCTCCTACACTAGATCCTACTGAAGCCTAATAACACGTGCCATGCAGTTCAGTGCTCATATAGAGAACTTTGCTGAAGCGTAGGCCTGCTTCCCAAAATGGTCCAAGGTCCTAGACTCTCGGTCTGGATGTGAACCACGGAGCTCTCCTATGCGAGCTCCTTCTTGGCGGCCTCCACCACCATGGCATCAACTGGGGGTCCCTTTGACCAGTGTGGTTTGTCAGAAGGGGGCTGAAGACCTTATCAAGACATTTGGGGATAGGCTCCACTGTGTCAGGCTCCTTCCATGCCCAAGATGTCAAGATCCACCAGAGGATCTGAGGGAGGGGACACCCAGGAAGTACAGGGTTCTGCACCAAAAGCCTCCAAGAACACAGACTCATCAGGGTTGGGTTTTTGGTCAGACGACCCCCCCCCATGCTGCCACAGGATCTTTATGATGTCTCCAAAAGAGACATCATCTGTGGGTGATCAGGGGGAATCCTACCCTTCCTCTAGGTTGGTGTCCTCCATGAGAGACTCTGGCATTTCCATGGAACCTCCTCGGGGAGGTCTCTGGAGAGGACTTGAAAACGTCCAGCTGTTCTCGTGTGGGAGCTCCCTGGGGTGGAGAGGGAGCAGGCTGCCCTGAGGTGGCAGGATGGCATAATCCGGACCAGAAACAGAGGGAGCCACGATGAATTCTGAAAATGAGATCATCAAGGGTCTCGATGGGATCAAGAGAACCCTCTCCACCACATCAAAGGCAGAAGAATGAACACCTTGAGCAGGGGATCCATTCAGGTCCATAATCCTCTGGATCAACAGGAGAGCCAGAGTCAAATCTCCAGGCACAGAGACTCCAACTGGAAGGCTTGGCTCCAAAAAACTCTGAGCTGAAACCACCCCCTCAGATCTGGTGCCGAGTCTATGGCTCTGAGCTAGTCGGAGGCGATCCGCTCAATGTAATGGTCAGCATCAAAGTACCAGCTACCATTGGTGCCGACCCCTTGACGTCAGGGGTCCTTAGACCTGTGGACTCAAACCAGGGTTTGGATCGGAGAAGGAGTGATCAGGATGAAGGTGGACTGCATGCCCCCTGCTCCGGAGGGAGAGGGGACAGGCAAGACTCCCATTTATATCGGAGTGTGGCTAAATCTCCACATCATCCTGTCCACCTTGGCTTTGGAAAGGCTGTGGGTGGATCTGGAGGAAGAGGCCACCAACACTGGCCTAGAAAGGCTATGAAGTGACTGGGAACAGCTCCATGGCACCTCCAGCTCAGGGAAGAAACAAGGAGAACGGAGTCAAGGAGAACCAGTGTTAGGAGCAGACCGGGATTTAGCTGGTGGCTTAGCTGAAGGAGAGCGGTTGGGGGACAGCTTCCTTAGACTGTCTCTGTGTTTACACTTCTCTCCATCCCCAGTATTCTTAGCAGGAGGTTTAGTCCCAGACGCTGGAGTGGTGACAGAAGTAGAAGCAGAAGTGGTAGCTTGGGCCTCCGTAGTAGGTGGAGGGAGAAGGCCCTTGAGTACAAGTTTATTTCTCTTGTCAATCAATGCGCGGGGATTGAACCCTGTACAGATCAACCATGAGGAATCAAAATGAGAGACTCCTAAGCAAACAACATACAGTGTGTGGAAATCCACCAGGAAAAGCTTATGGCCATACTCTGTGCACTTATGGAACCATGGTTTGGGTGTCTCTGACATATTCATCAGCAGAGAAAAATCCAAACAGAAAACACACACACACTTAGAGATACGATGGCGAGAGTAAGAAGAGAGTTTATTTATTTTTCTTCAGACTGACACCTAAACGCAAAAGATAGGAGTAGGAAAAGATAGAAAGGAATTCTAAATAGAAAGATGAGAATAGGATTTTAAATTTAAACTCACTTACCCAAAAAAGAAGCCTGGAGCAGCAGACCACAATGCTTGCAACAAGTGTGGCAAATGAGATCTGAAGAGAGGAAGGAAACAGGGGTATTATGGGTAGGGGAGGAGCCTGGAGCTCGGCTATGATGCTAGTGAAATGTGGCCGAGTCAGATCCATCCCAGATCCATGTCCCATAGGTTGAAGAGGAAATGAAGACAACTTCAGATCATGTATTTATCTTTGCTAGAAAATTTAGGAAATAATACTGGCAAATTAGTGGACTGATTGATATTAGCCTCTGACACCACCTTAGGAAGAAAGGATGCATTGGTTCACAGTGTAACCCTATCTTTGTGAAAGATCAAATATGGGAGTTGTGAAGACAAGGCCTGAATCTCTGAAATTTGTCTGGCAGAATTGATGGCTCCTAGAAATATTGTCTTCCATGAAAGATATTTTAGGTCACACTTAGCTGCTGTTCAAAGGGGAACTGAGTAAGCTGCTGCAGTACCAGATTTAATTCCCATGAGGGAAGAGGGTATTTAAAGGGGGGTTTTAAAAGAAGAGTGCCTCGCAAAAAGGCTTTGTAGAGCTTATGAGAGGCAACAGAGGAACATTCAAATCCAATGTAAAAATTAGAAATTCCAGCTAACCAAACCCTAACTATTGAGGAAGTAGCTCCTTTAAAAAGTGGGCCAACAATTCAAATATGTTATGTATAGGAGCTGAAAAGGGATCAACACTATTTTGATGTGTCCAGTAAACAAACCATTTCCATTTACTAGAAAAAGAAGTTATGTACCTACCATAACGTTCCATGTTAGTTGTCTTCTTCTCGCCTTCTTTCTTGCTGGTTGGGTTCGGAGTCGATCCTCGGCTCCGACTCGGCCATCTTCAAAAGTTCAAGAGCTGCATACAGGCTCGAGGCTCCCCTATATTCCATGATGCCTGGAGCTAGATACCCAGATCTCATTTGGTAAGTATAAGTGCAGACATAAAAATAAAGGAATCCTATCCTAGAATGCATAAATCCTACTGGAGAGACTATTGTCAGAAAAGAATAGCCATAGAAGACTCAGCCAGTGAAAAATCAAGAAGAACTCTTCTCGGTCCACTAGGATAGGGCGATGGCGGGTGGGACGCAAGAAAGAAGGCGAGAAGAAGACAACTAACACGGAACGTTATGGTAGTTACATAACTTCTTTATGTGAAGTTGTCTATCTCACCTTCATTCTTGCTGGTTGGGACAGCGTCCCTAGCACCTAAAATCCTGGGTGGCTCATCGGAAAATGAGAAGTTATGTACCTACCATAACGTTCAATGTTAGTTGTCTTCTTCTCGCCTTCTTTCTTGCTGGATGGGTTTGGAGCCGACCCTCGGCTCCGACTCGGCCTATACTAAAGCTCGAGAGCTATTTTTACCAGCTTGAGACTACCCTATATCCCACAATGCTAGGCGCTAACTTCCCAGACCTCGTTTGATAGCTGAAACCATAGCAGTTCTGATCTCCAAAATAAGGAGAAGAGGAACCTCACTTATAAGTCACCTAGACCTAAAGCTACCAGTAAGGATAGCCAAGGGGGCTAATACTGAGGCAGGAAGAAGATCCCCAAGGATCCTTAGATCTGTCCAGGCTAGGGGGATGGGGGGTGGGACGCAAGAAAGAAGGTGAGAAGAAGACAACTAACATGGAACGTTATGGTAGGTACATAACTTCTCAATGTTAAGTTGTCAATCTCGCCTTCATTCTTGCTGGAAGGGACCGCGACCCTAGCACCTTCACCCTGGCTGGCTCATCGGAACAGACTCTTGAGAACGGTGGAACCAAAATTAGCCCGGCTTCGGGAGGCCATGTCTAATTTGTAATGAGAGATAAAGGTATGAGGAGAGGCTCATGTGGCTGCCGCACAAATGGAATCTATAGGTAATCTAGCCTGAAAAGCTATTGACGTAGCTAATGCTCTAGTTGAGTGAGCCCTGGGTCTTGACGGTAGCTTTTGGCGTCTGAGGTCATAGATGAAAGTAATCACAGAGGCCAGCCATCTAGAAAGGGTTACTTTGGAAACTGGAAGGCCTTTCTTCCCTGCCGCATAAGATAGGAAGAGCTGCTCATTTCCTAGCTTGCTTGGTTCTATCCAGATAGTAGCGGAGCTGACGATGAACGTCCAAAAAATGCAGCTTTTGTTCCGCTCTGTTGGAGTAGTTGGGGAAGAAAACTGGAAGATCGATAGTCTGGTTTAGATTCGCCTCAGAAGAAACTTTGGGTAAAAAGAACGGGTTAGTCCTGAGGGATACTCTGTCTTTATGGAAAACTAGATAAGGTGGACGAATTCAAAGGGCATGAAGTTCTGATACTCTTCTCGCAGATGTTATGGCGACTAGAAAAAGAGTCTTTCAAGAGAGCAATTTCAAGGAGCAGGAAGCCGCAGGTTCAAAGTGGGGGTAGAATCAAGGAAGTTAGAACCAAATGTAAGTCCCACTGTGGTGGGGGGTCTCTGATTGGGGGCTTAAGCAAAAAGATACCTTTAAGAAAGGTTTTACAAAGCTTATGGGACATGATACTGGAGTCTGAAAAGCCTACATGAAAGTTCGAAATAGCCGCTAACTGTACTCTGATGGTGGAGGAAGAAGACCCTGAGTGAAACAGTTCGGCTAGGAAGTCTAGGACTGATTGGACAGGGGCAGTAAAAGGATCCATATTTCTAGCTCCTGCCCAGAAGGAAAAACGCTTCCACTTGCTGGCATAAATCCTTCTGGTAGATGACTTTAGGGAAGCTATAAGTATGTCACGAACAGAATGGGAAATAAGGGGAAGCCTGACTAGGGTTGGAACTGGAGCAACCAAGCTGTGAGGTTGAGAGATTGGAGGGAGTGGTGCAGCTGTTCCGACTGATGGGTCAAGAGATCTGGCACTGGGTCCAGATGCCAGGGCTGCCCCAAGAGGTAATGATGCAGGAACGGAAACCATATCTGTATAGGCCAGTAAGGAGCAATGAGGATCATGGTGGCTCTCACAGCGGTAGCTTTCTGAATCAATTGAGTGATTAATGGAAAAGGGGGAAAGGCATACAGAAGTCCCCGGGGCCAATCGTGGACTAGAGCGACTCTGGGGGGGTGGCCAGGAATAGGGAAGAGGGTGAAGAAGTCGTGGCACTTGCTGTTTTGAGGTGTTGCAAAAAGATCGCAGCAAGGTCGACTCCATTTCTGAAAAATTTCTTCCACTACTGCTTGTTTGAGAGACCACTCGTGTGGCATGAGAATGGCTCTGCTCAACCTGTCCGCTATGATGTTGGACTTCCCGGGGATATGCATTGCTATCAGAAACCGCTGAGAGGAGATCACCCATTGCCAAAGTCTGAGTGCCTCTCGACATAAGGGATAGGACTTGGTTCCGCCCTGCTTGTTGATGTACCACACTACGGACATATTGTCCGTCTGAACTGCAATAGTCCCAATGGGAAGAGAGTCCTGAAGGGCTTGCAATGCTAAAAGTACTGCTCTCATCTCCAAGACATTTATGTGCAGGTGGCACTTGAAAGGTTGCCATGTGCCCTAGACCGTCCTGCCCTGAAAATGACCCCCCCCCACCTGATCAGGGAGGCATCCATTGTCACCGTGGCGACCGGGGGAGAAGGAACAAATGGTCTGCCCTGAAGGACTTGAGGGGAGACCATCCACCAAGAAAGGTGTTTCTTGCAAGACAGGGTTATTAAAATGTTGTGTGACATTGGAAGCTGTTGAAAGGACCACTGGGAAAAAAGCATCCACTGAAGGATCCGCATATGAAAGCGAGCTAGGGGAAGTAGAGTAATGGCTGCCGCCATGAGACCTAATAACTTCAGGACAAACCTGGCCTGGATTTTGTTGTTCTGAAGGAGAATGTGAACATGCCTGCGAATATCTAGAACTCTTTGCTCGGTTAGTTTTGCGGAGAGCCGGACTGTGTCCAAGGTGGCGCCTATGAAGGTAATAGACTGACAAGGCGACAAGGCAGACTTTTCAAAATTTATGGAGATACCTAGCCCTTTGCAAGTATGAATGGTATAATCTCTGGATAGGAGAAGCTGACGCCTGGTGGTGGCAGTGAGGAGCCAGTCGTCTAGGTATGGAAACACCTGGAATCCTTGATGCCACAGATGAGCCGTAACCGCTGCCATGCATTTGGTGAACACTCGGGGGGGCTGTAGTGAGACCAAAGGGCAGGGCTCTGAACTGATAGTGACTGGCTCCCAGCCGGAAGTGGAGAAACCTCCTGGAGCGCCTGTGCATCTTGATGTGGTAGTACGCATCCTGAAGGTCTACTGAACACATCCAATCGTCCTGACCCAGAAAGGGTAGAATGGACTGTAGCGTGACCATCCGGAACTTCGTTCTTCTTACAGACTTGTTTAGTCTGCTGACATCCAATATTGGTCTCCAGTCCCCTGTCTTCTTTGGTACCAAACAGAACTTGGAGTAGATTCCGGATCCTTGTTGGTCTGCTGGGACTGGCTGGATGGCTCTTTTTGTTAGCAGTTTTGATATTTCTAGTACTGCTTGTTCCCTTAGACTGGGTGGAATGTCTGGGAGGGGTCCTTTTGGCTGACTTGTGGTGTGGATAAAAGGAATTTTGTAACCCTCGGATATAATCGACTGTACCCATTTGTCTTGGGTGAGTGTAAGCCAGGCTTCTGGGTACAGTGATAACCTTCCCCCGACAGCCTCCGAAGGCGGACAGTCGGGCAGCTTCTCAGGGATGCTGGAAGGGTTTGTCAGAAAGAGACTCTCTGCTACCCTGATTTTGCGGATCTCCTCTGCACCTAGGGCGGCGTCTGTTATTGTCCCCCCCCTGCCTCTAGAGGGGAACTGACCTCTTGCGTCAGGCGCGACCTCTTGTGGTTTACGGAACCACATTTTCCCACCCTTCTGACCCTTAGGGTATGGTCTAGACGGTGTGGAAAAACGGACTCCCACGGCAGAGAGAGTCTTGCCTTCTTGCTCACATCGGGTCAAAGTATCCTTCACCTGAGGTCCAAACAAAGCTGAACCGTCAAAGGGGGAGTTAGTGAAGGACGCCTTAAAGGGGTCTGCAAAGTTACAAAGTCGCACCCAGGTGTGGCGCCGTAAGGCCACGCCTGTGCCTGCAGCCCTACTCGCCCCATCGGCCGCAAAGGAAATAAGTCGCATGGAGGAGTTGACAATGGAATTCAGGGTTGCCAGCTGGGAGTTTATTTTGTCCTGAGACACCGCAGCTGTTGGATCCTGTAAGACCTCACCCACTTCTTTGAGCATGTCTCTTTGAAGGTGGGTGAAGTGGCACAGATAATTCAGCGACCGCATGACAAAGGTCGCTGAAGAAAACATCCGCTTGCCGTACCTATCCATAGTCCTAGACTCCTTGTTAGGAGGATGGACAGGTACTGAAGGATCAGCCAGTTCCTTCTTAGTGGCTGCAGCCACCACCATGGCGTCAATCGGGGCACCCTTGGCTAAAAACTATTTGTCCGAAGGAGCTGTTATGAATTTTGAAGGCCTCCGTGGGGTAGGTTCCATCGTATCAAGGGCCGTCCATGCCTTCCGCACCACCACTTCCATGAGGGGGTCAAAGGGTGGAGACACCCAGGAGGTGGAAGGGCGAGAGCCAAACGCCTCTAGGTAAACAGACTCGTCCTCGGAAGGATTAAGGGTGGACCAGTTCCCCCTCTGCTTCAGGATCTCAAGGATGTCTGAAAAGGAGACATCCTCAGAGAGGGACCGTGGGGACCCTTCCGACTCATCCAAGTCGGTATCTGATGTAATGGACTCAGGAGAGTCCACATGCTTCCTCTTACATTTCCTCTTCCGAGGGGGTTCTCCTGATGGATCAGGGAAAACCTCGGAAGAGGAGGATATTCCCAACAGGGAAACCTGAGGCGTTGGATCTCTACGGTCAGGAATGAGAGAGTGGGAAGAGACCGCAGCAGGTACTACAGAGGGAGGAGCTGAGGGAGCCGACCGTGGAGCAGGCACAAGGGCCAGCACGCTCTTCATGACTTTGAAGGCGCCCCTATCAGGCAGTGTAGAAGGTCCCCGCTCCGAAGAGATAAGGACCCCTCCCAGAACCGAGAAGGACGGCTCCGAAGCCAATGTGGGGGCCAAACTTACCAGCGTCGAAGCTCCAAGAGGGAGAACGGGGTCGGACAAGGGTCCGATGCCACTCGCCCCCTCGGAGCCGACGAGGAAATCCATGCACCTGGATCCCTCCAAGGATGGGACCATGGAAGAGACCGGAGCCGAGGACGGAGCCGAAAGGTGAGGTATCAGCTCTGACGTGTTGACGGCCACGGCTCCCACAAGCTCAGGCTCCGAACTCAGAGGAAGAGTCGGAGGAGGAATCGAAGATGGGGTGGGAATAGCCACTGTCTGTTGAGAAGGGCTATGGAGCATCTGGGCTAGTGCCTGAGACTTAAGAAGTCTACTAACCACCCTCTCGAGGTTATGGTCCGAGAGCCTGGAAGACCTAGAGGAATGGGTTCGATGGCTCCGCTCCGAGAGTAAGGGAGACCTCGGAGCCGAGTGAACAGATTCCAAGAACGGAGACCTGGACCGTTTATAGCTGGCAGATGGCACCGACACCACTATCGGCGCCGACTGAGTCCTAGAAACATCGGCTCCGGCTCGAGCCGATGTAGAAGACTGAGTTTGAGAAACGTCGACTCCAGCCGGAGCCGATGAGGAAGACTGTGTCTTGGAAACATCGGCTCCAGCCGGAGCCGATGTAGCAGCAGTCAGAGCACCACCAGTCGAAGGCTCTGAACACGGAGCCGACGACTTGGATGGCTTCAAAGGCTTCCCCGACGATGACTTGGTCGGGGAACCTTCAGGCTTTAATAAGCCCCTCAAAATTAACTTGTTTCTGTGTTCCTGCAGGACTCTTGGACTGAACGCATGACAGACAGAACAAGAGTCCTGCAGGTGCAGAGGGCCCAGACAATAAACACAAGAAGTGTGACCGTCTGGTCAGCGACATTTTCTGACAGCACGAGTCACACTTCATGAAGCCTGAGACCCTGGTGTCTTTAGACATACTAAAAGGTACAGAAATACACACACACACACACACACACACACACACACACACACACACACACACACACACACACACACACACACATACACACACACACACACACACACACACAGACAGACACTCTTTAAAACAAGCTAAGTCAGTCACACAACAATTTAAACTGACAATTTAAAGAAAGGGGAATAGGCCCAAAGGCCTAACCTTCTAACCAAACAAGGGGTTAAGAAATTAAGGGATTAAGAGGGACCGGAAGGGTGATTAGCTATGAAGGGAAGCTAATGGGATGGTCGCTAAGAAAAAATTAACTGAAAATCTGACTAAAAGGAAGAAATTCAAGAATTATAAAATCTAACCTGCAGAGCTGGTAATAAACGCACCTCGCAGCTGTAAGCGGCAAACGAGATCTGGGTAGTTAGCGCCTAGCATTGTGGGATATATGGTAGCCTCGAGACGGTAAAAATAGCTCTCGAGCTTTACTATAGGCCGAGTCGGAGCCGAGGGTCGGCTCCAAACCCATCCAGCAAGAATGAAGGCGAGATTGACAACTTAACATGTGACTCTTTAGCACAGTGGAACCAAAATCAGCTCTGCTCCTGGAAACCAAATCCAATTTGTAATGCGAAATGAAAGTATGTGGGTTGGCCCATGTAGCCGCAGCACAAATAGATTCCATGGGCAACCTAGCCTGAAAGGCCACCGAAGTAGCTAAAGCTCCGGTGCAGTGACCTTTTGGTTTAACTGGCAATTCTTTATTCCTCAGTTGATATATGAATGTAATGATAGAAGTCAACCACCTGGAGAAGGTTACTTTGGAGACCGGAAGACCTAGTTTACCTACTGCATAAGACAGGAAAAGTTTATCTGATTTTCTAATGTCCTTGGTTCTATGCAAATAAAAGCGTAGTTGCCTATGAACATCTAACTGATGCAACTTATATTCCGCCCTGTTGGAGTGGTTAGGGAAAAACACAGGAAGGTCTATGGACTGATTCAAGTTACTCTCTGAAGAGACCTTAGGAAGGAAGGACGGATTAGTCCTAACAGCAACCCTGTCATTGTGGAACATGAGGTATGGGGATGGACAGAAAGAGCCTGTAGTTCCGAAACTCTTCTGGCTGAAGTAATAGCTACCAGGAAGAGGGTTTTCCAAGATAAGAACTTCAGCGAACAAGAAGCTGCCGGTTCGAAAGGGAGCAAAATTAGTGAAGTTAAAATCAAATTTAAATCCCACGATGATGGAGGATCTCTCACTGGGGGCCTGAGCAGAGTGGTTCCTTTGAGAAAGGCTTTACACAGTTATGAGACATGATATTGTTTTTTGACAGGCCAACGTGAAAATTTGAAATTGCAGCTAACTGAACTCTAATTGTAGCTGAAGCAGAACCAGCATGGAAGAGTTCTGCTAGAAATCCAAAAATGGAGTGCACTGGGGCTGAAAAGGGGTCGATGCTTTTTGCCTCTGCCCAGGAAGAAAAACGTTTCCACTTACTAGCGTAAGTTTTTCTGGTCATAGACCTGTGTGATGACAAAAGGATTTTGTGCACAGATGGGGAAATATCTGGGAGCCTGGCTAGAGTCGTAAGTGGAGCAACCACGCTGTGAGCTGGAGTGTGTGCAGGGATTGGTGCAGCCCGCCCGATTGATGAATCAGAAGGTCTGGAACTAGGTCCAGAGTCCAAGGCTGTTCGAGAAGTTCGGAGTGCAGGAATGAAAACTTTTAGTTATGTACTCACCATAACTTCAGATGTTTGGGATCCATCTCGCCTACATTCTGAATGATGGGTTCGGAGCCAATCCCTCGGCTCCGACTCGGCACGCTTATGCCAAAGAGCGAAGTCTCTTATTGGCTGAGCTTACTATATCCCAGGATGCACCACCACCAGTCCCCCAGATCTAGTTTGACCGCATACATGCACACATGCATACCCTGCTTATATAACATCGTCAGATGAAACAAGATAAAAACAGTAGAGCTCAAAACCGTTCAATCTCTTCTGGTCTGCAAGGCAGGGGGAAGGAGGGTGGGTATCAGGAATGTAGGCGAGATGGATCCCAAACATCTGAAGTTATGGTGAGTACATAACTAAAAGATGTTATGTGATCCTATCTCGCCTACATTCTGAATGATGGGACAGCGTCCCTAGCACCTGAATCCTGGGTGGCTCACTGGAAAACACTCCTGAGTACCGTGGAACCAAATGAAGCTCGTCCTTTAGATGCCACATCCAATTTGTAGTGGGAAATGAAAGTGTGCGGGTTGGACCAAGTAGCCGCAGCACAAATTTCGAAATAGCGAGCTTGGAATGAAAAGCTATAGAAGTAGCCATAGCTCTGGTAGAATGAGCTTTGATAGATGATGCAAGTTGCTTATTTGAAGAAGAATAGGCCTGAGTTATGCAATCTCTGATCCATTTTGAGATTGTAGCTTTTGTGATGGTTTGGCCCAATTTATTATCTGAGAAGGACACAAACAACTGGTCTGACTTACGAAGTTGCTGAGTCCTGTCTAAATAGAAGCGTAATTGCCTGTGAACGTCCAATTTATGGAGAGTGTATTCTGCTTCATTAGAGAATTTTGGAAAGAAAACTGGTAGTTCTAGAGATTGTTGAAGACAGAAACTAGAGCAGACCTTTGGGACAAAGGATGGATTAGGCCTAAGAGATACTCTATCTTTGTGGAAAATCAAATATGGTGGTTTAATAGACAGGGCTTGAAGCTCTGAGACTCTTCTTGCCGAAGTAATAGCCACTAAGAATGCCGTTTTCCATGACAGATATTTTAATTCGCATGTAGCAGCCGGTTCAAAAGGGGGAGATGTTAATGCGCGAAGCACTAAATCAAGATCCCACGGAGGTGCAGGATGAAAAACTGGTGGTCTTAACAGACTCGCACCTTTAATGAATGTTTTGCATAGTCTGCTGCTCATCAAAGGAGGATCCGTGGATTCATGGAATTTAGAGATAGCAGCTAGTTGAACTTTAATAGTTGAGACAGAAGATCCCTGATTAAATAGGGATGTTAAGAATTTCAAAACCTCTGGGACAGGAGCAGTGATAGGGTCCAAGCCCTTGAGTTGAGCCCAGATAGCAAACCTCTTCCACTTACTGAGGTACAATTTGTTAGTGGTGGGTTTGTGGGCCGAAGATAAAATGTGAACAACTTCCGGGTCTAGTGTGTGACTTCTAACTAAGATCGGAAGTGGAGGAGCCAAGCTGTCAATTTCAGAGATTGAAGGGACTGATGCCAATGTCCCGACTGATGGATTAGCAAATCCGGGATCAGGTCTAAGGTCCACGGATCGTCCACTGCATGCTTTTTCAGGTAAGGAAACCATATCTGACGAGGCCAGTATGGGGCAATCAGAATCATTGAAGACCCTAGCTGAGAAGCTTTTGAATGACTTTGGGAAGGAGTGGAATTGGAGGAAAAGCATAAAGCAACCCTGTTGGCCAAGGTTGTGCTAGAGCATCCATGGCTGGTACTTCCTGATGTGGAATCAAGGAGAAGAACCTTTGGCACTTGGTGTTTTGTGGAGTCGCAAATAGGTCGCAGCACGGCGTCCCCCATCTCTTGAAAACCTGGGCTGCTACTGTGCGGTTTAGAGACCATTCGTGAGGAGAGAGAATTGTCCTGCTTAATTTGTCCGCCAATACATTTGACTTTCGCGGGATGTGGGTCGCTACCAAGAAGCGGTTGGTAGCTACAGCCCATTCCCACACTCTCATGGCCTCTCTGCAAAGGGGATACGATCTGGTCCCTCCTTGTTTGTTCAGATACCAAACCACCGACATATTGTCTGTGTGGATGGCGATGATGCCCTGAGGAAGGAACTTGTGTAAGGCCTGTAGGGATAGAAGTACAGCCCTCATCTCCAACACGTTGATGTGGAGAAGAGCTTGTCCGAAGCCAGGAGCCCTGAACTAGCCTGCCCAGACAATGCCCCCACCCTATCTGGGAGGCATCTGTCGTCAGGGTAACCACTGGGGGGGGGAGAACAAAGGGTTTTCCCTGATCCAAGTTGGATGTCTGAAGCCACCAGCGCAGGTCCCTTTTGCATATTTCCGTAATCATGATGTGATGATTGAGGGGAAGATCTTGAAAGGACCATTGAGTTGATAAGAGCCACTGAAGAATCCTCATGTGTAACCTTGCTAGAGGAACTAAGAGTACCGTGGCAGACATTGAGCCTAGAACCTGTAGGACCATCCTGGCTGGGGCTTTGGATCTCGAGATCAGAGCTTGAACTTGGCCCTGTAAGGTTCGGATCCTTTCGGCAGGAAGAAAGACACGCATCAATCTTGAGTCTATCTCTGCTCCTATAAACTTTATGCGCTGAGAGGGCAGCAAGACAGACTTTGACCAATTGAATGTAATCCCCAGGGAAACACCCAGGAGATGGTGGCTTTGAGGTTGTCCATAAGTAGATGCCTGGTGGTGGCAGTCAGGAGCCAGTCGTCGAGATAGGGAAACACTTGGAATCCAAGGCTCCTCAGGTGAGCCGTCACTACTGCCAAACACTTGGTGAACACCCTGGGGGCTGTGGTGAGACCAAAGGGCAGAGCACAAAATTGGTAATGACTGGCTCCCAGGCGGAAGCGCAGATACCTTCTGGACGCCTGATGTATCGGTATGTGATAATAGGCGTCCTTGAGGTCTATGGAGCACATCCAAACATCCTTCTCCAACAACGGGAGAATGGATTGCAACGTGACCATTCGAATTTGGATTTCGTGACGGATAGGTTCAGTCTGCTGAGATCCAATATTGGTCTCAGGTCCCCTGTCTTTTTTGGCACTAAAAAGAACCTGGAGTAATTTCCTGATCCGATTTGGTCTGTGGGGACCGGTTGGATGACTCCTTTTTGTAGCAGCTTTGAAGCTTCTGCGGCTGCTATTTCCCTTTGACTGGGTGATGGGTCCGGGATTCTCTTGGACGGAGGGGGTGAGTATTTGAATGGGATGGTGTAACCTCCGGCAATTATCCGAAGCACCCATCTGTCCTGAGTGATTGACTCCCAGGCTTTTAGGTGCTTGGCAACGACACCCGACTGGCTCGAGCAGCACAGCCGGGCAATCCCTCATGTCGTGTGGGAGGCTGAAGAGCCACGAAAGGACTCGCGGTCTCCAGAATTGCGGGCCCTCTGCCGCCTCTGGGACGGCGTCTCCCTGAAAAATTTCCCGCCCTCTGCCTCTGGGGGAATCTTCCTGCTGTTGGGAGAAAAACTTGCGAGATTTTCGAACCACATTTTCCCCTCCTTTGGCCTTGGGGTAAGGCCGAAGGGAGTGGAATAACGGCCCCTACGGCAGATAACGTTTTCCCTCTTGCTCACAGCGGTAAGGGTGTCTTTCACCTTGGGTCCAAACAATGAGGACCCATCAAAGGGAGCGTCGTGAAGGAAGACTTGAAGGCCTCCGCAGAACTGACACAAGCGGAGCCAGGCTTGTCTCACGAGAGCCACGCCTGTGCCTGCGCTCTACCGCCCTTCGCGCATAGCAAATGAGCCTCATGGACGAGTTAGCAAATGACGTAAGGCTAGCCAACTGAGAGCTAACGGACTGGGCTAGCTGATCAGGTAGGTTACCGAGAGGAGTCTGACAACTCCTTGACCAGATCCCTCTGAAGCCTGGTAAAATGTGCCAAATAATTCAGAGACCTTAAGGTAAAGGCCGCTGAAGTCAGGGTGCGCTTCTCGTACCTATCCATACTCCTAGACTCCTTATTAGGAGGATGGATGGACGTTGAAGCCTCTGCCACGTCCTGCTGTGTAGCAGATGCCACCACCATGGCATCTACAGCCACGCCTTTAGTAAGGAACTCCTTCTCGGGGGGAGCAGATAAGAATTTGTTTGGACGAGAAGGGACTGGTTCCACGGTATCCGGGTGTTCCCACGCCCTTCGACAAACTAAATCCAGAAGCTCGTCGAAGGGCGGAGATACCCAGGAGGCGGAGGGCTGAGCCCCAAAGGCCTTGAGGAGCACTGATTCGTCCGCAGAGGGGGGTTTGGACATCCAGCCGCCTCGTTGTTTGAGGATCTCTAAGATGTCTGCAAAGGAGACATCATCCGAGGACGACTTAGGGGACCCCTCTGCATCATCCATATCCGTGTCCGATGTAATAGACTCGGGGGAGTCCACGTGCTTCCTCTTGCACGATCTCTTCCTTGGGGGTTCCTCTGAAGACAACTCCGAAGAACCCTCAGGAGGAGGGGAACCCCCACTGGGGGTAACCTCAGGCCTCGGGGCTCCGCTGGCTACGGACAGGGGAACTGCCAAAGACCCAGTCTCCACGCCCAGGGAAGGTGCTGGTAAAACCGGAGAGATGGCCGAAGAGGATTTGGCCAAGGCACTCCTCATGGCTCTGAAAGCCGGACCTCCAGAATCCTGGGAGCGTCCAGTCTCCGGGCCATGATAGTAGACGGAAGTCCCGCAGCGAAGCACCGAGAGGGAGGCTCGGAACCAAAGCATCGGTCCCGAAACATCACCCTCGGGTCCAGCCGAAGAAGTCCAGCGTACCAAACTCGGACCCGAGGGCCCGGTTGGAGTAAGGGTCGGAGCCGACCCTGAGATCTCCACCGGCTCCAAGAGCACCTGCTCCGACGGAGCCGAAGCAGTCGGAGGAGGAATGGCAATGGGGTGGGTCATGGACATCGGCTCCGAGGCCAACTGGGTCGGAACCAAACAAATTTTTGGAAGACTGGGGACTGGAAAAGTCTTTGGAGCACCCTGTCTATATCAGAATCCGACATTCTCGAAGACCGAGAGGAAACAGAGCGGGTTCGAGAAGACCTCTCCTCGGCCCCAAGGGACTAGGGGACCCGGCTCGGCGACTCGATGAGAATCGGCGCCGAGGAAACACACACACCAGATTCCATCGGTGCGAGGTAGACTTCGGCCGAGGAGGAAGTGTCTGGCGGCGACCCTTGTCGGCTCCGAGAGCAGTGGAGCCGAAGGTGACCCGCCTCGATGCCCCAGCCATCGGCTCGAAGCCCGAGGAGTCGATACTGGAGGCATCGAGGCAGACCGTTCGACCTCGGCTCCAAGTCTTTGGAGCCAAGGAGAGGCCTGCTTAGGTCTTTTGGCAGTCGGGTCCGACGGACTGGTCGGAGCCAAGCCCTTTCTTTGGCAGGAGTCGGAGAGGAAGCCAAGGCTTCTTCGAAAGAGGGTTTAATCAAGCCTTTGAGAATCAATTTATTTTTCCTCTCCTGGAGGACCCTAGAGGAAAAAGCGTGACATACGCTGCATGACTCCTGCAAGTGCTTTGCCCCTAAACAATACACACACAGTAGATGGTCATCAGTAACAGACATCTTAAAAGCACATTTAGAACATTTCTTAAAGCCCGAAGGCCTATGAGGTTGAGACATGTTGATACACAAATCTAGTCACTCTGACAGGAAAGTACACTAAATTTTAACTACTGAAATAAGCTTCAGTAAAAAATAAAGCCAACTCTTCCTGTAAAAAGAACAGGTAACTCTAACTCAATTTGAACAATTATTAGAGACCCTGTAATTCAAATATTAACAGTCCGGGAAGGCCCTGAATGGAGGGGGGCCGAAAACAAACTGAACTCAATCACACACAACAATTCCAAGTCCAAATCGTACACAAAGTTAGCGATAGCTGTTAAAACAGCTTTTGTGAGAAAAAACAGCAAAAAACTGACAGAAAAGTTAGTTTAATAAACTACTTAGCCCAGCCAGCTCGAGACCACGTCTTCGCAGGGAAGCGGCAAACGAGATCTGGGGGACTGGTGGTGGTGCATCCTGGGATATAGTAAGCTCAGCCAATAAGAGACTTCGCTCTTTGGCATAAGCGTGCCGAGTCGGAGCCGAGGGATCGGCTCCGAACCCATCATTCAGAATGTAGGCGAGATAGGATCACATAACATCCATATTTGTCGAGGCCAGTAAGGAGCAATGAGAATCATTTTGCAACCCGAAATGGCAGCCTTCTGAATCAATTTGGGGGAAAGGAGAAAATGCATAAAGAAGTCCCTGGGGCCAATCATGAACTAGAGTGTCTCTGGGGGTTGCCCGGGAGTGGAAGGAGAGAGAAGAAATTGCTGCACTTGCTGTTGAAGGGAGTTGCAAAAAGGTCGCAGCAAGGTTGGCCCCATCTGCGGAAGATTTGGTCCGCAACCGCCTGGTTCAGAGACCACTCGTGAGGCATGAGAATTGCTCTGCTCAGTCTGTCTGCTATAACGCTGGACTTCCCAGGGATGTGCGTTGCAATCAAAAAATGTTGGGAAGACAACACCCACTGCCAAAGTCTGAGTGCTTCTCGACATATGGGTTAGGACCTGGTTCCGCCCTGCTTGTTGATGTACCACACTACGGACATATTGTCCATTTGAACTGCAATGGTCCCGGTAGGAAGAGAGTCCTGAAGAGCCTGCAACGCTAAGAGCACAGCCCTCATCTCCAAGACATTTATATGCAGATGATACCCGTGAGGTTGCCAGGTGCCTTGGACTGTTCTGCCCTGATAATGCCTCCCCCACCCGATCAGGGAGGCGTCCGTGGTCACTGTAGCCACTGGAGGGGGAAGAACAAATGGTCTACCGTGGGGCACTGATGTGGAGATCATCCACCACGCAAGGTGTTTCTTGCATACCTGAGTAATCATAATCGTGTAAGACATGGGAAGTTGCTGGAAGGACCATTGGGTGAAGAGAAGCCACTGGAGAATCCTCATGTGAAAACGAGCTAGAGGAACAAGTACGATAGCTGCTGCCATGAGACCTAGCGTTTGAAGGACAAACCTGGCTTGAATCCTTTTGCATGCTAATAAAGCCTTGACGTGCTGATGAATCAATGAAACCCTGTCTGGTGGGAGGCTCGCTAACATGTCTTTGGCATTTAAATTTGCACCTATAAAGGTGATAGATTGACAGGGCGACAATGCAGACTTTTTGAAATTTATTGTGATACCTAGCCTGGAGCAAGTGTCGATGGTGCAGTCTCTGGCTCGCAGAAGGTGATGTCTGGTGGTAGCAGTGAGGAGCCAGTCGTCGAGATATGGAAACACCTGGAATCCTTGCCATCTCAGGTGAGCGGTAACTACTGCCATACATTTGGTAAACACCCTGGGGGCTGTGGTGAGACCAAAGGGCAGAGCTCTGAACTGATAATGGCTGGCTCCCAGACGGAAACGGAGGAATCTTCGGAAGCGTCTGTCCATTTTTATGTGGTAGTACGCATCCTGAAGATCTATGGAGCACATCCAATTGTCCTGACCCAGAAAGGGTAAAATGGACTGAAACGTGACCATCCGGAATTTTGTTCTTTGTACAGACTTGTTTAGTCTGCTGAGATCCAAAATGGGTCTCCAGTCCCCTGTCTTTTTTGGTACCAAAAAGAACCATGAGTAAATTCCGGATCCCCTTGTTGGTCTGCTGGGACTTGTTGGATGGCCCTTTTTCTTAGCAGTTTTGAGACTTCTTGCACTGCTTGGTCCCTTAGATTGGGTGGAACATCTGGAAGGGACTTGTATGACTTTAAGGGGGTGCAAACGAAGGGGATTCTGTAGCCTCCGGATATGACGGACTGTACCCATTTGTCTTGTGTTATGTCTCGCCAGGCTCCTGGGTACAGTGATAGTCTTCCCCTGACTGCCTCCAGAGGTGAGCAGCCGGGCAACTCTTCAGGGATGCTGGAAAGGCTCGTCAGAGAAGGATTCTCTGCTGCCTTGATTTTGCGGACCCCCCCCCTGCCACGAGGGCGGCGTCTGTTATTGTTCCCTCCTCTGCCCCTGGAGGGAAACTCACCACGTGTGTCCGGCAAGGCTCCTTGGGATTTCCGGAACCACATCTTCCCACTCTTCTGACCCTTAGGATATGGTCTGGAAGGAGTGGAAAAACAGACTCCTACAGCAGAGAGAGTCTTGCCTTCCTGCTCACATCTGGTAAGGGTATCTTTCACCTGTGATCCAAAGAGTGAGGAACCATCAAAGGGGGTGTTGGTGAAAGACGCTTTGAAAGGTTCCGCAAAGTTACATAGCCTCATCCAAGCGTGCCTCCTTAGGGCCACGCCTGTGCCTGCAGCTCTACTCGCACCATCTGCTGCATACGAAATGAGCCGCATGGAGGAGTTTACCACAGAATTAATAGTTGCCAGCTGGGAGGCTGCCTTAGCCTGGGCCCCCTCAGCTGATGGATCTTGGAGGGTATCTCCAAGCTCTTTCAGGAGATCCCTCTGAAGACGGGTAAAGTGGCACAGGTAATTCAGGGACCGCATGGGAAAGGTCACTGAAGAGAACATCCGCTTCCCATATCTGTCCATCATCCTAGACTCCTTATTAGGGGGCTGGACAGATGAAGAAGTTTCAGCCAACTCCTTCTTTATGGCCGCTGCTACCACCATGGCATCAACGGGGACACCCTTGGTCAAGAACGGTTTGTCCTGCAGGGCAGTAATGAACTTTGCAGGTCTTCTAGGGGTCGGTTCCACTGTGTCTGGAGTCGTCCATGCCTTTCGAGCCACCACAGACATCAGTGGGTTGAAAGGCGGAGACACCCAGGAGGTGGAAGGTCGGGATCCATACGCATCCAGGAATACCGACTCATCCTCGGAAGGGCTTAGGATAGTCCAGTTTCCCCTCTGCCTAAGCATCTCAAGGATGTCTGAGAAGGAGACATCTTCAGAGGGGGATCTTGGGGACCCTTCCGACCCCTCTAAGTCAGTATCCAATGTAACAGACTCGGGGGAGTCGACATGCTTCCTCTTGCATTTTCTCTTGCGAGGTGGCTCCTCTGAAAGATTAGGGGAGGCCTCGGAAGAGGAGGATACACCCAAGGGGGTGTCCTGGAGCACTGGATCCCCACGCTTGGGATCTGGAAGAGGGGCAGAGGCTGACGCAGGCATCCTAGGGGGAGGAGCCAATGGGGTTGATCGTGGGACTGACTCAGGGGCCAGTACACTCCTTATCACCTCGAAGGCATCCCTGCTCGGACACAGAGAAGGCTCAGGCTCCGATGAAACCAAAAGCCCTCCGCGCACCGAGGGAGACTACTCCGAGGCAGATGTGGGAGCCGAGCTCACCTACGCCAAAGCACCGAGAGGGAGAGTGGGGTCGGACAAGGGTCCGATGCCACTCGCCCACTCGGAGCCGACGAGGCAGTCTCGGCGCCCAGATCCCTCCAAGGAAGGTACCATGGAAGGGATCGGAGCCGACGAAGGAACCGAAAGGGAGGGTATCGGCGCTGATGGTTCCACGACTCAAACCCCAACGAACTCCGGCTCTGATCTCAAAGGAAGAGTCGGAGGAGGAATATCAATAGCTGTGGATGGAGTTGACTCCTGATGGAGGGCTGGACAACATTTTGGCAAGGGCCTGCAACTTCAAGAGCCTACTGACCACTCTTTCCAAATCATGGTCCGAAAGTCTAGAGGACTGAGAAGAGTGGGATGATTGGTGACTATGCTCCGATTGGAGCAGGGGCGACTTTGGAGCCGAACATATCGAATCCAAAGGAGGAGACCTGGATCTCTTTCGACTCTCAGTCAGCTCCAAAGACTGTGTCGGAGCCGAATGGGAGGGAGGGGTATCGGTTTCAGCCAGAGCCGAAATGGATTGTGTGCTTCACCCAACGACGGCTCCGAACTGGGAGCCGATGGTTTAGGTGGCCTGGAAGATTTCACCGGCTGAGACTTCGACGGTGAATCTTGGGGTTTAAGCAGACCCCTCAGAATCAATTTATTTTTGCGCTCCTGCAGGACTCTTGGACTGAAGGCATGACAGAAGGAGCAAGAGTCCTGCAGGTGCACAGCGCCCAAACAATAAACACAAGAAGTGAGACCATCTGTCAGAGCCATCTTCTGACAGCATGAGTCACACTTCTTGAATCCGGACGGTTTAGGATCCTTGGACATCTTGAGGAAAACCAAGGACAAGCAAAAACACACACAGAAAGACCACTAAAATTCACACACTACAGTTAACACAACCAACTACAAACACTACTACAATAAAAAAGACTATAGATAACTATCACTAAACACTAACAGTGATGATAAAGAATTTTTTTTTTTTTTTTTTTTTTTTTAGAAGGAGATAGAAAGAAAAGGTTATCCTCTAACTCAAACAGAACCTTTCTGAAGTAAGGTAAGAGAGAGAAGGGGGGGAGGGGAAACTAACTTAAACGAGTTTCTTGGGAAAGGTTAACGGATCTAAAGAACTAGCTACAATACAAATTGCTAAACTATCGACTACTTCTACACTAAATATTACAGTTTTTTTGAAGAAGAATACAATAATAACAAACTTTATACGACCTGAGCCAGTAGAACAACCTCACAGCAGAAGCGGCAAACGAGATCTGGGTATCTAGCGCCAGGCATCATGGGATATAGGGGGGCCTCGAGCCAGTATGCAGCTCTCGAGTTTTTGGAGATGGCCGAGTCGGAGCCAAGGATCGGCTCCGAACCCAACCGGCAAGAATGGAGGTGAGATAGACAACTTAGCATTAAAGCTTATGTGTAGAAGGTTTATGGGAAGATAAAAGTATATGTCACACTGGGTAAGACAGCATAGGTGGTCTGGCTGTCAATGGAACTGGAGAAGCTAGGAGGTCAGCCTGAGGTTTGGTATGTCTGGATGGATCATGCTGTCAGTTGAGACAGATCATCTGGAGTCAAGTCCAGGGTCCAAGTAGCTGCTGCATTTGTTGCTTAGGGGAGTAGTAAAAAGACTGCAGCAAGGTTGGCCACAGAGACAAAAAAATAATTTCCTTCACGTCCTTGTTGAGAGACCACTCATGAGGTAGAAGAATGCACCTGCTCAGCTTGTCTGCTATCATACTGGACTTCCCTGGAATGTGCATTGCTATGAGAAAGCAGTTGGATGAGATCAAGCATTGCCACACTCTGAGCACTTCTCAACACAAGGGGTAAGATATGGTCCCTCCCTGTTTGTTGATGTACCAGACTATTAACATACTGTCCATTTGAATTGCAATTGTCCCTGAAGGAAGAGGAGCCCAAAGAGCATGCAACGCTAAAAGCACTGCTCTCATTTCTAGAACACTGATATGCAAGTGCCTTGGACTGTTTAACCCAAAAAATGCACTCCACACCAAATGGGAAGTGTCCATGGTCACTATGGCCTTGGGCTGAGGAGGGATGAACGGAGAGCCTTGTATAACCTGATCTGACTGAATCCACCACCTTAGGTCGCTCTTGCATATGTGGGTGATTCGTTTCAGAGTTGACATGGGTTGATACAGAATTGACCATTGTGTTGCTAGCATCTACTATAGAATCCTGATGTAGAATCTTGCTAAAAGTACTAGAGTTGATCCTAGAGCTTGAAGGACCAAGTGGGCTGAAATCTTGGTACTGCAGATTATTTTCCTGACCTGTGATCTTATGGTTTAAGCTCTTGAGAGAGGCAGTGAAACTATCATTGAGTTTGTGTTGAGCAGAGCTCCTATAAATTCCAATTTTTGAGTTGGGTCCAGTTGAGACTTTTCATAGTTTATGGTTATCCCCAGATAAGAAAAAGTCTGGAGAACCCAATCACTTGCCCTTATTAACTGAAGCCTAGTTGAGGCAGTAATAAGTCAGTCAACCAGATATGGAAACACGTGGAATCCCTGCAGTCTCAAGTGAGCTGCTACTACTGCCATACATTTGGTGAACACCCTTGGAGCTATGGTGAGAGCAAAAAGCGAACTCTGAACTGGTAATTACTGGTTCCCAGCTGGAAGTCTAAGTACCTTCTGGATCATCTGTTCATCTTTATGTGATAGTACACACCCTGAAGGTCTATTCAGCACATGCAGCAGTTGCCCTTGCCCAGAAAAGGGAGAATGGACTGAACCATGACCATTCGGAACTTGGTATGATGAACTGACTTGTTCAAGTTGCTAAGATCCAAAACAGGTCTCCAGTCCTCAAAAAGAATCTTGAGTAAGTTCCGGATTCTATTTGGTCTGGTGGGGACCTCTTGGATGACTCTTCTTTTCTAGCAGCTTTTGTATTTCTATTGCTGCTTCTTTCCTCTGACTGGGTGGAATGTTGGGAATTTTTCATAGAGTTGGGGGGGTGAAAGGGAAAAGGGTATTATTATATAACCTCTGGAAATAATCCGCTGCACCCAAGTATCTTTTATGTCTAGCCAGGCTCTCTGGTGCAGGGATAATCAACCCCGACTGCCTCCAAAGGTGGACGATCAAGCCTCCTTTCAGGAGTGCTGGTAGGGTCTATCAGACAATGAATATCTGGACCCCTGGCTTTGTGGGCCACCTCTGCCACAGGGGCAGCGTCGACCATTAGAGTTCCCTCTTCTGCCCCTAAGGGGACCTCCTCCATGTGTGTCCTGGAAAGGACCCTGGTACTTCCTGAACCACATCTTCCAACCACCTCACTAATTCCTAGAGAAGGCCCTTTGAGGGGTCGAAAAACATACAACCACTGCAGAGAGGGTCTTTCCATCCTTCTTACACCTGGATAATGTGTCCTTCACTTTAGGACCAAACAAACATGTGCCATCAAAAGGAGCACTGACGAATGAAACTTGAATGGCTCGAGAAAATCACATAAGCGCATCCAGGCATATTTCCTGCGGCTACATGTGAAATGAACCTCATGAAAGAAATGGAAATAGACTATAGGGTAGCCAAGTGAGAAATCACGGAGGATTTGAGGAAGTTACTGTACTTTTGGTGATGAAAAGTGCTTCATATTAAATATTTACATACTTTACCTTTTTAGGCTTGTGGTCTTTTCGTTTTGGATTTTTGCTTTGGGATGGAAGGAAACAAATAACTGTTCGGACTTCCTGATGTCTTAGGTTTTGTCTAGGTAATATCTTAGTTGTCTGTGCACGTCCAGAGAGTGAAGGGTCCTCTATCAAGCATTTTGAGGATGGGGATAGAAGACAGGTTGGTTAATGGTTTGATTCAACAAGAGTTCATTAACTACCTTGGGTATGAAGGAGGGGTTGGTCCTGAGCACCACTCTGTCCTGTGAAAGAGTAAGGGGGTGTGGCCATCAGGGCTTGGATCTCCGGAACCCTCCTGGCAGATGTGAGGGCAACTAGCAGAACTGTTTTGAATGTATAAAATTTCAGAAAAGCAGAATCTGCTGGTTCAAAAGGAGATAGTGTTAGCTTTTCTAATTTAAAGTTTAGATCCCATGTAGGAGGGATGGGTTTCCGTGGGGGTTTGATGTGGAGGACTCCTCTTAAAAAGAGTTTGACTTCCGCTCTGGATGCCAGGGGAGGTGAGATGGGCAGACAGACAGAGATGGCAGACAAGTGGACTTCGATCGAGGAATATGTCAGTCCTGTTTAGAGTAGCTCATACAAGTAGGACAGGACCCTAGGGATGGAGGTAGTGAGGGGGTCCTGTTTGTTCCTATGACACCAGTTGGAGAATCTGAGCCATTTCGCTATGTAGTTTCTCCTACTGCTGGGTTTTCTGGCCTCCTGCAGAACATTAAGTACATCCTCTGAGTAAAGGAGTCTGTAAGGGATAAGGATTCTATCACCCATAAGGTCAGTTTTAGATTGTTTACCTGCGTTTGTAGCAGAGACCCCTTATTCTGTGTGAGCAGGTCTATCCTGTGGGGTAACCTGTGGTGATTGCCCTTGGCTAGAGAAAGGAGGAGGGGAAACCAATGATGTCTTGGCCAAAAGGGGGTCACCAGTAGGATTTTTGGTTTGTCCCTCTGAATTTTCAGGAGGACTTTCTGGATCAGAGTGAAAGGGGGAAGGCGTATAGGAACATCCCCCCCACAATGAAAAAGAGAAGGCATCCACTTTCCACGCTTGTGGGTGGGGGTTCCTTGTGCAGACTTTGGGCAGCTGCCTGTTGTTTGGGGAGGCAAAGAGGTCTGCTTGTGGAACACCCCACCTGTGTATCAGGTCTAGGAAAACCTCCCTCTGTAGCATACATTTACGAGATGGGGCTGAGGTTCTGCTGAGTGTGTCTTCCATCACATTCTCTTGAGAGGGGATATACACGGCCAACAGGTGTACTCTGAGGGAGTCTGCTAGATTCCAAATCTGAATGGCCAGTCTGGATAATGACCTGGTCCCTCCTTGTTTATGTACCCCAGAACTGTCATGTTGTCTGTGATTACCTTTAAGGTTCCTGGCAAGACAGAGGGTTGGATTGTTAGTAGGGCTAATAGCAAGGCTCTCATTTCCTTGATGTTGATGTGGTCTTTTACTCTTGGGGTGGACCATTTGGCTTGTACTGAGTGTTGTTGTTGATTTGTTTGCAACACTGCCCCCCATCCTAGGTTCAAAGCATTGGTGTAAAGACAAAAAAGTGGAGCTGGGATATGAAGATGGAGCCCTGGGTTGGTCTTTACTGCAGATATCCACCAATGGATCTCCCTCTGTAAGCAAGGGAGGGGCATATTCAAGGGTTGGGAATGTTGGTTCCATAGATTTTTCAGTACCCATTGGATTTTGCGTATGTGTAGTCTTTCCAAAGGCAGCATGTGTATAAGAGATGCCATGTGGCCTAATAGTTTCAGAAATTCCCGAGCTGTCAGAAAGGTTTGGGAAAGGATCTGGTTGAAGTACAAACTGAGTTCCTGTCCGGTATGAAGCCTTTCATGCAGTCCGTGCGTAGCCTGCATCCCACAAAAAGCATGTCCTGAGAAGGAGTCAGGCGAGAGTTTTCTAAATTTAAAAGTAAATCCCAGAAGAGAGAGGGTGTGTGACACTTGCTGCAAATGGAGGAGTAGAGCTGTTGGTCTTGGTGTAGAATGAGGAGGTCGTATAGGTAGGGATACATTTGTATACCCTGTGTCCTGCAATGGGCAATGAAGGGGGCTAGACACTTGGTGAACACTCTGGGGGCTGTGGATAGACCAAAGGGCAAAGCAGAGAATTGAAAATGGCAGGAGCCTATAGAAAATCTGAGGAATTTCCTGTAAGCCGGATGAATGGGGATGTGTAGGAAGGCATCCTTGAGATCTAGAACCACCATGAAAGGCTTGGGGGGGGAATTAGAGGCAGGAGAATAGGTAAGGTTATCATTTTGAAGCTGGGTATGAGCAGAAAAAGATTGAAAAAGGAAAGATCCAGGATAGGTCTTCAGGGACCCGGAACATTTTGGAGTAGAACCCTGAGTTCTTCTGGGGGCAGTAACTGGTTCTATGCTGCCTTGGTTTAGGAGATGTTGAATAATGGGTGAGAATAGGTGAAATCTGTTTTTTGGTGGTTGTGGAATGCCCTGAAGGGTGGGAGTATCCACCAAGTAATTTAATATCCGCTATGGATGATGGAGAGGATACATCGTTCTTTTGTAAGTTTCCACCAGAAGGGGAGGGAGAGAGTGAGATGGAGGGATAGGGAAGTTTCTGGATGCAGGGTGGGTGAGTCACAGTGGAGGGGGCCTTTGATGGTCAGGCCATCTCTGAAAGGGAGTGGCAGAAGATCTTGAGGACAGTCTTGGGGTAGACGTCTTTCTCTACTGTCTACGTCCCTTGGATTGTTGTGTTGAGGGAAAATAATTCCCTTCGTACAAAGGATAGTTTTTGAGGGTAGCTTCTACGATATCTAGGGATAGGGGGGCACCAAAAGGTGTTTTAGATTTTGCAACTCCTTCCCCTTCTCTTGGAGGGATTTGAGGAGCTCAGCAGAGGCTTGTCCAAAAAGGGCCTTATTGTCTAACGGAGCATCCAGAGGTTTGGGCTGAACATCCATGGGGAGGGGTTGTAGCCAGACCCAGGAGTAACGAAGCAGCACTGATCCAGAAGCAGCTTCAACAGCACCATAGCTCCATTTAATAGAGTGCCTGGTAACTTGTGATGCTGTGGAGAGGAGAGAGTTTAATTGTGCTTTGGTAGGGGAGTCCTGGGACCTCAAAAAGGAGGCTGGAGGCCTTAGAAATGGTATCAAGTACAAACCTTGCCATGTGGGTTTCGTAGTTCAGGGCCCTAATGGCCAGAGTGGAAGATGGGTAGACTTTTTTACCTGTCCTGTCCATAAATTTACTGTCTTTATCAGTTGGATAAAGAGCAGAGAGAGGAAGGAAGCTGTCTGGATGTCTTGTCTGCAGAAACAGCTATAACAGCTGGGTCAGCAGGAGGATTCTTGTAAAGCAAATGGGTGTCCTAGGGGACCCTATAAAATCTGTCTGGTCATTTAGCTGCTGGAGGTTGGGAGTCAGGAGACTGTGAAGCAGCTAAGAATGCATCTTGAAATGCAGAGTAAAGAGGGCACAGCTGAGGGAGAGGGCTGCTCCATTTGCAGAAGGTCAAAGTATCTTTTCTTTGAATATGAGACCTCAGAGGCCTGCCACTTGAAGTGTTCCCTCATGAGGGAGATAGTATCCCCAAAACTAAATTCTTCCCCTGGGGAGTCTGGAGAAATACAGTCCTCTTCATCTGGAGTAATGAACCCCTTGGGGGATTCAATGTGAGTCTCATAAGACAAGGATTCTTCAGAGGATGAATATTCCTCTTCAGATACATGGGTTGGTTGAGGAGTGAGAGTAGGTGGGAGTTGTTGGGATTGAAAGGCCTGAAAGGTCTTAAAGAGGCTTTGGGAAAAGGATTCCCAGCCTGACATCTGAGGGGGTTCATGTGTTTGGACTTCTGTTTCCTTTTCAAGAGTGTGGTAGACAAGGGAGAAGCAGACGTCAGCCTAGCAAGAGAAGGAGGAGCAGAGGCTTCCGAGAAGGTGAGCCGTAGTTCCCCTCCGTCATCAGATTCTGATGGCTGAAATACCTCAGCGGACGTACCATCGGTATCCCGCACCCCGGCCTCCATTGTGGTTCCCGGGCCTGCTTGGGAGACCATAGTCTGAATGGACTCCGGGTCTGCTATTGCCTCTAGAGCCAGTTTGGACACCTGAGGTGCAGCCTGGGATTCAGGCCTAATTTTCTTCACCTTCTTCTGAGGTGGCTCGTCGGATGGGCCTACTCCTCCCTCCATGCCTAACACCAAACTTCTGAGTCTCTGATTCTTGGGGTAAAGATTTAAAGCCGTTACTTGGCTACGAAGTGTTATGGGGATGAACGACTTACATATAGAACAAGTATGGTCATGGGCCTTGCCTAGACAGAAACACACTTATCGTGCATGTCCTTGTGAGGAATCTGTCTCTCACAAGCACGCGTCCCTTTCCTAGCTGACATGCAAGTCTAAAACAGCAAGAAAAACAAGTAAGAAGAAACCCCAGTGGGCACTTATCTGAATGGTTTAAATGGTCGTCTGTTCTCGATACTCATTAACTGCAGTCGTCAGATAAAACGCAAAGTAGGGTAGAACTGGCAAATGGGCATCCGATGATCACTGCAGCAGAAAAATTCTGAGGAGGGTACATGCAGACGTCACCTTTATACCTAACTTCGAATGTTCTAATATCAACCCCTATTCAGCAAAAGCTGAAAACATTGAACATACAGAACAGCAAATTTTTTCCTAGGGAAAAAAATTTGCTGTTCCAAAACACCTAAAATCTTACACCTAAACCCTACACTAAACTAATGATAAAACAACGGACATGAAACTTGTAAATGAAAAATAAAAGCAACACCAAATCGCTGAATCACACTAATATTTAATACACATAAACGAACATAAAATCCACTGAGCGCTTTCACCCAACTCTTTGCTGATGAAACCCAGCAAAGAGTTGGGTGAAAGTGCTCAGTGGATTTTATGTTCGTTTATGTGTATTAAATATTAGTGTGATTCAGTGATTTGGTGTTGCTTTTATCCTACACTAAACTATACACACACCACTAACTATCCACTTACCTTAACCCAAACCCTAAGGTCCATCACTATTGCACACTCACCTCATCCGCGCCCTAAGCCTAACTCACCTACCCTGCCCTAACCCTCACGTCCACACAATCACACACTTACTGGACCTGTGCCCTAACCCTAACTCACCTAACCTGCCCTAATCCTCACATCCACACAATTGCACACATACCTAAACCGCACCTTAACCCTAACTCACCAAACCCGCCCTAACCCTCATGCCCACACAATCGCACACATACCTAACCCGCACCCTACCCCTAAATAACCTAACCCGCAGTCAATCGCACACTTACCTGAACCTGACCTGTAACTTTCCACCACAGCGCTGAAAATACCGAAGCAACAGAAATGGACAACTGAATTTTTTCCCTAGGAAAAAAATAGGTTTTCTGTTGCTTCAATATTTTCAGCTTTCGCTGAATAGGGATCGATATTAGAACATTTGAAATTTTGAAACTTCAATGTTCTAATATAGACCTGCCCTCATAGCCGACGTCACACGTACCCTCCCAGACAAAGACTTTGGCCGGACAGTGGTGCTGCAGGCAGCTACTCTCTACTGTTATGAACACTGCAACATCAGAATAGAAGGACATCAATCAATTACTTAACAAATGCAATTAAACACTTACTTACACCTTATAATAAAACTTTCCAATTACAAGACATATTTATGCCACCAGGGGTCAGAGTGCCAAACTTTAAAATGAATAAAGATTCCTTACATAAAAGTTTCTTCTTAACATTACTGAACCCCCCCCTCCCCATAGCTTTCAATTTTTTCTAAAATTGTCCCCTGTAAACCCATAGAATCACTATCATGAAAGTCAAAAAAAATGCTGTGTTAGAAGATTTTCTATTTTCTGATGTTTATTATCTCTAGCATGTTCCCGGAGACGAAGTTTAAACATTATTTTGCTTTCTCCCACATAGAACTTGTTACAGGGGCATCTTAAAGTACACACTTAAAGTATTCAATGGTATTTATTACTGCTTGGTTGTAACTTGATTAAAGTGTAGCTATCATTCAAGTCTTTTGGATTAAGCACTTGGGCTTCAGACCAGTTGTTTTACATTAGGAAGGTTTGTGGCAAGCACTGTGGTGGCAGGACAGGTAGCTTTCATCCTTCTAAGTTGGGAACTGCTGATTGAGAGCCCAGTGTCCAAGTGTATTAGTTCTGGTTTAGGCACTTGGGCTTCAGGCCAGTTATTTTACATTAAGAAGGTTCGTGGTCTGCACTCTTGTGGGAGAAGAGGCTGGACTCTGCCCTTCTGAGCTGGGAATTTCTGGTTAAAGGTTTATAGTGCCTGAATATTTGAACTGTATCTTACTGAAATTGGTTCACCTTGTTTGCTCTAGCATAGACTAGATCCAGGCCTGCTGAATCTAGCTTTGTTTATATGCTTGTTGTTTGTTTGCTTGTTATTTCCTGGAAGCTAATTCCACCTAATATGCAACTTCTCAGCTTCTGTGGATCACTAGTGATATCTGCATTGCTTACTGTACTTATTTCCTTGTTTCACTTGAAAGAAAGTTACTGTTTGTCGTTTTGCATTTAGTTACTTGTAACACATTGCACTCAAGTTACCTGGCACTTGCTCACTAAAGCAATTATATAAGTCAGCACTAAAAATTAAAAGCACTACACCCTCACTCCCCACTGGCCCTTGTTTTCAATTAAGGAATTCCCAATATTATTCTAGCATGTCCAAAGGTCAGTTGTCAATCTTCTCTCGGTCCAGCTGCTGAATCTGGGAATCTTGAGGCAATGTTATAACTGCCTCATGTACACAGACAACCCTCTCCTCCTCCCACATAACACAAATACTTGCGAGAGATGCAGCTATTTAGCCAAACTGGAGGCTGAGCTCTCTCAACTCAGGACTGGCAAGACCAGACAGGAGGAGAAGGCAACTACACACACCACAAAACCAGCCTCATATAATGCTACCACTCCACTGAATCAAACACATAAACACACAAAGACATACTCGGAGGCTCTGAGTAAAATTTACCTAAACAGCAGAGGCCTCCAAAGCAGACACCCAAACAACTGCTACCTCAAGACACCCCACAAGCAACACATAAACCACAAAAGCAGTGTGCAAAGCAGTCACAGCCCTTAAGGCCAAATACAACACCAAACATACTTGTCATAGGTGACTCCATAGTCAGACACACTGACGTCCCACTCACCAGGCTGAACAAGGAGAGGGTCACAGTAAGCTGCCTATCGGGCGCTAGAATCCACCACATAACACAAGCACTCGGGTCACTCCACGGCAAGTACAAATATGACACAGTCATTGTCCATGCTGGTGTGAACGACCTGAGATGTACCTCCTGGACTACATGAAAAGAGACATAGAGGAGCTCTCTGATTATGTAGCCCAGGCAGGTATGACCCTAACCCTGAGCAGTATCCTTCCTTCACCAAGAATGATGCCACAATATAGAGACAAGATGATCAGCTTTAACAATTGGCTTAATGTCTGGTGTCATTCAAAGGGGATCCAGTGTCTGTCTGCCTGGGATGACATGCTTGACAAGCCACGCTGCTTCGCAAGGGACGGCTTGCACCTGTCACCCTGGGATTCCGGATATTGGCTAAGGCTCTTGCCACCCCCATAGTGCCTTTTTAGGCAAGGCTCAAATTCTAAACCTACTACCCTAGAAAACAAAAATGGGAAGAAACTGAGGGTAATGCTGCTCAATGCCAGAAGTCTAAATCTCAAAATGCACGCACTCGAGGCCCTTCTCAGTATGGAGAACATCGATGTCTGTGCTGTAACTGAAACCTGGTTCAAGGCTCCTGAGAGCCCCCGGTCATATTAGGTTTTACCTCATATCATGCGTTCCGGCCCCAAAACCCGGACCACACCACAAAAGGAGGGGGTGTATCCATATTCATAAAGGATACCCACACCTCCAGGTTGGTGGCAACGCATAAGCTTCAGAAACCATCCAGGTGCAACTAACCATAGGCAAAACTGCTCTACAAATTGTAGCATGCTACAGGCCACCCTCTCAAACTCAGGAACCCCACACAGCCTTCCTGAAGACACTGGAGGGTATAAATGTATCTCCAAACACCATCATATTGGGTGACTTCAACTACCCGAATATAGACTGGGAACATTACTCAAGCCCTAACTTTCTAGCCCAATGGTTCCTGGAGTTCATAAATTCAAATGCCATGGAACAGCTAGTCACTGTTCCCACGAGAGGAGAAAATATACTAGATCTCATTGTCACAAACATGGGGACAAAATGCTCCACACTGGAAGTATATCCCTCATTGGTGAGATCTGATCATAAACTAATCTCACTGGAAATCCACATCCCGCCCCCCCCCCAAAAAAAAGACCATAGTGAAGAACTTCTCTAAAGCAAACTTCACACTACTCAAGACTGGTGTGGTATCCTTCAAGGCCCCTGAGCCAGTGGAAACCACAACCCAAGCTGTGGAAGCCCTTACAAATGCCTTCTATGAACACCTCCAGGACTGCATGGATCAGGCAATCCCAAATAAAACCAAGACTTTTTCCACAAAGGGCAAACGTCCAGTCTGGTGGACCCCAGCCATTAACAAACTTTACAATAAGAGGAGAAAGCTATTACATGATAGAACAAAATCCATAAAAGGGAAGTCACCCCTGATCATTATTAGTAAAAAATACGAGCACTCATAAAATCAACTAAGGCCAATTTTGAGAGAAAAATTGCCATGGATTCAAAGGACAATCATAAGGCCTTTTTCAGCTATGTTAGGAACCTGGGTGGAAACTCCCAGATATGCTCAGAATTAGTCCAAAATGATACAAAAATCACTGAACCCACAGACATTGCCAACATACTGGCAGACAGGTTCAGTGCAAACTTCACCCCTCTCCCCTAAAGGAGAGATAACTATCCCAGCCGAGTGTAGCCTCCCGGACATCTCAAATGCGCAGGTGAAAGCTGCTCTCTCTAAAGCTAAAAACACAGCATCAATGGGACCGGATGGTGTCCCCGGCTGTGTGCTACACGAGCTAAATGAGGAATTAAACCCGCACATAAGGCAGCTGTTTAATCTCAGCCTTACCACAGGATACGTGCCCAAGGAGTGGCGTATGGCAACTGTTGTCCCACTCCACAAAGCCGGCGCCTCTACGGACCCTGGTAATTACCCCATAAGCTTAACAAGTCTAGTCTGCAAAGCTATGGAGAGGATCATAATGGAGCTCATAAACAAAGATATAGGGGACTTGCAGACATTGGACCCGACCCAGTTTGGCTTTGTCAAGGGAAGATCATGCCTTTTGAACTTGGTCGACTTCTTCGAAACAGTCATCAAGGCCATTGATGAAGGAAAGGCAGTCCATACAGCCTACCTTGACCTTGCAAAGGCTTTCGACACAATACCCCACTCGGGTATTGTAGAAAAACTTACCAGCTTAAATGTAAACCCATATGTCACAAGATGGGTTGCAAACTGGCTTAAGGACAGAACCCACAGGGTTAGAGTTGCTTGCACTGTGTCAGACTCCAAGCCGGTCACAAGTGGTGTCCCACAGGGCTCGGTCCTTGGCCCCCTATTGTTTGGCATCTACTTCTCAGAAGTACAGGCCAACATAGGAGGACTTTGGCTGACAAAGTTTGCAGACGACTGCAAACTGGGCGCCATAGTGGAAAGTGCATCAGACACGAATATCCTTCAGAAGGGACTCACGGAAACAGATAGCTGGTGCCAGAGCCATGGCCTGAAGTTAAACGCCAAAAAATGTATAGTCATACCCTTCGGGAAAAACAAGGTAACCCCAAGCTACCATATAGGTGGCAATCCACTAAGAACAGAAGAGGTTATCAGGGACCTGGGGACCCAGGTTGACAGTGGCCTTTCTTTTGACACTCACATTGCTAAAGTGGTTAGAAAGTCCTTCTACATTGCCCACATGATCATGAAGGGATTGACATCCAGATCTAGTGAGGTTATTGTTCCCCTGTACTCTTCACTTATCAGACCAATGATCGAGTACAATGCCCCATTCGGGATGTATCTCACCCGACATCTGCAGCAACTGGAGAGACCCCAAAAGTTCCTCACCAAAAGGATAAAGGGACTCCAAAATCTGTCATATGCTGCCAGAATGAAGAAACTCCAGCTCTATTCAGTCGCATACCGTCTGCTCAGAGGTGACATGTGCCTGACATACAAGGCCATGTCCAACCCGGAATTAATGGACATGCTCCACCTCAAAAAATCCAAATCCACCAAAACCACTAGAGCAAGCGACTTAAACCTTAGCACGGATATAAATAGGACGTGCTGGAGGGATAGATTTATCACTCAGAGACTCCCTATGCTGTGGAATAAAATCCCGGTCCATGTGAGGCAGAGCACCTCGCTGACTCTGTTCAAGAGAAATCTAGACCTGTGGATGGGAGATCGTAGGTTTACCCCGGGAATCATCTCTGTGTCACTGCTGGACAGAGGCACAACAAACTAATGGGCACAGTATTTTTTCATATAAGGGGTGGCGTAAGCCACAAAAATTTGGGCTAGGCTTATAAATGCCTTAGGGCAGATAGCCTAGTATAAACCTATGAACCTATGAACCTATGAACACCACACATTCTGTGATACAACTAAACTATCGAATACATTAAATTCCTAGCCATTAATATTTTTAAAAGTTTGAACCACATATTTACATGAGATACATCTTCCACATGGCTGTGTACCTTTAACTAAATGTTTTATACATACGTTGACAAGGGGCTATATATGTACTATGAATAAGTATATATCTAATGTTCCTTCCCCTTTTAAATGAAAATATAAGTACCTTACACAATTCTAAAAATTCTTTAAACTTGGATAAATATTTTCAATTCTCTTTAACAATTTTAACCATTTTATCACTTAACAGATCATATGTAAGTACCATATACATCTTTTCCCTTTCTACATTCTTACTAATAGTGGTAAAGGGTCTTGTTGGTCTAATATTTTCTTTTTTCACTTTATCCAAGGTATTAAGCACTTCCCACCTATCATAACCTCTAGAAATAAATTGTTCAGCTGTCTTTTCATATTCTTGTTCTAAAACTGTATTATCATTACATAAACATTTTATGCAGGTAAACTCACCCAATGATAAAGATTTTATCAAGTGGGGTAGATGAAAATTGGTGCCATGTAAAACATGGTTTATATCACAAAATTGTCTGTGTACTGTCGTAATAATTCATCCTTCATTAGTTCCTTTCAAATGTACATCTAAAAAAAACACTTGGACCCTCAAAGACCTCAAATTGCAAACCAAACCTATTATTATTAAACTGTCCCACAAATAGTTGAATTTCTACAAAGTCACCCTGGCAGATAAATATCAAATCATCTATATATCTGTATTAAAGATGTATGTGTTTTTTGAAAATATCACTTTTGTACACATATTCATGTTCAAAGTAATTCATCATATTATTTGCATACATTGGTATAAAAGAGGCACCCATAGAAGTGCCACGTATCTGTTAATATAGAGTACCATCAAACTCAAAGCAATTATTTTTCAGACTAAACTCAATCAACTCTATAATATATGTGGCCACAGGACTATCACTGAAGGAAAATTTTAATGCCTCTATTCCAAAATTAAGCTCAATACTGGTATAAAGACTACGAATATCAATAACCAAAAATAACATATTTTCTTTCCACTCTACATTCTTGATTTTATTTAAGAAATCAAAAGTGTCCTGGATGTATGAGGCCTGTTTTTTAACTATGTCTAATAAATAATGCTGTAAATATACACCCAGTTTAGTCAGAAAATACTGACATGCTGATACTATAAATCTACGAGGGGGATTATGACAGTCTATGTATTTTTGGTAAGCAATAAAAAAAGAAGTTATGTACTCACTATAATGTTCCATCTGAGTAACTGGACTTCATTTGCCATCAACCTGTGGGTATTCGGATCTGGGTCGGATTCAAGACGGCCGCTTCACCAGCTTCTGATCTGAGCTCCAAGCTCCCGCCCTTACCCATAATACCCCTCTGACTCCTCCTTCCTTCAGATCGAGTTTGCTGCACCATAAACATAAGCCCGACCCAATGAGACCTTACCACTAAAGGTTCTTCCAAAAACCTAAAACAAGCATGAACAGGAGAGCCGCACAGACACCCCCTCCTACCTACCAGAGTAGGATAATAATGATAAGGTCAGGGGAAAGGAGGGAGGGACGGTTGATGACAAATGAAGTCCAACTACTCAGATGGAATGTTATGGTGAGTACTTAACTTCTTTATCTGAAGTAGTTGACTTCATTTGGTCATCAACCTGTGGGACAGAGTCCCCAGCTACCAAACACCTGGGTGGGCCTCATGGAAGGATATTCTGGAGCGCCGCAGAGCCAAAGGATGCTCTACCTCTAGATATCATGTCTAGTTTGTAATGTGAAATAAAGGTGTGAGATGAGGACCAAGTAGCCGCAGAACAAATATCATCAAGGGACATCCTGGACCATAAAGCTACAGCGGTAGCCATGGACCTGGTGAAATGTGCTTTAAATTGACCCGGAGGAGAAATGAATTTGTCTCCATACACTCTAAGGATACAATGGGAGATCCATCGATAGTCAGCAATAGTCACTTTCGATATAGGTTTACCCAGAAAGGGTCAAGAGTAAGAAACAAATAACTGATCGGACTTGTGAAAAGCCTTCGTTCTATGCAAGTAGAACCTTAACTGTCTATGTACATCCAATAAATGCAGTTTGTATTCACCCCTATTTTGAAAATTTGGAAAGAAAGCAGAAAGGTTCATTGTCTGGTTAATATTGGTTTCCGAAGCAACCTTAGGAAGAAAGGATGGATTAGTACATAAAGAAACCCGGTCCTTATAGAAGAACATGTACAGGGCTTTGATTGATAGCACCTGAAGTTCCGATACCCTCCTAGCCAAAGTAATAGTCATTAGGCAGACAGTTTTCCAGGATAAAAATTGAAGGTCTACTGATGATGCGGGCTCAAAGGGTGGAGAAACTAAAGCCTGTAAGACAAGGGCGAGATCCCATGGAGGCGTAGGATCCTTCACCGGGGATCTTAACAGAAATGTACTTTTAAAGATTTTACAAAGTCTAGAAGCAGCTACAAAAGCCATGTTTTCACCAATGTGGAAGTTAGAAATGGCAGCCAGTTGAATGTTCACAGTGGAAGAGCTAGCACCCTGATGAAATATATTCGCCAAGAATTCCAACACTGCCGGGACCGGGGCTGTGAAAGGATCCAGGTCCTTCTGAGAGGCCCAAATAGAAAAACGTTTCCACTTGCTGCGGTAAAGCTTCCTGGGGGATGATTTGTGAGATGCCACCAGAATAGATTTAACTGGTGAGGTTAAACCAGGAGTCCTAGCTATTAAGGGAAATGGAGCAGCCAAGTAGTCAGCTTCAGACTGACCAGGTCTGGATGAGGAACCCTCAAGGGGTGTGAGATGAGATCTGGAATGGGATACAAGATCCATGGAGGAACTACCAGATGAGACCAAAGGGAAGGAAACCAGACTTGGCGAGGCCAGAATGGGGCAATGAGGATTACTTTGTTCCCCAGCCTGCAAGCTTTCTGAAGAAACTTTGGTATGAGAGGTAAATGGGCGGTAAGCATAGAGAAGACTGGGAGACCAAACATGGACTAGAACATCTCTGGGGGGTTCCCCCTGTGGGGGGATCACAGCAAAGAACTCACTGCACTTCTCATTGGAAGGAGATGTGAAGTGATCACAGCAAGGCTAACCCCACTCGAGGAAGGTCTGGTCCGCTACAGAAGGATTCAGAGATCACTCATAAGGCATCAGAATAGTCCTGCTCAGTTTGTCAGCCAGTATATGTTGGACCACCCAGGAATGTGCGTAGCTACTAGAAAACGGCCAATGGAAAGCGTGCATTCCCACTCTCTCATGGCCTCACGAAAAAGGGGGTATGATCTGGTTCCTCCCTGTTTGTTGATGTACCAGACTACTGACATGTTTTCAGACTGTATAGCAATAGTTCCCAGAGGGAGAAAGGCATGAAGGGCCTGCAACACTAAAATGACCACTCTCATCTCTAAGACGTTGATATGCAACTTGGTGTCGTTCAGGGACCACATGCCTTGGACTGTCTTTCCCAAACAATGCCCCCCCACCTTAGTTGGGAGGCATCTGTGGTCAATGTGGCTTGGGGAGGGGCTGCAATAAATGGGCATCCCCCTCGACTAGGTCAGGGGAGTGCATCCACCAGAGGAGAGACATCCTACAAGCCCTGCTTATGCATATAGGATGAGTCAACGGTAGGTCTAACAGAGACCACTGGACTGCTAACGTCCACTGTAGAATCCACATATGTAGGCGAGCACATGGAAGAATAGTGATGGTGGATGCCATAAAACCAAGAGCTCGTAACACTGCCTCTGCAGAGGGAAGATGCACTTGGATGACATAAGAAAAGTGGAGACGTAAGCTCTGAACTCTCTCCGGGGTGAGATAGCCCTTCATCCGAGCTGTCTCTAGTCCTGCCCGTATAAATTCCAGAGTTTGGACTGGATTCAGAGATGACTTGTTTGTGTTGACTGTGATCCCCAGGAGATTCATTAGCCTCAGAAAGTAGTCTTTGGCTAGAGGGAGTAGATGCATTGTGGGGGTAGCAAGGAGCCAATCATCCAGGAATGGAAATACCTGTATTCCCTGAAGCCTCAGGTGAGGTGCTACTACTGCCATAACCTTGGTGAACACCCTGGGGACTGTGGTGAGACCAAAGGGAAGGTCTCGAAATTGATAATGATTGGCCCCTAGCCGAAAGTAGAGAAACCTCCTGGAACATCTGTGTATCTTTATATGACAGTACGTGTCCTGGAGGTCTATGGAGCACATCCAATTGTTCTCCTGCAAGTAGGGCAGGATGGATTGTAAGGTGACCATCCAGAACTTTTCTTTGGCAACTGTCAGGTTCAAGTTTGAAAGATCCAGAAGGGGTCTTAGGTCCCCCATCTTCTTTGGCACTAAAAAGAACCTGGAATAGATGCCCGATCCAGACTTGTCTGAGGGATGGGTTGGATGACTCTCTTCCTTAGCAGCTTTTCTATTTCGAGTGCTGTGACCTCCCTTTGCACGGATGGAACATCTGGGAGGTATTTTGGGGGAAGAGCTGGTACCATAAAGGGAATGGAATAGCCTCTGAATATGATTTGTAGCACCCAACGGTCTGTTGACATGGCCTCACATGCCATTAGGTGCAAAGAAAGATGATCCCCCCCGACCGCCTCTAGAGACAGGCAGTCGGGCAACTGCTCAGGGCTGCTGCACGGGCCTGTCTGAGAAAGTTTCTCAAAACCTGAAATTTCTCGGACCCCCTCTTCCTCTGGGCCGGCGTCTGTCATAACCCCCTCAGCCTCTGGGGGACAATGAGCCCTGAGTGTCTCAGGAGTGCTGAGATTTTTGGAACCACATCTTCTTTCTCCCTTGCTGATTCCTTGCAAAGGATCTATGAGGGTTAGAGAAGCAGATGGCAACGGTGGAACCAGATCCAGATGGAGGGTTTGCCCCCATCGGATCAGAGGGGGTGCTGTTGGCTCCGAGTCTGTCAGAGAGAAGCCTTCCCCTCAACAGTTACCTTTGGTGACATGCGAAAGGAGGTGCATGAACGTGTTCAATACTGCATTCATAGTGGCCATTCACGTGGAAAAAGTCTGTTTATCCTTCAGCGACATGGACTCCATGGGTGACTAAGCCACCTCCTTCACCAGGTCCTGCTGAAGTTGAATAACATGAGCCAAATAATTCAGCGCCCTTATGGAAAAGGTAGCTGACAGGTAAATCCACTTCCCCAAATGGTCCATCACCCATGACTCTTGGTCAGGAGGATGAACCGCAGAACTTTCCTGAGCCTTCCTGAGCCAGTTCTTCCTTGGTGGCAGCTGTCTCCACCATAGCGTGTACTGGGGACTCCTTACTCCAGCTAGTCCTGTCAGAGGGGGGACTCAAAATTTTATCTTGGCACTTTAGAATAGGCTCCACAGTGTCCAGTTCCTTCCATTCTCGTGTAGTAATAAGGTTCACTAAAGGATACATGGCAGAGGACACCCAGGATGTAGATAGGCCCATGCTGAAAGCCTACAGGAACACAGACTCTTAAGAGGCCACTTTGGGGTGGACCACCCCCCCTTTGGCGAAGGAGTTCCATGATGTCTTCAAAGGAGACATTGTCGGGGGGTGACCCGGGGGAGCCTTCCCCTTCCTCCAAATCGGTGTCCTTGGTGAGGGACTCTGGAAGAGTCCAGGTGTCTCCTTTTGCGCGTCCATTTGCGAGGGATGTCTTTGGGGGACTCTTCGTAGTGGACTCGCAAACAGGGGTTGCTCTCCAATGGCAGATGCCTGGGGCAAATCAAGCATCAGCTGTCTCTATGAGGACAGGATGGTTGGAGCCATACCCAGAATCAAGGGAGTCGGGCGGATTCCGAAGAGGAAATGGTCAGAGGCTTTGACCCCATTGACAGGTCTCTCTCCACCATGTCAAATGCCGAGGGAAAGCTGGCATCCCGAGAAAAGAAAGGAGCTGCCCTCCTCAGGTCCAATGGAGGGGTCAGAGCCGAGCCCACCGGCGCTGAGATGTCGAGGGGAAGGCTTCTCTCTGACAGACTCGGAGCCAACAGCACCCCCTCGGATCCGATGCTGATGCCATGTCTCCAAGAGCTCGGATACGACTCAATCGGATCCAACACGCTCAAGGCCATGGTCGGAGTTGAGGTACTAAATACCGTCGGTGCCGGTCCTCCAACCCCGAGGGCTTTCAGATCCAAGGACTCCAAAACTAAGAGTTGGATTGGAGAAGGAACGATGTGGGCAAAGAAGAGTTGAGAACCCCCCCACTCCAGAGGGAGAGGGGGCTGGCAAACCCCCCATCTGGATCTGGGTGCGGATAAACTTCTGCATCATTCTGTCCATCTCTGTCTCTGAAAGACTGCGGGTGGACCGGGATGCTGAAGCCACCAACACCGTCCAGGAGTGCCAGTGAGGGAAAGCTCTCGAAGGAGCCTGAGACATCGTCGGTTCCAGTGAAAACCATGGAGAATGGAGCCAAGGGGTGCTGGGCCTTGGAGGAGTTCTAGCTTTAGCTGGAGGCCCCGGTAGTTCAGAGTGGTCAGGGGACCACTTTTTGAGCCAATCCTTTTGCCTCTTGTCTGAGTCCAGTGGACTAGAATTGGGGGTATGAGCCCTGGAGGCCTGAGAGGGAGAAGCGACTGTAGCGGCCACTACCGTTGAAGATGACGGGGGGGTAGCCATCCCCAAAGCTGGCAAGAGCCCTTTCATTATCAATTTAGCCCTCCTGTCTTTGAGAGCTCTGGGATTAAATCTCATACAAATAGTGCAGGCCTTAGATAGGTGAGGCACACCCAAGCAAACAAAACACAAAGTGTGGGCAATGGCCGGTGAAAGCTTATGGCCACACTCTGCGCATTTCCTGAAGACAGGCTTAGAAACATCAGCCATGTCTAAGGAAGGCCTAAGAGAACACACACACAAACACACACTAGCCTAACTGTGGGGAAAAAATGGGAACACAACACTGACTAAACCAAATATCTTTTTTTTTTTTTTGTGAACCGACTACGTAGACGCGGTGTAAGGGAGGTAAAACAACAATATTAGCAGAAGCTAACTAATAAACATGCTGATCTCTTACCCAAAAAACACTAACTCACTTGGAGCTCAAAACCACACTGCTGGCTTGAAAAGCAGCAAACAAGATCGGAGGGCAGAAAGGAGACAGAGGGGTATTATGGCTAAGGGGAGGAGCTTGGAGCTCGGATCAGAAGCTGGTGAAGTGGCTGTCTCGGATCCGAATACCCACAGGTTGATGACCAAATAAAGTCAACTACTTCAGATTGATGCCATTTGACATCCGTCTTTACTAAACTTTTTATTTATATCATCTTCCATAAAGTATCCTAGTCTGTTACCTTTTAATAACTCCTCACAATTTTGAATAGCTTTTTTATAATCTTCCTTATCAGCTACCTTATATGTGCTTGTGTCATTTAAATGGTCATAACACATTTTCAAATATTGACTATTATTCAGCATGACCAGTTTATTGCCTTTGTCGGCTGGTTTGAAAATGACTTCCTTCTTATTTTTCAACATTAGTAATGCTTCCCATTTTAGTTTTGTCAAGTTATGCTTCACTTGATCTCGGTTACTTAAAACCTCCTGAAAAGCATTTTCAACGGCAAAATTTACCATAATGGAAAAATGTTGCACACCATCATGAGTAAAAGGAGGAATAAACTGTGTCTTAAAAGGAACCATGTTTGTATGTAACTGGCAATAAGCATTCAACTCACCAAAACTTTCTAATTCTGACAGACAAGAATGAAAACTTGTATCAGTATCATAAGAGGTTTCAAAAAAAGTATTCAAACAGTTATCACTTTTTCCTTTTTCAAAAAAATTCCATAAATGCAACTTTCCCACAAGGCAAAATATATATATATTTTTTTTAATAAAATGAAGCCTAGGAAAGACAGTAGGCACGAATTTCAAACCTAAATTTAAAACTGCAGCTTCATAATCATTTAATATATATCCAGATAAATTCACAACATAATTGGCATTACTACAAGTCTTTAAGTCAGTTTTTTCTAAATTTCTTGTACCTTTGAAATTGTTGTTGTGGAGCCATATGCTGTTGAAATGAACTGTCCCTGCTTGATTCATACGTTTATCATGCCCATTTTCTGTTATTTTCGTTATTTTCATCCTGCCGAAAATTTTTTTGCATGTAACCCAGCTCTTTCGGCACTGGCGACACATGACAGTCTGCCTGATCACTATCCCAATCTGTGGACTCCTATATATTCAGAAAGCGCCACTGCGCCTTCTTGATGTTGATTCTGCTGTTCTGAAACTTGAAAATGGATGTCCTTACTTCGTACACTCTTACTGGCTCTCCACAAAAAGGCACGCCCTCTCTTGTAGTCCTGTAGATCTCTAAATAATTTTCTTTTTTTAACAATTAAAAAGAAGTTGTGCACCTACCAAAACATCCCGTGTTTGTTGTCCTTCATCTCGCCTTCCTTCTTGCTGGCTGTGTTCAGAGCCGATCCTCGGCTCCGACTTGGCTGATTTACTAAAGCTCAAGAGCTTTTACTGGCTCAAGACTACCCCCTTATCCCAACATGCCTAGCAGCAGCTACCCAAATCTCGTTTGTAGTAGCCCACACTAGACATATATAGTAAAAAAACATTTTTTTTTTTTTACTAAGCTGCTATACATCAAGATAGGAAGGATAGAGGAAAAGACAATGTATGGTTAACTTACCTGGTATGTCAGCAGGAAACTCAGCCAGTGTAACCAATAAAAAAAAAAAAACTCCTCTCGAACCTCCAGGAAAAGGGAAGCGGGGGATGCAAGAAGGAAGGCGAGATGAAGGACAACAAACATGGAACATTATGGTAGATACATAACTTCTTTATGTGATATTGTCCCATCTCGTCTTCATTCTTGCTGGTTGGGACCGCGTCCCCAACACCCGGTTCTTGGGCGGCTCACTGGAACAAACTCTACCGGACCGTGGAACCAAAGGATGCCCTGTTCCGAGAGACCACATCCACTTTGTAATGGGAGATAAAAGGAATAAGGATTTGCCCATGTTGCTGCAGCACAGATGGAATCTAAAGGCAATTTGTCTTGAAAGGCAACAGAGGTGGGCTAAGGCCCTGGTTGAATGTCCTCTGGGCCTTCCTGGAAGTGTCTGTTTATGCAAACCATATGAATAAGTGATTGCATCTGACAGCCATTTTGATAAAGTCAATTTAGAAACTGGATAACCTTGGTTATTGCCAGCAAAGGATATGAACAATTGGTCTGATTTTCTGAGGTTTTTGGTCCTGTGTAGATAAAAACGTAATTGTCTATGAACGTCCAATTGGTGTAATTTATACTCTGCCTTGTTGCTGTAATTGGGGAAGAACACAGGAAGCTCAATGGACTGATTTAAGTTATACGCCGAACAAACCTTTGGCAAGAATGAAGGACTGGTCCTTAGAGAGAGACTATCTTTGTGAAAAATGAGATACGGCGGGCGAATAGACAAAGCATATAATTCAAAAACCCATCTAGCTGAGGTTATAGGAACCAAGAAGAGGGTTTTACAAGATAGAAACTTCAGGGGGCAAGATGCTGCTGGTTCAAAGGGAGGCAGAACCATCGAAACTAAAACCAAGTTTAAGTCCCGGGGGGGTTCTCTTACCGGGGGGCCGTAAAAGTGTTGTACCTCGTAAGAATGCTCTAGTTTATAGGTTGGTATTAGGCTATCAGCCCTAGGGGCCTATACAAGCCTAGCCATAGCAATTCCCTGGCTATTTCTTCCCACAATATTTACTTCCCTGGATCCCTGTCTAGCAGGGTGAATGACGTGATCCCCGAGGTGAATTTCCCATCTCCCATCCATCATCAAGGTTTTTTTTGAAGAGGGCCAAAGAGGCGCTCGGCTTGACATGTATGGCAGTCTATTCCAGAGTATGGGGAGTCACTGGGTCAGGAACCTATCCCTCCAGCAAGTTTTGTTCATTGCAATGACAAGGTTTAGATCCCTGAAGCGTGTGGCTCTGAGGGACTAGGATTTCTTTAAGTGTAGCATGTCCAACAGCTCTGGGTTTGACATGGCCTTGTATGTTAAGCAGAGATCGCCTCTGAGTAGATGATATGCAACAGAGTATAGCTGGAGGTTTTTTAAGATGGTCAGCATAGGGCATCTGCTTTAGGACTGCGATTCTTTTAGGGAGGTATTTCTGCGATCTTTCCAGTTGTTGCAAATGTCTTGAGAGGTACATACCAAATGGAGCATTGTTTTCTATAATGGGTCTAATGAGGGATGAGTACAGTGGGACAATGGCCTCCTTTTTTCTGGATGAAAAGCCCTTAGTGATGAGGTGTGCCACACAGAAGAATTTCCTGACTGTTGTGGCAATGTGGTTATTGAAGGTGAGACCATTGCCCACCTGTGTCCCCAAGTCTCTTATCACATTTTCCAGTGTTTAGTGTACTGCCACCTATGTGGTAATTCACGGGTACATGTTTATTGCCAAAAGGGATAACTATACATTTGTTGGCATTGAGCTTGAGCCCATGGCTCTGGCACCAAGCATCTGTTTGTGTAAGGTCCTTTTGTAGAATATCCACATCATTTGGGGATTCAATAATGGCTCCCAGTTTGCAGTCATCTGCGAACTTTGTTAGCCAGAGTCCCTTAGTGTTGGCCTGCACTTCAGAGAAGTAGATGCCAAACAAGAGCGGTCCAAGGACTGAACCATGAGGTACTTCACTTGTCACTTGTCTGGAGCTGGATTTGGAATCTGCTACTTTTACAGTGTGGGTTCTGTCAGTAAGCCAGTTGGCAACCCATCGAGTGATGTAGGGAGTAATGCCCAGCTTAATAAGTTTATCTATGATTCCAGAGTGCGGAATGGTGTCGAAGGTCTTGGTGAGGTACAGATAGGCTGTGTGGACCACCTTACCCTCATCCACAGCTCTGGAGACTGATTCGAAAAAGTCAATCAGGTTCAGGAGACAAGATCGGCCCTTTACCTACCCAAATTGGGTGGGGTCCAGTGTTTGAAGGTTGCCAATGTCTTTGTTTATAAGTTCCATGATAATACTTTCCATGGCCTTGCAGATCAAGCTTGTCAGACTGATGGGGCGGTAGTTCCCGGGATCCAAGGTGGATCCCCCCCTTGTGGAGTGGGATAACTGTAGCTGTGTACTACTCAGTGAGCATGAAGCCTGAGGTGAGGCTATGATTAAACATGACACTTAGGTGAGGTGCCAGTTCATTTTGTAGTTCATGTACTACACAGCCTGGGATGTCGTCTGGTCCCATGAATGCTGTATTCTTAGCTTTGGAGAGTGTGGCTTTTACCTGTGTGGCGGTGATTACCCAAATTTGGCAATCTTTCGGTATTGAGATGGGCCCTTTAGGGGGTGAGAGGAGGGTGAAGCTGGCACTGAATCGATCTGCCAGGATATTGGCAATATCCTTGGGATCAGTATATTTAATGCCATTCTGTCGTACCTCAGAGCAGATCTGAGCATTGCCATTTATATTCTTAACATAACTATAGAATGCCTTGTGGCTGTCTTTGGAATCTTTGGCAATTTTATTTTCATAACTAGCTTTGGAGGATTTTATGAGGGATCTCAACTTCTTACTGAGGCTGGTAAGGGAGTTTTTTGCATCCTGGGATTTTCCTCTTTTCTGCAACAGTTTCTTCCTTTTGCTGTACAGTTTATTTATGGCAGGGGGCCACCAGATTGGCTTCCTCGTCTTGGAGGAGAGCGTCTTGGTTCTATTTGGGATGGCACAATTCATGGATGAGTGGGTGTGCTCATACAGTGCATTAGTGTAGGATTCAGCAGTCGAACTTTCAGTTCCCGTCTGCATGGGTGTCATGAAGTTTGTCACTTCTGACTTGAGTAGCATGAAGTTGGCTTTGGAAAAGTTTTTTTTTTTACAGAGGTTTCCTTACTGGGGGGTGGGGGTGGGATGTGGATGTCAAAGGTGATTAGCTTATGGTCAGACCTGACCAACAAGGGGGTGACCATAGGTGTGGACAATCAATTTCCCATGTTGGTAATGACCAGGTCTAGGATATTGGAGCTCCTGGTGGGACTATGGATTAGCTGATCCAGGGCGCTGGAATTTATGAATTCCAACAACCACTGGGCAAAGGTGTTGGCACACGAGTAGTTTTCCCAGTTAATAGCAAGGTAGTTGAAATCATCCAGTAAAAGGGTGTTTAGTTGCATCTTAATATTTTCCAATATGTTTATAAAGGTGTAGTGAGAATCTTGGGGTATGGTGGGGGATCTGTAGCAAGCTACAATTTGGATTGCAGTCTTACCTAGTGTTAGTTACACCTGGAGAATTTCAGACGCATTGTGTTGAGCAGCCTGGTGGTGTGAATATCCTTGGTGAATACGGACACACCTCCACCTTTAGTGTTTTGGTCCTGGTTTGGTGGTCGAAAGGTGTGGTAAGAGTTGTAGCCTGGTATTGCAGGGGTGCACTCTGGAGCCTTGAACCAGGTCTCGGTTACTGTACAGATATCAATTTTCTCCATTTTTAGGAGTGCCTCGAGAGTGCATTTTGAGGCTTAGACTTCTAGCAATGAGTAGCATTACCTTCAGATTTTGCATGCTTGTACTGTTATGGTGGTGGTTTTGTCATTTGAACCTTGCCTACAAAAGGCACTATAGGGGTGGCAAGAGCCTTAGCCAATAACCAGAATCCCAGGGGCAACAGGTACAGACCATCTCTGGCAAAGCATTGTGGTCTTTCGATCATGTCGTCCCAGGCAGACAGATACTGGATCCCCTTTGAATGACACCAGAAGCTTAGCCAATTATTGAAGTGAATCATTTTGTCCTTATACTGTGGTATCATTCTGGGCGAAGGCAGGATGCTACTCATGGCTAGGGTCATGCTTGTCTGGGCCACATCATCCGAGAGCTCTTCCATGTCTCTTTTCATGTAGTCCAGGGAGGTACGTCTCAAGTCATTCACTCCAATATGGACAATGACAGAATCATATTTGTACTTGTTGTGGAGTGACTTGAGCACATGCGTTATGTGGCGGATCCTGGCACCTGACAGGCATCTAATTGTAATTTTCTCCTTGTTCAGTCTGGTGAGTGGGACACATTAGTGTGCCTGACTTTAGAGTCACCTATGACTAAAATGTTGGGTACGTTGTCTTGCCTTAGGGGCTGTTGTTGGGTGGCACACTGGTGTTGTGAGCTATGTGATACTTTGGTTGTGATTTTTATTTGTTTGCACAACTTATGGGACATAATGTTAAAACCCCAAGTCTCCAACATGAAAACTGGAGATGGCAGCCAGTTGGACACTAATAGTAGCTGCAGCAGCCCCTTTTTCAAAGGTTTTGGCCAGAAAGTCAAGAATCTTGTGAAGAGGAGCCGTAAAAGGATCAATGTTATTACTCTTGGCCCAATAAGAGAACTTCTTCCATTTGCTAGTGTAAATCCTCCTGGTAGTGGGCTTGTGGGAGGACACTAGAATGTGTTGTATAACAGGGGGAATGTTTGGGAGCCTGGCTAAGACTGGAAGTGGAGAAACCAAGCAGTCAGCTTGAGAGTTTGAAGAGATGGGTGAAGCCCACCTGACTGATGCATTAGAAGGTCCGGAACTGGGTCCAGTATCCAAGGCTACAGCTGAAGATGATGGCGAAGAAATGGAAACCTTATCTGATGAGGCCAATAAGGAGCAATGAGGATGAGTTTGCAACCCAATGATTTTGCTTTCTGAAGTATCTTTGGAATGAGAGGGAAAAGCATATAGTAGACCTGGTGGCCAATTGTGGACAAGTGCATCCCTGGGTGACTGTCCCGGAGGAGGAACTAGGGTGAAGTAGCTGCTGCATTTGTTGTTTAGAGGACTGGCAAAAAGATCTCAGCATGGCTGACCCCATTTGCAGAAAATCAAGTCTGCAACTTCTTGCTTCAGGGACCACTCGTGAGGCATGAGGATAGCCCTGCTGAGCTTGTCCGCTATCACGTTGGATTTTCCAGGAATGTGCGTCGCAATCAGAGAACGTTGGGAAGGCATCACCCATTGCCATACTTGAAGTGCCTCCTGACACAAGGGGTAAGATAAGATCTGGTTTTGCCCTGCTTGTTGATGTACCATACCACTGACATATTGTTTGCCTGGATTTCAATGGTCCCGGTAGGTAGAAAGTCTTGAAGTGCTTACAACATCAGAAGCACCGCTCTCATCTCTAGAATATTGATGTGCAAATGGTACTTGTGAGGTTGCCACATTCCTTGGACAGTTTGTCCAAGATAATGCCCCCCCCCCTCCCTATCTGGGAAGCATCCTTGGTCACTGTGGCTACCGGAAGGGGGTCTAGAAAGGGTCTGCCCAGAGTCACCTGCGGGGAGACAAGCCACCATAAAAGGTCTTTTTTTGCAAGATTCTGTGATCAAGATCATGTGCGACACTGGCAAATCCTGGAAAGACCACTGAGTGAAAATAAGCCACTGTAGACTCCGCATGTGGAAGTGTGCTAAAGGAACTAGCGTAATAGCTGCAGCCATTGAGCCCAGTACTTGTAAAACATGTCTTGCCTGAACTCTTATCTTCGTTATGAGAAAATAAAACTTGTTAACAAATGGTTGACACCCTGTCTTGAGGCAGTTTTGCTATCATGCATCTTGTGCCCAAGTCTTCCCCTATAAAGGTAATAGACTGACAAGGCAGATTTTTCATAGTTTATGGTGATGCCTAACTGGGAACAAGTTTGGATTGTATAGTCCCATGCTCTGACCAGTTGATGCTCAGTGGTGGCAGTGAGGAGCCAGTCATCTAGATATGGAGACACCTGGAATCCTAGATGCCTTTGGTGAGCCGTGACCACTGCCATACACTTGGTGATCACCCTGGGAACTGTGTTGAGACCAAAGGGCATGGCCCTGAACTGATAACAGCTGGCTCCCAGCTGGAAGCGTAGGAATCTCCTGGATTGCCTGTCCATTTTTATATGGTAGTATGCGTCCTGGAGATCTATGGAGTACATCCAATTGTCCTAACCCAAGAAGGGAAGAATGGACTGCAGTGTCACCATCTAGAACTTTGTCTTTTTACCGATTAGTTTAGCTTGCTGAGATCCAAGATTGATCTCCAGTTCCCTATCTTCTTTGGAACTAAAAAGAACCATGAGTAAGTTCGGATTGGATTTGGTCTGTGAGGACTTCCTGGATGGCTCTTTTTTCTAGCAATCTTTGAACCTCTAAGATTGCGTGATCCTGAAAACTGGGTGGAACAGATGGGATAGAATGTTTGTCTTTTGAGGGGAATTGAGAAAAGGGAATTTTGTAACCCCTGGATATTATCGGCAGTACCCATGTTTCTCTTGTGATAGATTGCCAGGCTGCTGGGTACAGTGATAGTCTGCCCCCGACTGCCTTCAGAGGTGCAAAAAACAGATAACAGATTCGGAGGCATCCAGACAGTCCAAATAGCACATTTATTCTTTAAAGCGCTTTTCGTCAGCTAAATCAGCTGACTTCCTCAGAAACAAATAAAATCAATTAGAAGTATCCTTGTATATAAAAGCTACGCAATTAAAATTTCATTGTCATATGACCAAATAAACATCCCTTTTATTCTGTTTAAAATGACAGTAACTAGTTCTTCTCAAGACATAAAAATAATGATAATAAAAAATCAGACAAGAAACAAATAATGCAACACACAAATGCTCATGTTACCCAAGAGTTTTCGACAAAAAATTAAATTAAAATTAAATAAAATTAAAATTAATAATCTCTCCACTCCAGAGGAGGACAGCCAAGCCTCCCTTCAGGAGTGCTGGAAGGGCCTACCAGAGAAAGCATCTCTGTCGCCCTGCTGTTGCGGACCCCCTCTGACGTGAGAGCGGCATCTTCCGTTGTTGTTTCCCCCTCTGCCCCTAGGAGAAAAATCTCCAAGTGTGTCAGGTGAAGATCCCTGGGATTTTCAGAACTACATCTTTCCACTCTTCTGACTTTTAGGATATGGTCCAGATGGAGTGGAAAAACCGACTCCCATGGCAGAGAGAGTCTTGCCATCCTGTTCACCCCTGGTGAGAGTCTTTTACCCGAGGCCCGAACAAGGACGAGCCATCGAAGGGGGTGTTGGTAAATGAAGACTTAAAAGGTTCGGCAAACTGACAAAGGCGCATCCAGGAGTGTCTGCATAAAGCTACTCCAGTACCTGCTTCCCTACTCGCTCCATCTGCCACATAAGAAATGAGCCTCATGGAGGAGTTAACCACTCAGGTCAAGGTCGCAAGCTGGGAAGCTGCCCTGTTCGCAGCTCCCTCAGCTGTAGGATCTTGCAGGGTACCTCAACTCCTTCAGGAGATCCCTCTGAAGTCATGTGAATGTGAGAAGTAATTCAGTGATCTGAGAGTAAAGCTCGCTGAAGAAAACATATGCTTCCCATACCTGTCCATTGTATGAGACTCTTTGTTTGGCAGAGGGACAGATGATGAAGTTTCTGCAAGTTCCTTCTTGGTGGCTGCTGCCACCACCATGGCATCAACAGGGACCCCTTTGGATAGGAAAGACTTAGCTTCGGGAGCTGTAATAAATCTGTTCCATCTCCTCTGAACTGGCTCCATGCCTTTCGACTCACTACAGGCAAAAGTGGGTCGAAAGGCAGACACACCCAAGAGGTGGAGGATCGGGAACCAAATGCATCCAGGTAGACAGACTCGCCCTCAGATGGGGCTAGGGACTTCCAGCCACCCCTAAGGATTTCCAAGATATCTGAAAATGTGACATCCTCAGAGGGGGACCGTGAGGACCCTTCCGACTCATCCAAGTCTGTATCTGAAGTGATAGACTCAGGGGAGTCTAGATGCTTCCTCTTACACTTCTTCAGAGGGACCTCCAAGTGTTCGGGGAGGTTTCGGAAGAAATGGGGTCACCTGGTGTGGCATCCTGGGGCACCAGTTCTTTTCACTTGGCAGGAGGGACAAAGGCTGGCACAGGCACCGAGGGAGAAGGTGCCAATGGAGCCGAGGGTGGCGCAATCTCAGAAGACAGCATGCTCCTCATCACCTTGAAGGCGCCACAGTCCCGAGTCAAAGGAGCCGCTGGCATGGAAGAGCCCAGAGATCTCCTTTGAACCAGGAGCGATGGCTCTGAGGCCAATGTAGGAGCTGAGCTCACCTGCACCGAAGCTCCGAGAGGGAGAGCGGGGTCGGACAAGGGCACGATGCCACTTCCCCCCTTGGAGCCAGCGAGAGAGCTTCGGCACCCAGATCCCTCGACAGACTGAGACAACGAGGACATTGGAGCTGTCTTCAGAACCGATAAGGGAGAAGAATCTGTAGCTGACAGTTTCACCACCATGACCTCCATACACTCTGGCTCCGAGCTCAAGAGATTCAGAGGAGAAATCAATGGAGAAGCTGGAAGAGCGGAAGGAGCCAATTCCTTTTGGACTGGGCTCAAAAGTAATTTAGGAAGTGCCTGTGACTTGAGGAGCCTGTTGACCACTCTCTCCATGTCGTGATCTAAAAGCCTGGAGGATCAAGAGGAGTGTGAAGAGGACCGGTGACTGCCCGCTCCAAGTTGCAGCAGAGGAGATTGTGAAGCGGAGCGTACCGGCTCCAAAGGAGGAGACCTTGATCTCTTATGGGTCCAGACTGGCTCTGAGGACTCAGATGGAGCCGCCAGAGACTTAGCTTTGTCGGAGCCAATGCTAGGAGCCAACAGAGCCGAAGGCTTCTCAGTAACTTTTTGTCTGTTCCAAACTTGGAACCGATGGCTTGGAGTGTCTCTCGGACACTTTGGCTGGCTGAGGACCCTGAGATGAGAAATCTTGAGGGTTCTTCAGGAGACCACGTAAAATAAGCTTATTTTTCCTCTCCTGCAGGACTCTGGATCTGAAAGCATGGCAGATGGAGCAAGAGCTCCGCAGGTGAACAGCACCTAAACAATAAACGCAACTCACATGCAGAACGAGTCGCATTTTTTAAACCCAGGGGGTTTCGACTCTTTAGACATAGTAACTCTGGTCAGGAAAAAATTCACAGAGAAAAACAGAAACTATCACTAACAGCCCACAAGTGACAGCAAACAGGCTGACAACAACACGAAGAACCTTATATATATTATTATTTATTTTATTTTTTTTTAAAGGGAAGATGAAAGAAAGAATGGGGAGAGCATCTAACTTAAACATAGACTTCACCGATGGGACAGCCTCTAACTTAAATGGCAATCCCAGAAAAAGGGTGAGGAAAGGGAAGAACCCTCTAACTTAAATGGGGTCTAAGAGGAAACCAAGGCCTGAAGAGAAAAATGACGGCCAAAAAGCACCACAACAAGCAGAGAAGGGGTCATTAGACTAATGGGGGATGAAACACACTAACGAGTCAATATAACCACTAAATATTAGAAAAAGTAGCGATAAATAGAAACAAAAAGCACAAAGTACTAAGCCTGAGCCAGTAGTAGCAATCTCGACGTTGCAAGCAGCAAACGAGATCTGGGTAGCTGCTGCTAGGCATTTTGGGATAAGGGGTAGAGTCGAGCCAATAAAAGCTCTCGAGCTTTAGTCAATTGGCAGAGTCAGAGCCGAGGATCGTCTCCAAACCCAATCAGCAAGAACGAAGGAGAGATGGGACAACATAACATCATCTGTTTTTCTAACTCAGCCAACTTGATGTTAATATCACTGAGAAGCTGATCCAGTTTGCTTACTGATGTATCTGAAGCCAACTGCTCACATACAGCTGAAATTTCCTTTCAAGTTTATGTTGTTTAAGCAAGTCTCTCTCCACTAAGATAGATATCCACTCAATTGAACATTTATGTGCTGCATTCACCTACCTTTTTTGAAATTTAACATCTTCCTCATCATTCACATCAAAGGGGGTGATAGGACTTGTAAAGGCTCTCAAGCTTCGAGGTGTCACATCTAATTCAAGATAACATGTACTGCCAATTCTCTATACATAAGTCTATCAAGTTTTTCATACATTTGCTTTGTTTCCATTGTTAAATTACCAGCCATACTCTGCCCAACAAAGGAGAAAGGATTAGCATTTCTCCTTTTGTTCTTATCAATAAAAACTTCTCCCATGGTTTAATACATAGAAGTTATGTACCTACCATAACGTTCCATGTTAGTTGTCTTCTTCTCGCCTTCTTTCTTGCTGGATGGGTTCAGAGCCGATCCTCAGCTCCGACTCGGCCACTCTAAAAGCTCGAGAGTTGGTTCCACCGGCTCGAGGCTCCCCTTTTATCCCACAATGCTAGGCAGTAATACCTCAGATCTCGTTTGTAAGCTAGGCCCAGCCAGGAAAAAATCCAGAAAACACTGGAAAGGGGAAAACCCACCTCTATAAATGACAGAAAGAAGGTGACCTACAACCTGATGAGGGAATATATACATAAAACAGTATATACATATATACAAATAGAGGTGGTAGGAAAAAAAGGTCACAATCAAACTCCTCTAGGTCTGTCCAGGCTAGGGGGAAGGAGGGTGGGACGCAAGAAAGAAGGCGAGAAGAAGACAACTAACATGGAACGTTATGGTAGGTACATAACTTCTATATGTTAAGTTGTCTATCTCGCCTTCATTCTTGCTGGATGGGACCGCGTCCCTAGCACCTTGTCCCGGGTGGCCTATTGGAACAGACTCTTGAGTACAGTGGAACCAAAGTTAGCTCTGTGTCTAGAAGCTAAGTCCAACTTATAGTGAGAAATGAAAGTATGAGGAGTAGCCCATGTAGCTGCTGCACAAATCGTATCAATAGGCAGCCTGTCTTGGAAAGCTATGGAAGTAGCCAAAGCTCTAGTTGAATGAGCCTTAGGTTTGTTTGGTAACTTTTGATGCCTAATCTCATACACAAAAGAAATCAAAGATGTAAGCCATCTGGAGAGAGATACTTTCGAAACTGGAAGGCCCTTTCTGTCTTCTGCATAAGAAACAAACAGTTGGTCAGCCTTTCTGATCTGTTTGGTCCTGTCTAAGTAATACCTTAATTGTCGATGAACATCTAGCCAATGTAATTTTTGTTCAGACCTGTTGGAATAGTTAGGAAAAAACACAGGAAGGTCAATGTTTTGATTTAGGTTTGCCGGAGAGGCTACTTTGGGTAAGAAGGATGGGTTGGTACGTAATGATACCCTATCCTTATGAAACAAAAGGTAAAGGGATCGACTACAGAGTGCATGAAGTTCAGAGACTCTTTTAGCCGAAGTAATGGCTACCAAAAAGAGTGTTTTCCAGGATAGCAATTTCATTGAACACGAAGCTGCAGGTTCAAAAGGGGGAAGAATCAAAGATGTGAGAACCAAGTTAAGGTCCCAAGAAGGAGGAGGATTCCTAATAGGAGGCTTGAGAAGAAAAACTCCCTTCAAAAAGGCTTTGCAAAGTTTGTGAGACATGATGGCCGAGTCTGAGATGTATACGAACATCTATACCGGATACAGAAATGTGATAGTAAAAATGCTTTATATAGGCACATTTTGGAACAAGGGATAGATCATAGTTTCATATTTGCCATTATTGATCAGGTTGTTATCACACCACTTGGAGGGAATTGGAAAATGGAGTTAGCAGCAAGTGAGAGTAGATGGCAGATCCTGACAGATTCTACCCGAAAACCTGGTCTCAATGATTTTGTTAGTATCAAACCATTCTTAGCTTTATTATAAGTGACTTTATAAAGTCACAAGAGTGACATATCAACAGTATTGGACATCTTGTATCTTGTATCTTGGATCCTGTATCTTGTATTTTATAATAAGGTATTATTAGGTATCTAGTGTTGTGTGTATGCTGTTTTGCCTATCCACATCATGAGTCTTAGACAAGATGGTATGACCTTGTTATAATTATATATAATCTCATATATAATTCAGTATATATCTGAATACATGTAAGATGTGGAAATGTACAGTGTGGTATTGAGGTAATTTGTTTTAATAGTTATCAATCGTTTATTATTTTTATTTTTATTTTATGATTTTCTATTTCATAATTGATTGTATATAAGTATTTATAGAGTTATGTTTGAAATATAAATTACATATTTTTAGATAAATACTATTGATATAAAACTATATATATGTACTAATATGATAGTTTTAGACAGGACATATATTAGTAGATTAAATGGAAGGGAGATAATTTTATTTCATCAATTTTATTTCATTAAATATATTATGTATATTATTAGATCTATTACAAGTGATAGGATGTATTTGTGTAGGCAAAGTAAAACTCATGACAGAAAAACAATGCATTAGCAGTCAATGTATGTGTTACCCACACACAGTAGAGGGTAAATTGCGTTTACTTTCATTTAACTACAGTGGTTAGTATGTTTTTAAAGTTTTTGGCGGCAACTAGAGTAATTATACAATTAAGTGTCAAAAGGTAGAGTATTTAAGCAGTAAATCACAAGCAGTATGTTGTTCTGATGAAGACTGTACATTACAGTTGAAAGCGCTTAACTTTGTCACTTGTATCGTGTGGAGTTATAATAAATATTTTTCATCTCAAGTACGAGCAGTGATTCTTCAGCGTCAGCTTCCAGATTTGTTACTTGGTTGGTGCTCGTTTACTATTTTCAGAGTCTGAGATTCCAACATGAAAGTTAGAAATAGCTGCCAATTGAACCTTAAGAGTAGAAGGAGACGAACCTGCGTGGAAAAGTTCGGCTAAGAAATCAAGGACCGATTGAATGGAAGCAGTGAAAGGATCTATGTCCCTTCCCTGCGCCCAATAGGAGAAACGTTTCCACTTACTAAGATAAATCTTCCGAGTGGAGGATTTATGGGAAGCTATTAAAATATCTCGAACTGAGTGAGATATTAGAGGAAGCCTGGCTAGGGTTGGAATTGGAGGAACCAAGCAGTGAGGTTCAGAGAGGGGAGGGAGCGATGTAACTGACCCGACTGATGGGTCAAAAGATCTGGAACTGGGTCCAGATGCCAGGGTTGCTCCAACAGAAAACGGTGTAGAAAAGGGAACCAAACCTGTCGAGGCCAGTAAGGTGCAATGAGGATCAAGGAAGCTTTCTGAGCGATGGCTTTCTGTATCAATTGAGAAATTAGTGGGAAGGGAGGAAAGGCATACAGAAGTCCCCGGAGCCAATCTTGGACTAGAGCGTCTCTGCTGGGATGGCCTGGTTGGGGAAAGAGGGTGAAATAATTTTCGCACTTGCTGTTTTGGGGAGTAGCAAACAGGTCGCAGCAAGGCTGGCCCCACTTTAGAAAAACTTTCTCCAACACTGAATTTTTCAGAGACCACTCGTGAGGCATGAGAATAGCTCTGCTCAATTTGTCCGCAATGACATTGGACTTCCCGGGAATGTGCATTGCTATCAGAAACCGCTGAGAAGAAATCGCCCATTGCCACAGTCTGAATGCCTCTCGACATAGGGGGTAGGATCTGGTTCCGCCTTGTTTGTTGATATACCACACTACAGACATGTTGTCCGTCTGAATTGCTATCGTTCCTATCGGAAGAGAGTCTTGAAGGGCCTGCAATGCTAAAAGCACTGCTCTCATCTCTAAAACATTTATATGCAAGTGGCGTTCGTAAGGTTGCCATATGCCCTGGACCGTCCTGCCCTGATAATGCCCCCCCCACCCGATCAGGGAGGCGTCCGTTGTCAGAGTAGCAACCGGAGGGGGAGGGACAAAGGGTCTTCCTAAGAAGAGCTGAGGGGATGTAATCCACCAAAGAAGGCGATTCCTGCATGCTTGCGTTATCACAATGGTGTGGGACATCGGAAGTTGTTGGTATGACCATTGTGTGAAGAGCATCCATTGTAAGATTCTCATGTGAAATCTGGCTAATAGAAGAAGAGGGATAGCAGCTGCCATTATCCCCAGTACTTTCAGGACCAATCTGGCTTTGATTTTGTTGCTGTGGAAGAGAAGAGAGACTAGTTTGTGTATGTCTGCTATCCTCTGGTCTGTAAGTCTGGCTGACATGCTGACTGTGTCTAGATTTGCGCCTATGAAGGTAATAGCATGACAAGGCGACAAAACAGACTTTTCGCAATTTATTGAGATACCTAGCTTTCGAAATATGCGAAAAGTGTAGTCTCTGGCAAGTAGTAGAAGATGCTTGGTGGGAGCTGTAAGGAGCCAGTCTAAGTATGGAAACACCTGGAATCCTTGACGTCTCAGATGAGAGGCGACCACTGCCATGCATTTGGTAAACACCCAGGGGGCTGTGGTGAGTCCAAAGGGCAGGGCTCTGAATTGAAAGTGACTGGTTCCCAACCTGAAGCGGAGAAATCTCCTGGAGCGTCTGTTCATTTTTATATGATAGTACGCATCCTGGAGGTCTATAGGGCACATCCAGTTGTCCTTCCCCAATAGGGGTAGGATGGACTGCAGTGTGACCATCCAAAATCTTGTTTTCTTGACAGACTTGTTCAAGTTGCTGAGATCCAAAATGGGCCTCCAGTCCCCTGTTTTCTTTGGAACCAAAAAGAATTTGGAGTAGATTCCGGATCCTTGCTGGTCTGCTGGAATTGGTTGAATGGCTCTTTTTGCAAGCAACTTTGATATTTCTAACGCTGCTTGCTCCCTTTGAGCGGGTGGAACATTTGGAAGGGACTTTTTTGATTGTTTTGGAATGCGAAAGAACGGAATGGAATAGCCTTCGGAAATTATGGACTGTACCCACTTGTCTTGAGTTAGAGATCGCCAGGCTTCTGGGTACAGTGATAATCTTCCCCCGACTGCCTCCAAAGGTGGACAGTCGGGCAACACCTCAGGGATGTTGAAAGGGCTTATCAGAAAAGGTTTCTCGATTGCCCTGGTTCTGCGGACCCCCCATGCCTCTAGGGCGGCGTCTACCATTATTGTTCCCCCCTCTGCCTCTAGAGGGGAACCGACTCTGTGCGTCAGGCAAAGCCCCTTGAGATTGCTTATGAACCACATCTTTCCACTTTTCTGGCCCTTGGGGTAAGGCCTAGAAGGAGTAGAAAAATGGACTCCGACGGCAGAAAGAGTTTTGCCATCAGTCTCGCACCTTGTCAGGGTTTCTTTCACTTGAGGACCAAAAAGAGACGATCCATCAAACGGGGAGTTAGTGAAAGACGTCTTGAAAGGGTCCACAAAATTGCATAGCCGCATCCAGGCATGCCGGCGTAAGGCCACACCTGTACCTGCGGCTCTGCTCGCTCCATCAGCCACATATGAAAGGAGGCGCATGGAGGAGTTAGCTATCGAATTGAGGGTAGCCAGCTGAGCGTTCATCTTATCCTGAAAACCCGCAGCTGTTGGATCCTTTAACATCTCACTCGCTTCCTTGATCAAGTCTCTTTGAAGACGAGTGAAATGACAGAGGTAGTTCAGCGAACACATCGAAAAGGTCGCTGACGAGAACATCCGCTTCCCGTACCTGTCCATAGACCTAGATTCCTTGTTAGGGGGATGGACAGGCACTGAAGGATCAGCTAGTTCCTTCTTGGTGGCAGCAGCTACCACCATAGCATCCACAGAAACTCCTTTAGTCAAAAATTGTTTGTCCGCTGGGGCGGTAATAAACTTTGAAGGTCTCCTGGGGGTGGGGTCCACAGAGTCAGGAGCCGTCCAGGCCTTTTTTGCTACCACCTGCATGAGGGGGTCAAAGGGGGGGGACACCCAGGAGGTGGAAGGGCGAGAGCCGAACACCTCAAGATACACAGATTCATCCTCTGAAGGGTTGAGGGCTGGCCAATTCCCCCTCTGTTTTAAGATCTCCAGGATGTCTGCAAAGGGGACATCTTCAGAGGGGGAACGGGGGGAACCTTCAGAATCCTCTAAATCCGTGTCAGAGGTGACAGACTCAGGTGAGTCTATGTGCTTCCTCTTGCACTTTCTCTTCCTAGGGGGCTCTCCTGCCAATTCAGGAGAGGCCTCGGAAGAGGAGGAGATCCCCACTGGGGATTCTTGAGGAGCTGGCTCTCTGTGGTCTGGGATGAGGGAGTGAGTAGAAATTACCTGAGGCACCGAGGAGGGAGGGGCGGACGGAGCCAACTGTGGAGTTGAACCAGGTTCCAACACACTCTGCATGACGTCGAAAGCACCTCTGTCAGGCAGAGCCAGAGGTCTCCGCTCCGAAAAGCTGAAAACCTCCCTCGGCACCGACAGTGATGGCTCCGAGGCCGATGTCGGAGCTGAACTCACCAACGCCGAAGCACCGAGAGGGAGAGCGGGGTCGGACAAGGGTCCGATGCCACTCACCCCCTCGGAGCCGACGAGGGAAGTCCGGTGCCGAGATTCCTCCAATGAAGAAATCGGAGCAGACGACGGCGCCAAAGACAATTGTATCGGTTCTGACGCTGCCACAGTCTCGGGTCCGAAACGCCCCGGCTCCGAACTCAAAGGAGTCGGAGGAGGAACATTTTGAGAAATAGGATTAAGCATCGACTGATGAGTCGGGCTCTGAAGCATTTGGGCCAGTGCCTCAGACTTAAGAAGTCGACTCACTACCCTCTGAAGGTCATGATCCGAAAGTCTCGACGACCTAGAGGAGTGAGATCTATGGCTCCGTTCAGACAGCAAGGGAGATGCTGGAGCCGAATGAACGGAGCCAAGAGATGGTGACCTAGACCTTTTCCTAGTTGTCAGTTCCGATAACCTTATCGGAGCCGACTCAGTGATTTCCAATATCTCGGCTCCGGCCGGAGCCGAGGGAACAGAAGAAATAAGCGTTCGAGTCTCATCGGCTCCAGCCGGAGCCGATGTTGTAGCAGACTTCGAAGCCCTAGGTGTCGACTCAGAAGCTGTAGCCGACGACCTAGTAGGCTTGGAGGGTTTGCCCGAAGATAGAGTCGGGGGACCCTCAGGTTTCAATAAGCCTCGTAAAATAAGCTTATTTTTCCTTTCCTGCAGGACTCTAGGGCTGAAGCCATGGCATACAGCACAAGAGTCCTGCAGGTGCAAAGGTCCCAGGCAGTACACGCAAGAAGTGTGACCGTCTGTCAGAGACATCTTCTGACAGCACGAGTCACACTTCTTAAAGCCTGAGACCTTTGAATCCTTGGAAATTACTAAGAAAAAATGTGTAATCACCACACAAGCACAAACACACCGATTACACTATCCACTAAAAATTAAACTAAAAATTAAACTAATAAATTTAGTTTTTTTTTTTTTTTTTTGATCCCTACAAAAAACACACACACTCCACTACTAATAGGGGATGGAAGGGCCCGAAGGCCTAAGGAAAGAACTCCTAAGTTCTTGTGGTAAAAAGGGTGGATAAACAGGAGGGAAAGGATAAAAAACTACTTAACTATGGGAATTATGAATAAAAACTAAGTTAAAGGGGTTTAAATTAACTTTTAGACTGTTCTAAACAAACTAACCTGAAGCCGGTTGGAACAACACACCTCGATCGCTGTAGCGGCAAACGAGATCTGAGGTATTACCGCCTAGCATTGTGGGATAAAAGGGGAGCCTCGAGCCGGTGGAACCAACTCTCGAGCTTTTAGAGTAGCCAAGTCGGAGCCGAGGATCGGCTCCGAACCCATCCAGCAAGAATGAAGGCGAGATAGACAACTTAACATCTTCTGTTTCACGTGAAGCCACATTACGATGAGAAGATGATTCTCCCAACTGAACTGCATATAGTTCAATACTACGTTGGGAAGGATGAGGAAGATCTTGCCTGAAAATTTTAGGTAAATCCACAGCTGGATCACTGGACATGAAGACCAAATCTCAGGAACAACACCAAAAAGAACAAAAATAAGCAAATACGGCAGTCCAGTAATCACCAGAAAAATTTAATGATTTTTCTCTAACGACTCGGCATACAAAGCCTTCAATGGAGTAAACAACACTAAATAATACACACCTTTTATAGTATAAAAAACAATCAATTACGTAATCAAATGCAATTAAACACTAACACCTTATAAATAAAACTTTCCAATTACAAGACATATTTATGCCAGCAGGGGTCACAGTGCCAAACTTTAAAATGAATAATGATTCCTTATATAAGTTTTTTTTTAACATTACTGAACCCTCCATAGCTTTCAAATTTTTCTAAGACTGTCCCCTGTAAACCCATGGGATCACTATCATGAACGTCTAAAAAATGCTGTGCTACAGGATTTTCTATTTTCTGATGTTTAACATCTCTAACATATTCCTGGAGACTAAGTTTAAACATTCTTTTGCTTTCTCCCACATAGAACTTGTTACAGGGGCATCTTAAAGCATACACCACACATTCTGCGTTACAACTAAAACTACCTAACGCACTGCATTTCTGATCAATAATATGTTTAAAAGTTTGAACTACATATTTACATGAGATGTATCTTCCACATGGCTGTGTACCTTTATAACAGAGTGTTTTATACATACTTTGACAACGGGCTACATATTTACTATGAACAAGTATATCACTAATGTTCCTTCCCCTTTTTTGAAAATATAGGTACTTTACACAATTCTAAAAATTAAATAAATAAAAATGCTGGCAGGCAGAGTTTCACAGGCACAAATCACTCAGGTGATGATAAACCAAAGGTGTATTTAATGATAAAAATCCACAAGAAAAACAAATAAAATGTGAGCGCTTTCGTTAAACAAGTGTTAACTTCATTATTTATTTTTATTTATTTATTTATTTATTGACATTTGTTAACCGGGTTGGTCCAGTTGGGTTTGTGGCCCATTTTCAGTGGAGACCCGAGGAGAAAATTAGAAGTTATGTACCTACCATAACGTTCCATGTTAGTTGTCTTCTCTCGCCTTCTTTCTTGCTGGATGGGTTCGGAGCCGATCCTCGGCTCCGACTCGGCACTTGCTTTAGCTTAGGAACTCCTTTTACCAGCTCGAGGCAACCCTATATCCCATGATGCAAGGCGGAACTACCTCAGATCTCGTTTGGTAGCTAACCTACCCTGCTAAAGACTATCCTAACATAATTAGGAACACAAGTTCCTAATAGAAGTCCTCATATGAAGGCTCCGGAGGAAACAACCTAATAGGAACTCTTCAAGATCTGTCCAGGCCAGGGGGAAGGAGGGAGCCTTAAGAAAGAAGCAGAGAAGACAACTAACATGGAACGTTATGGTAGGTACATAACTTCTAAATGTTAAGTTGTCAATCTCGCCTTCATTCTTGCTGGATGGGACCGCGTCCCTAGCACCTGTATCCCGGGTGGCTCAATGGAACAGACTCCTGAGAACTGTGGAACCAAAACTGGCCCTATCTCTGGAGGCCAAGTCCAACTTGTAATGAGAGACACAGGTATGGGGCGTAGCTCAAGTAGCTGCTGCACAAATGGTATCAATGGGTAGTCTATCCTGAAAAGCTGCAGAAGTGGATAGACTCCAGGTTGAGTGTGCTTTTGGCTTAGAAGATAGCTGCTTGCCTCTGAGAGAGTACACATAGGAAATAGTGGAAGTCAACCATCTGGATAAGGTCACTTTAGATACTGGAGGACTTATCCTGTTTTCTGCATAGGAGACAAATAATTGGTCCGATTTTCTGAATTGTTTAGTTCTATGCAAATAGTACCTGAGCTGACGATGGACATCCAAAAATGCAGTTTCTGTTCAGCTCTGTCGGAATAGTTTGGGAAAAGACTGGTAGGTCTATAGATTGGTTAATGTTGGTTTGAGATACGACTTTGGGGAGAAAGGAAGGGTTAGTTCTTAATGATACCCTGTCCTTATGAAAAACCAAATAAGGGGAACGAATGCAGAGAGCTTGAATCTCGGAAACCCTTCTTGCAGAAGTGACAGCCAGTAAAATATAGTTTTCCAGGTCAATAACTTCAAAGAACATGAAGCAGACGGTTCGAAGGGAGGTAGTATCAAGGATGCCAACATTAAGTTTAGATCCCATTGGGGAGGAGGATGCTTTATAGGTGGTTTTAGGAGAAAAACTCCTCTCAGAAAGGCCTTGCATAACCTATGAGACATAATGTTATTGTCATGCAAGCCAACATGATACTTGGAAATAGCAGCCAGTTGTACTTTGACTGTAGATGACGAGGATCCTGAATGAAAAACCTCCGCCAGGAAATCTAAAACCGAATGTACAGGAGCAGTAAAGGGATCAATATTTCTGGAATTTGCCCAAATAGAAAAACGTCGCCACTTGCTAGCATAAACAGTCCTAGTGGACAACTTCAAGGAAGACACTAAAATGTCTCTGACTGAGTCCGAAATCATCGGTAGCCTGGCTAGGGTAGGAAGTGGAGCAACCAAGCAGTGAGGTTGAGAGAATGAATGGCCCGGTGCTGCTGACCCGACTGGTGGATCAAGAGATCCGGAACTGGGTCCAGATGCCAGGGCTGCACCAGAAGGTGACGATGCAGAGACAGAAACCAAATTTGTTGAGGCCAATATGGGGCAATGAGGATCAACTTGGCTCTCAAAACGGTGGCTTTCTGAATGACTTGTGGAATCAAGGGAAAAGGAGGAAAAGCGTACAGAAGTCCCGGGGCCAATCCTGGGTTAGAGAGTCTCTCAGGGGTTGGCCTGGAAGGGGAAAGAGAGTGAAGAAATCGGGGCACTTGTTGTTTTGAGGAGTAGCAAAAAGATCGCAACAAGGAGTGCCCCACTTCAGAAAAATCTGATCCACTACAGATTGATTGAGAGACCACTCGTGAGGCATCAGAATGGATCTGCTCAGCCTGTCCGCTAATAGGTTGGACCTGCCGGGGATGTGCGTTGCTATCAGAAACCGCTGAGAAGAGATCGCCCATTGCCAAAGTCTGAGAGCTTCTCGACATAACGGATAGGACCTGGTCCCGCCCTGTTTGTTGATGTACCAGACCACGGACATGTTGTCCGTTTGTACTGCAATAGTCCCCGTGGGAAGAAAGTCGTTGAGGGCTTGCAACGATAAAAGCACTGCTCTCATCTCCAGGACATTTATGTGCAGATGGTATTCTATGGGTTGCCACGTCCCATGGACCATCCTGCCCTGATAATGCCCCCCCCACCCGATCAGAGAGGCATCCGTAGTGACTGTGGCAACTGGAGGAGGGGGAATAAAGGGTCGGCCCTGATGAAGAAGAGGGGAAGATATCCACCAGTTCAGATGAGCTCTGCACGACTGTGTGACCAAGATTTCGTGCCTCATCGTGAGACTGTGGTACGACCACTGCGTGAATAGCATCCACTGCAGAAGACGCATGTGGAAGCGAGCCAGTGGTAGAAGAACAATGGCCGCAGCCATAAGACCTAGAACCTTCAGTATAAATCTGGCTTTGATCTTGTTGCTTTGCAATAGAAGCCGAACGAATTTTTGGATGTCCAGAATTCTTTGATCTGTTAGTCTGGCTAATATTTTGACGGTGTTTAATTCTGCGCCTATAAAGGTGATAGATTGGCAAGGCAGCAGAGAAGATTTTTCGAAATTTACTGAAATTCCCAAACTCCTGCAAAGCTGTAGAGTGTAATCTCTGGACTGAAGAAGCTGACACTTGGTGGTGGCGGAGAGGAGCCAGTCGTCCAAATAGGGAAACACCTGGAATCCTTGACGTCTCAGATGAGCTGTGACCACTGCCATGCATTTGGTAAACACTCTGGGGGCTGAAGTGAGGCCAAAGGGCAGTGCTCTGAATTGGTAATGACTGGTCCCTAGCCGAAAGCAGAGAAACCTTCTGGAGCGTCTGTGAATCTTTATGTGATAGTACGCATCCTGAAGGTCTATAGAGCACATCCAGTTGTCCTTGCCCAGAAAGGGCAGAATGGACTGAAGCGTGACCATCCAGAATCTTGCCTTCTTGACAAATCTGTTTAGATTGCTCAGGTCTAATATTGGTCTCCAATCTCCCGTCCTTTTGGGGACCAAAAAGAATCTCGAGTAGACGCCGGATCCTACCTGGTCTGCCGGCACAGTCTGGACAGCTCTTTTTTCTAGGAGCTTTGAAACCTCCTGTTCTGCCAAATCCCTTTGACCGGGTGAGATGTCTGGAAGGGATTGTAGAGGTACGGGAAACCTTCAAGGGGATTTTGTAACCCTCGGATATGATCGACTGTACCCACATCTCTTGAGATAGGGATTGCCAGGCTACTGGGTACAGCGAAATCCTTCCCGACTGCCTCCAAGGGTGGACAGTCGGGCAACACCTCAGGGGTGCTGAAAGGGCTTCTCAGGAAGAGACTCCCTGTTGCCCTGGTTCTGAGGACCCCCCTGCCTCTAGGGCGGCGTCTACTATTGTTACCCCCTCTGCCTCTGGGGGTAAACTGACCACGTGTGTCCAGTGTAGCTCCTTGGGCTTTACGGAACCACATCTCCCCCCCTTCTGACCCTTGGGGTATGGTCTAGAAGGAGTGGAAAACTGGACTCCAACGGCAGAAAGAGTTTTACCGTCCTGCTCACACCTGGTCAAGGTATCCTTCACCTGAGGTCCGAAGAAAGCCGAACCATCAAAGGGGGTATTAGTGAAGGACGCCTTAAAGGGGTCTGCAAAATTACAAAGCCGCATCCAGGCTTGGCGTCTAAGAGCAACTCCTGTGCCTGCGGCCCTGCTCGCTCCATCGGCCGCATAGGATATGAGCCGCATGGAGGAGTTAGATATGGAATTCAGGATTGCAAGCTGCAAGGCAATCTTTTCCTGAGCCCCAGCAGCAGAAGGATCCTGGACTACTTCACCCAGTTCCTTGAGAACATCTCGTTGAAGCCTGGTGAAGTGACAAAGATAATTCAGCGAACGCATAGCAAAGGTCGCTGAAGAAAACATCCGCTTTCCATATCTGTCCATGGTCCTAGAATCCTTGTTAGGAGGATGGACAGGTACTGAAGGATCCGCCAGTTCCTTCTTAGTGGCCGCCACCACCATAGCATCCACAGAGACACCCTTGGAAAGGAACTGTTTGTCCGAAGGGGCCGTGATGAATTTGGATGGTCTCCTGGGGACAGGTTCCACAGAATCTGGAGCCACGCCTTCCGAGCCACTACCTGCATCAGTGGGTCGAAGGCGGAGACACCCAGGAGGTGGAGGGTCGGGATCCAAAGCCTCCAGGTATACCGACTCATCCTCGGAGGGGTCAATGGAGGCCAATTCCCCTCTGTTTGAGGAGCTCAAGGATGTCTGAAAAGGAGACATCCTCAGAGGGGATCGTGGGGAACCCTCCGACTCATCTAAGTCGGTATCAGATGTAGTAGACTCAGGGGAGTCTGTGTGTTTCCTCTTACACGTCCTCTTCCGAGGGGGTTCCCCTGCAGGATCAGGAGAAACCTCGGAAGAGGAGGAAATTCCCAATGGGGAAACCTGGGGCGATGGATCCCTGGGCCTGAGAGCAAGAGGCTGCAAGAGGCGTCTGCAGGCACTGATGAGGGAGGAGCTAGAGGGATGGACCGTTGACCAGGCTCAGAGGCCAGGACACTCCTCATCACCTCAAAGGCTCCCCTCCCCGGGAGGCCGGAATATCCCCGCTCCAAGGAAACAGGAATGCCCGGCTCCACTGAGAGGGAAGGCTCCGAGGCCGATGGCGCCGAGCTTACCAAAGCCGAAGCCCTGAGAGGGAGACCGGGGTCGGACAAGGGTCCGATGCCACTAGCCCCCTCGGAGCCGACAAGGGAAACCCGACGACCGGATCCCTCCAAGGAAGGTCTCAAGGAGGAGATCGGAGCCGAGGATGATGGAGCCGAAGGATGTATCGGCTCCGGCACCGAAACAGTCGCTGTCCCGAGAAGCTCCGGCTCCGAACTCCGATGTGGAGTCGGAGGAGGAAGTTCAAGGGGTGAGTCTATAGCCGAAGTCTGTTGAGACGGGCTATGGAGCATTTGGGACAGTGCCTGAGACTTCAACAGCCTGCTTACCACCCTCTACAAGTCGTGGTCAGACAGCCTGGAAGATCTCGAAGATCGGCTCCGATGGCTCCGCTCTGACAAAAGAGGAGACCCCGGAGCCGAGTGGATACTCAGTAACGAAGGGGACCGAGATCTCTTTTGGGACGGAGCCATCGGAGCCGAAGTCCCCTGAACTCCAGATGGAGCCGAAGGTTTCTCGGCTCCGATGCCGGATAAAGTGTCGGCTCCAGCCGGAGCCGACAAGGCTACAGTACATAAGGTATCGGAACCAGCCGGCACCGAACCCACTACTTTCGAGGCAGATACATCGGTTCCAGCCAGAGCCGATCTCGGCTCCGACGGAGCCGGAGCCACCGGAGGAGGCTTGGAAACTGAAGCCTGAGCCTTCGGTGGCTTAGAAGGTTTCCCAGACCCTGCCTTAGAGAACCTTCTGGCTTAAGTAAGCCACGGAGGATAAGTTTATTCCTCCTTTCCTGCAGGACTCTCTGGCTAAAGGAGTGACACAAAGCACAGGAGTCCTGCAGGTGCAAAGGCCCCAGGCAATAAACACAAGAAGTGTGACCGTCTGTCAGAGACATTTTCTGACAGCACGAGTCACACTTCTTGAAGCCTGAGACCTTGCCTTCCCTAGACATATCCTAGGTGGAAGAAACACAGACAAACCCCAACAAACACACAAAATTAATCCCCTACACACAACACACAGGAAGGGATTAACAACTGGGGTTTAAGGCCTAACTAAAACTTTTACACTAAGGTTTAAAAAGGAGTTATAAAAGTTTGAAAAACAAGGGAATAGGGTGGGCTGTATTCACTACAGACTATACTATGACTAAAAGGGGAAAATAAAAACCCTAACTAAGCTTCTCTTTCTTTGACAAGAAATTCACTTACCTCTGCTGGTAAAGGAGACCTCTTTCGCTAAGCGGCAAACGAGATCTGAGGTAGTTCCGCCTTGCATCATGGGATATAGGGTTGCCTCGAGCTGGTAAAAGGAGTTCCTAAGCTAAAGCAAGTGCCGAGTCGGAGCCGAGGATCGGCTCCGAACCCATCCAGCAAGAATGAAGGCGAGATTGACAACTTAACATGCTCCATTAAACACACAGTTTACAGAAAAAGATCATTACATGACAAGAAAAGACAAAATCTAATCTAATTAATAAAAATACAAGTGGAACATATAACATGGTGATGCAAAAATCAAACATTTCCAATCCTCTTTAACAATCTTAACCACTTTATCACTTAACAGATCATATGTAAGTACCATATACATATTTTCCCTTTCTACATTCTTACTAATAGTGGTAAAGGGTCTTGTTTGTTTAATATTTTCTTTTTTCACTTTATCTAAAGAATTCAGCACTTCACGCCTATCATAACCTTTAGAAATAAATTGTTCAGCTGTCTTTTCATATTCATGTTCTAAAACTGTATCATCATTACATAAACATTTTATGCAGGTAAACTCACCCAATAGTAAAGATTTTATCAAGTGGGGTGGATGAAAACTGGTGCCATGAAAAACATGGTTTTTATTACCAAATTCTCAGTGTACTGTCGTAATAATTTGTCCTTCATAGTTCCTTTCAGGAGACAAAGAGCTGGTCTGATTTTCTAAAGTTGCTTGCACAATGTAAACAAAACCTGAGTTGCCTATGGACATCTTTAGGTATGGAGGTTATGTTTTCCCTTGATAGCAAAGTTTGGAAAAAATACAGGCAAATCAATTTGTTGATTTAAGTTTGTTTCTGATGCTACATTTGAAAGAAAGGAAGGGTTAGTTTTCAGTGAAATTCTATCCTTGTGGAAAATAAGGAAGGGCGGCATGCAGGTAAGTGCTTTTAGTTCTAAAACTCATCTTGCTGAAGTGATGGTAATCAGTAAAACAGTCTTCCAAGTAAGACATTTTAAACCTGCTGATGCTAGAGATTCAAAAGGTTTTTGGTTCAATGACTGTAGTTAAGGCTGTAACATCCCATGGTGGTACTGGATCTTGAACAGGCAGTCTCAATAAAAAAGTTTCCTTAAGGAAAGCTTTGGTCACCCTAAGTAATACAAAAGACCTATATCCTATATAAACATTTGAGATGGCAGTCATCTGATTTTTTTATAGTGCAGCAATCAGAATCTTGCAGAAAAAGTTCAGAAATAGACCCCAGTATTGCTGCAAGACAGTCTGAGAAAGGGTCTAAACACTTTGGAGATGCCCATTTGCTCTTGTAAGTCTTTTTGGCAGATTCCTTCTGAGAAAAAGAAATGATGTGGACTGCTGGAGAGGAAAGCTTGGCATTCTCTGGTTTTCTTTAAAATTTAAGAAACCATGTAGTGAGTTTCAGGGATTAAAGATCCAGTAGAGGCATTCTGGATGGGTGACTGAGCAGATCCAGTACCCAAGGTGGGTACAGTAGATGAGGCCAAAGGAAGGGGAAAAATACCTGCAGAGACCAAAAGGGGGCAGTGAGGATTGTGCTGGCCTTGCACCTGTTAGCTTTCTGAATGAACTTCCTGAGAAAGGAAATCAGTGGGAAGGCGTAGAGGAGACCAGGGGGCAAAAAATGGACAAGAGCATCTCTCAATGATTGTCCCTCTGGAGAGATGAGGGCAAAGTAACTGTTACATTTGTTCCTGAGTTGGAAAGCAAAGAGGTCACAGCAAGGTTGGCCCCAGTGGCAGAAGATTTCTGTTGCCACTGTCTGTTTGAGAGACCACTCATGAGAAGCTTGACTAGCTTGGTCTGCAAAGCTATGGAAAGGATCATCATGGACCTCATAAATAAAGATATTGGGGACCTACAGACACTGGATCCTACCCAGTTCGGCTTTGTTAAGGGCAGATCCTGCCTCTTAAACCTGGTCGATTTCTTTGAAACAGTCACCAAGGCCATTGATGAGGGGAAGGTGGTCCACACAGCCTACCTCGCAAAAGCCTTTGATACAATACCCCACTCGGGCATTATAGATAAGCTCACCAGCTTAAATATAAACCCCTATGTCACTAGATGGGTTGCAAACTGGCTCAAGGACAGAACCCACATGGTTAGAATTGCTGGAGCCATGTCACACTCCAAACCAGTTACAAGTGGCGTCCCACAAGGCTCAGTCCTGGGACCTCTCTTGTTCGGTATATATTTCTCGGAGGTACAGGCTAACACGGAAGGACTGTGGCTGACCAAGTTCGCAGATGACTGCAAACTGGGCACCATAATAGACTCTCCAGCCAACACAAGCATCCTACAAAAGGGCCTCATAGAAACAGACAACCGGTGCCAGAGCCATGGCCTCAAGCTAAACGCCAAAAAGTGTATAGTCATCCCCTTTGGCAAAAACAAAGTGCCCACAAATTACCACATAGGTGGTAATCCATTAAATCTGAAGAAGTAATTAGGGACCTGGGGACCCAAGTTGATAGCAATCTCTCATTTGACAACCACGTGGCCAAAGTGGTTAGAAAAACATTTTATATAGCCCACCTAATCATGAAGGGATTCACATCTAGATCAGGGGAGGTCATCGTGCCTCTTTACTCATCCCTCATCAGGCCCATAATTGAGTACAATGCCCCTTTTGGGATGTACCTTACCAGACACCTGCAGCAACTGGAAAGACCCCAAAAGTACCTCACCAAGAGGATCAAAGGGCTCAAACAGATGCCATATGCTGCCCAGTTAAAGAAACTCCAGCTCTACTCAGTGGCATACCACCTGCTCAGAGGCGATCTGTGCCTGACGATAAAGCCATGTCCAACCCGGAATTAATGGACATGCTGCACCTCAGAAAATCCAAATCCCACCGAGCTCCGTGGCCCAGAGACTCGAACCTCAGCACTGAAATAAATAGGACATGCTGGAGGGACAGATTCATAACCCAGAGGCTCCCTTCACTCTGGAATAAAATCCCAGTCCAGGTTAGGCAGAGTCCCTCATTGACTCTCTTCAAGAGGAATCTTGATGAGTGGATGGGAGATAGTAGGTTTACCCCGGGTATCACTTCTGTGTCACTGTTAGACAGAGGCAAAGTATACTAACCTCGAAAAAGGGCATAGCAAAATTCATTTAAAATGGGTGGCGAAAGCCAAACACACTCTGGCTAGGCTTATAAATGCCCTAGGGCAGATAGCCTAGTATGAACCTATGAACCTATAATAGGATACTCGTGCTCAACCTATCTGCTAGAATACCTGACATCCCAGGAATGTGCGTTGCCACTACAAAGTGGTGTGCGGACATTGCCCATTGCCAGACTCATATGGCCTCTTGGCAGAGAGGGTATGAATGTATTCTACCTTGCTTATTAATGTACCAGACCACTGACATATTGTCTGTTTGACTGGAGAGCACACCTTTGGGTAGGAAGTCCTGAAAAGGCTGCAGTACTTGAAGGACTGCTTTTATCTCAAAGACATTGATGTAAAGTTTAGCCTCCACTGACGGCTACATCCCTTGCACTGACTCCCCTTCAAATGCCCCCCCCCCCCCACAGGCACACTAGAAGGGAGGCATCTGTGGTGACTGGCCCTGGGAACAGGCGGGAAAAAAAGGTCTGCCCTGTATTACTGACTGAGATATAATCCACCAATTTATGTGATTCCTGCATACTTGAGTAAGCTGATTTCTGGTGTGAAGGGAGTGACATTTCTGTGACCACTGTACTGCTACTATCCACTGTAGGACTCTTATGTGATATCTTGCAAAAGGAAACAATGTAATTGCAGAGGCCATTTTGTAATTTGCTGTACTGTGTCTACCTGACAGCCTATAAATTGTATGTTCAGCCATGAAGTCAGTTTGCTCTTCTTGTGATTGACTGACATTCCCAATTGGTGTTTCAACAGTAGATCCTTGTAGGTAGCAGTTAAGAGTCTATCATCTAAACATAGGAAGAGTTGGATCCCGTGCAATCACAGATAGTCTGCTACCACTGCTGTAATGTTTTTGAACAACCAAAGGACTGCAGTGAAACCGAATGGCAATACTCTGAATTAATAGTGAATGGACAGAAACAAGAAACCTCCTGGAGCGCCCCTGGATCTTGACATGACAGTAGGCATCTTGTAGATCGACAGAGCACATCCAATCGAGCTCCCTCAAGAGAGGTAGTACAGACTGCACCAAGACCATCTGGAACTTAGTCTGTTTGACATATTGATTTAGGTTGCTGAGATCCAATATTGGTCTTAAGTCTCCTGTCTTCTTTGAAACTAAAATGAAGCTGGAATAGATTTCAGATCTTAAATGGTCTGGGAAAACCACATGAATGACTCTTTTGGTGAGCGACTTTAATACTTCTGTTGCTGCATATTCTAACTGATTCGGTGGTGCATCTGGAATCTTCACTATTTTCTTTGGGATGGACTAAAAAGGTATGGCATAGCCCCTGGAGATTATCCTTAGCACCTAAGAATCAGACGTTATGGTGTGCCAGACTAAAGGGTGCAAGGCTAAGCATTCTACAACTGCTACCAGAGTACAGCAGTCAAGCCATCAATCAGGGATGCTGGTAAGGGTTGTCAATAAATGGCCCACAGAAATCTTGATTCTGCAGTCAGTTTCTCCTTCTCAGGTGGTGTCCATTCAAATTGCCTCTATCTTGAGAGGTCTATTCCCCAGGATTGTGTTGGTGAAAACCTTGGAATTTTTTGAACCATATTTTTCTATCTCCTCTTTGATTCCACAAAAAGGATCTTTGAGGAGTAGAAAAATGGATTCCCATGGCATACAGGATCTGACCATTCTGTTCACTCACAGTAAGCATTTCCTTTACCTTAGGTCCAAACAGGGTGGAACTGTCGTAGGGGGCATTGGTAAAGGATGCTTTGAAGCTTTCTGCAAAATTGCACAACCCCATCCAGGCATGCCATCCTGTGGTAATACCTATACTGGCTGCCTCTGATGTGCCATCAGCTGTGTTTGATAGCAGTTGCATGATGTCCGAAGGTAAGCTACCCAAGAGAGACTTGGAAAGTTCCTTGATCAAGTCTCTTTGGAAACATGTCCGGTGTGTTAAGTAGTTCAGGGCTCAAAGTGTGAAGGTCCCTGATGCACAGGACCATTTCCCTACTCTTTCCAACTCCCTTGACTCCCTGTTAGGGGAATGGACAGAGGAACTGTCCTCAGATACTGCCTTCTTTGTGGCTGCTGCTAGCACCATGGAATCTACAAGGGGGACTTCTGACCAATGCTTCCTATCTTTTGGGGGAACCAAGATTTTTTTTTTCAGAATGAGCTCTGCCATATCAATTTCCTTCCAAGCCTTTTGAGCAACACATCTATTAAGGCATCAGGGAGTGGGACCACCCAGGATATCAATGTGCCAGAGCCAAAAGCTTCAAGGAACATGGACTCATTAGAAGAAGGGGCTTCCATCGACCATCCCAATTCTGATTCATCAATTCTAGGATGTCCGCAAAGGTGAAGTGCTTGGGGCGATCTTGGGATCCTTTTCCATTATCTAAGTCTGAATCTTCAGTCATGGACTCAGGCAAGGATTCTAAGTATTTCCATTTACATGTCCTCTTTCGTGGGATGCATCTCAGAGGCTCTGATAGAGACATGCTAGAATTGGATGGGAAGTTCAAATATTGAGCTGCCTCAAAGCTAACTGGGTCTTTTTGTCCCTGTCAATTTAAATGAAAGGAAAGAGGAATAGGATCCACTGGGAATCTGGATGGATCCAAACACAGTGCACACACCTGTCTCCTTGGCCTAGTCAAAGCCCTTTCTACAGCCTTGAAAGCTGACTCAGCTAATGTAGCCAATGAGAAATTACCTCTGTCAGCTATCTTAGTAAGTCTCCCAACTCCAAAACAGATAAGTTCCAAGGGGAACCTTACAGCTGGACTGTCTAGTGCTGAAGCACTGAGGGGGAGAAAGGGCTTAAAAACTTTGGGTTCAAACCGCAATGCACTGGATCCAATATTCTTCTCAGCCCGAACACATCAGTGTCAAAAGAGTAAGGGAAGATGTTGAAGCTGATGTCTCCAGGGCTGTTAGGTCCAATGACTGTGCAGCTGAAGGGTCCAGACCCATAACTGTTTGCTCCAGGAAATGAGTCAGTGTTGGAAGTAGATGGCATGGGGTTGAAGAGCCTGTTCCCAGCTCTGTACCTGGCAAGAGAGCTGGGAGGACCTTCAGTTGAATATGTGCCCTCAGGAATTTCCTCATCATACGGCCAACATCCATTTCGGTAAGGCTTCTAAGCCAAATAAAATAAGAAAATCAAAAATAAAATAAAAAAAACGGATCCGGACTGGCAAGAAAACAACTTTAATGAATTAAAATCAGCTTAAAACAGCTTAACTAGCATGTAAAAATATTTACAATATACGCTCAACCAAAATAAATAGCTTAAAACAGCTTAAACAGCATGTAAATATATTTACAATATACACTTGTGAACAAGTAAGTGCTTTCATTTGTGCTAAATGAAAAACTTCCTCTGACAAAGTACATCATTTCCTTTTCATTTCAAAAGCCGTGATGAAATGAAGTATACATTTTCATTCGCCCATCACCCTAATAACAATGACAACCATCTGTTTTTCAAACACGTATCAACCCCTAAACAAACTGCAAATATGATCTAAGACACTATCAAATAACAAATATAAGGATATAATACGTATAGAATATATATATATATATATATATATATATATATATATATATATATATATTATATAATCTAAAAAACTAATTCATAATAATATAATGATATGACAAATAAACCTATGCATCTTTAAGAATACATATGCATATCATATAGCATAGCATACATAAGCAAATATGATCTAAGACACTATCAAATAATAAATATAAGGATATATGTATAGAATATATATATATATATATATATATATATATATATATATATATATATAGGAAAAATATATATTATATAATCTAAAAAACTAATACATAATAATATAATGATATAATGACAAATAAACCTATGCATCTTTAAGAATACATATGCATATCAAAATTCATGTTGAACTCATTAAACAATGCATTTAAAATATACATATTTAAACCTGATATGGAAACTAGGCTTTAAGTTTCAAGACACTTCCCAAGGATAGCATTCCATTTAAACCTGGCCAAGAATGGCACCCAAACGAATTTGCCATTTTAATTCCATTTTTTTCAAGAATTAGTTGCCATGCACCTCCCCTGCTACTACTTTTTAAATTATCTAAAACTAGAAATCTAAATGAATGTATGCTGTTTTGGATAATATGTTTTGCAAGTGCGTTTGTGTCACTACCATCTCTAATAGCTCTATAATGTGTTCACCTATTTGTTATTTTAACTTGCACTCCATTTTCTCTATATAGAAACAAGTACAGTGGGTGCATAGAGCACAATAAACTACTTTTGTAGTATCACAATTAAATTTTTCCCATTATGTTAATGTTATAATTATTAATAACTATATAATTTGTTTCCCAAATAAATTTGCAAAACTTACATCTACTACATTTAAACATATCATTTTTAATTCAATTTATATGATCAATTACTTGACATAGTCCTTAGAAATAATTATATAATGTTTAATGAAAAATTGTATTTGCAAAAGGAAGGTGTCGCCATGGGGTCCCCTTGCGGTGGGCTTTATGCCAACATTATTATGTGTGTATGGGAAGAACGTTTCATTTTTAATTCTCCATTTTTTCAGTATTGTGTAATTTATTTGCACTTTTTGGATGATATTTTTATTTTGTGGCATGATAAGAAAGAAAAAATAATGAATTTTTGGATTATATAAACCAAACAACTAACTTTTTAAAGTTCTTTGCTGAAAAGAATATTAATCAAATTTCTTATTTGGATGTTCTTATAAAAAAAGATCATGAGACTAATACCTTTTTTTATCAGAAATTTTTCGTTAAAAAACTTATAGCAACAGCTTGTTACATTATGATAGTAGTCATCCATACACACAAAAGAGGGCTGTACTAAAAGGGCAGTTTGTGAGAGCGGCCTGTATGGTTAGTAGGTGGGACAGCTTTTTAAAGGAATGTGATTTAATGAAAACTATGTTTGTGCATAAGGGATATCCATCGGCCCTCATAAATGATATTATGGAAGAAGTCATTCATAAAAGAGAAAATGGACATTTTAGACCCCTTTTGTTAGATAGCACTATTATGCCATTCCTTGATGAAACAATTACTATGGGAACAAATGACACATTAAATATAGACAAACCAGAGAAGCAAACTGTAAACCATGGAAATAAATGAACCTTGACCCAATACACTGAATAAAAAATAATAAATCCACGGTACTTAAAGCACACACTTTATTATACAAAATCCAATACTCCGTAAATGCAATACTCTGTAAGCGCTTTCGTTTAAGCTATGTTAAACTTCCTCAGACAATTCAAGATATATACATCACTTCCTTTTAAAAGTATACTAATTACTTAATTATTGCTTGTTAATTAATCCTGCTCACTACTGCTGTACCTAAAACAATTAAACATGATTAAACAATTTTAACAAATCTTTAAAAACCTTAAATATATATCTTTTTACAAGCATAATAAAACCATATAACATATGTATTATAATGCAAAGTAATACAGAACTTTATATATATATATATATATATATATATATATATATATATATATATATATATATATATAAATCATGTGCTAATGAACTGAATAAAATATATATAACTATGTATAAATATGATTAAAAATACTTTCAAGTTCATATAATAAATCAAATAAATAATAAATACTCTGTACATATATTTAATATAAAATTATAAAATGTTAAAATTATGAAATGTTATAAAATGTATGATATATAAGTAAATTAATTATCTGACATGAATGCATGTGAATATATGCTTATATTGCAAAAAACACCAATAATGATAATATTATATATGATTAATATATATATATATATATATATATATATATATATACATATATACATATATATATATATATATATATATATATATATATATATATATATATATATATATATATATGTATACACATACTTCAGGGAGATTCAAGATATAAATTATCCATTATTTCGCTTAAAATGAACACAATATTAATATATGTCGATATTAATATTGTATAGATCACTCAGTTTTGTTTCTTTGTAGGGCATTTGAGGTACGCTCATTTAATCCAGGCCAAGTATCAGCTTGTATTTTTATTTGGTTCTAAAAACAAGCCCCAAGGTCTCTTATCATCCACCTCCACATGGTCAATGGCCATGAAGGAAAAACAGTGATCATTATACTCACTTATATGTTTTGCTAATGCATTATTTAATTTATTTCTCTTTATAGCATATTCATGCTCATATATTCTTTGAGATAACTTTCTGTTTTCCCAATATAGAACACTGAGCATGAAGTGCATGTCGCAAATTATACAACAGCCTTTGATTTACAGTTATATTTGCTAAACAAGTAAAATTTTTTCTCCCTTAAAAAAAAGATTCACCCACTTTTATTTTATGGCATCAATGACAGGTGCCACATTTTCCCATACCTATCCTACTATGACTGGAAGGATAATTACAGTTCTTTAAAATATCTTTCAAACTTTTACCCTTCCTGTAGACTATCTTATTATTTATTTGATTTATTATATGAACTTGAAAGTATTTTTAATCATATTTATACATATTTATATATATTGTATTCAGTTCATGAGCACATGATATATATATATATATATATATATATATATATATATATATATATATATATATATATATATATATATATATATATAAGTTCTGTATTACTTTGCATTATAATACATATGTTATATGGTTTTATTATGCTTGTAAAACGATATATATTTAAGGTTTTTAAAGATTTGTTAAAATTGTTAGAGATATTTTTAATCATGTTTAATTATTTTAGGTACAGTAGTATTGAGCAGGATTAATCAACAAGCAATATAAAGAAGTTATGTCTTACCATAACATTCCATGTGCATTGTTCATCTCGCCTTTGTTCTTACACACGGGTTCACAGCCGATCCTCGGCTCCGAGTCGGCCGCATCACAAGCTCTGCATCTAAGAGAAGCTCGAGACTCGGTGTGTATCCCATGACCCTCCCTGCTATCCCTCAGATCTAGTTTGCAAGAAACTATTTTGCTCCAATACCAACTGTGTCTAACGCCTACGCAATCACACACCAAACAATGAGACATTAGAACTACAACACATATATGTGTAAAGATGGAATGCAACCTAGCAATGAGAGGATATTGTAACTCATTTAGGAATAGACCAAGCAAACCCTAGTCATACCAGTTCTTCCAGAACATGGTGGGGGAAGGAGGGAGGGAATGTAAGAACAAAGGCGAGATGAACAATGCACATGGAACGTTATGGTAAGACATAACTTCTTTATGTGACATTGTACAGTCTCGCCGTTTGTTCTTACACACGGGAAGTGTCCCTAGCTCCGTAACTTTGGGTGACTCATGGAAGAACGTTCCTGAGTACAGTAGAACCAAAGGAAGTCCTGTCTTTAGAGGCCTTGTCCACCTTGTAATGTGTGATAAATGTATGAGGCTTTGCCCACGTTGCTGCTGCACAAATAGTGTCCAACGGTAAGCGAGCCGCATGGGCTAAGGAAGTAGAAATGGCCCTAGTAGAATGAGCCTTAGGCTTGAAAGGTAGTGGATGAACAAAATTGATGCACTCCGATAGCCACTTGGAAAAGGCACCCTTTGAAACCGGCATGCCTTTCCTACTGTCTGCGAATGACACAAATAGCTAATCAGATTTCCTGTAAGCTTTAGTTCTGTCTAGGTAAAATCTCAATTGCCTATGTACATCCAATTTGTGTAACATGTATTCCAATTTATTTAAATGTTTTTTGAAAAATGTAGGGAGTTCTACAGATTGGTTAATATTTAACACCGAACAGACTTTGGGGAGAAACGACGGGTTTGTGCGTAAGGAAACTTTGTCTGGATGGAAAATCATGTAAGGTGGTCTCACTGACAAGGCTTGTAGCTCCAAAATTCTTCGGGCTGAGGTAACAGCAATAAGAAAAAGGGTCTTCCATGACAAAAACTTAAGTGGACACAATGAAGCAAGTTCGAAGGGCGCTAGCATAAGCTGGGACAACATCAAGTTTAGGTTCCATGGGAAAACTGGTTCTCGAACGGGTGGGCGAAGGTGGAAAGTACCCTTCAAGAAGGCCTTACAAAGCCTGTGGGACATAATAGTGGACCCACCTTAGCCTACATTGAAGTTAGATATGGCCGCTAACTGTACTCTTATGGTGGATGTATTAGTCCCTTCATGAAAAAGAATGGATAAGAATTCCAATATTTTGTGTATCGGGGCTACCAGAGGATCAATACCGTGATCTGATGCCCAACACACAAAGCGCTTCCATTTGCTCCTGTATAGCTTTCTGGTGGAGGCTTTATGAGAAGAAATTAGAATGTGTTGTACTGCAGAGGACAATAGGTTCGACCTGGCTAAACAGGGAAGCGGAGGAGCCAAGCTGTCAATTTGAGGGATTGAAGGGATGGATGAGGAACTCCCGACGAGTGAGTCAATACATCTGGCACTGGGTCCAGAATCCAAGGTTCCTCTATCTGATGGGATTGAAGGAAGGGAAACCAGTTCTGTCGAGGCCACAACGGTGCTATCAGGATGATCGTCCTTTCCAGGTCCCTGGCTTTCTGAAGAAATTTGGGTATCAAAGGAACAGGGGGAAATGCGTATATGAGACCCAGGGGCCAATCGTGCACTAGAGCGTCCCTGGGGACACTCCCCGGAGGGGGAAGTAGGGCAAAGTAGCTTCTGCATTTGGCATTCAAAGGGGATGCAAATAGATTGCAGCAAGGCTGGCCCCATCTGCGGAAAATCTTTTCCGCCACTTGAATTTTCAGGGACCACTCGTGTGGTAACAGGATGGCTCTGCTCAGCCTGTCCGCAATGACGTTGGATGACCCCGGGATGTGCGTCGCTATCAGAAAGCGACCTGTGGACGCAGCCCATTGCCAAATTCTCAGGGCCTCTCTGCATAACGGGTAAGACCTGGTTCTGCCTTGTTTGTTTATGTACCAGACCACTGACATATTGTCCGTCTGAACTGCTATTGTTCCCAGAGGCAAAGATTCGTGAAAGTGTTGCAACGCCAGAAGCACTGCTCTCAACTCCAGGACATTGATGTGCAGATTGTACTCTGTTTTGGACCATTCTCCTTGGACTGTTGTCCCCTGAAAAAGCACCCCCACCCCATCCGGGAAGCGTCCGTGGTTATAGTGGCTGTAGGGCTGGGCAGGACAAAGGGGCGACCTATCGTCAGATCTTGACTGTCCATCCACCACTGAAGATCCCGCTTGCAAGACTCTGTGATCAATATGTTGTGTGACAAAGGGAGTTTCTGGAACGACCACTGCGCGAAGAGCAGCCACTGTAGGACCCTCATGTGCATTCTGCCCAGAGGAACTGCAATAAGAGAAGCTGCCATCATGCCTAGGACTTTCAACACTTGCGTGGCAGGGGCTTTTCTGCTCTGCAGGAGAATAGCGATCTGATCCCTGAGAGATGACACCCTTATCAGGGGAAGCTTTATCATCGTTGCTGTTGTATCCAACTCTGCTGCTATAAATGAGACACGCTGTGAAGGCGATAAGGTAGACTTTTCAAAGTTGATTGAGAGTCCTAAATGGGAACAGAGGCTGAGTGTGTAGTCCCTGGCTTGTACAAGACGATGCTTGGTGGCGGCGGTAAGGAGCCAGTCGTCCAGATACGGAAACACCCGGAATCCTAGCCGTCTCAGGTGAGATGCTACTACTGCCATGCATTTGGTGAACACCCTGGGGGCTGAGGTGAGACCAAAGGGCAGCACTCGAAATTGGAAATGACTGGCCCCCAGCTGGAAGCACAGGTATTCTCTGGATGCTCTGGCCATTTTGATGTGGTAGTATGTGTCCTGGAGATCTATCGAGCACATCCAGTCGTCCTTCTGTATAAAGGGAAGGATCGATTGTAGTGTGACCATCCGGAACTTTTCCTTCCTCACGAAGGAGTTGAGTTTGCTGAGATCCAATATTGGTCTCCAGTCCCCTGTCTTTTTTGGAACTAAAAAGAACCTTGAGTAAGTTCCAGACCCTCTCTGGTCCGCCGGGACTGGTTGGATGACACTTATTTCGAGCAGCTTTGCAATTTCTAAGGCTGCTGGATCTCGCAGATGGGGTGGAACATCTGGAAATCTCTTTTGTGTGGGGTGAATGGACATAAAGGGAATGTTGTATCCTCTGGTTACTATGCTTTGTACATAAGAATCTGAGGTAAGATTTAGCCAGGTCTCTGGGTACAAAGCCAAGCGACCCCCGACTGCCTCCAGAGTAGGACAGTCGGGTCTCCACTCAGGAGTGCTGGAAAGGCTTCCCAGGGACAGTATCCCTGTCGCCCTGATGCTGTGGACCTCCTCTGCCGCCTGGGCGGCGACTTCCATTTCTCCCCCCCTCTGCCTCTGGAGGGGGCATCACTCCGTGTGGCCTGGTAAGATCCCAGAGTCTTACAGAACCACATATTTCCGCCTCTTTGCTCTTTGGGGTATGGTCTAGTCGGAGCAGAAAAATGGACCCCTACGGCAGACAGGGTCTTACCTTCTAGCTCGCACCGAGTGAGCGTCTCCTTTACTTTGGGCCCAAACAAGGTGGCACCATCAAAGGGGGCGTTGGCAAAGGAAGTCTTAAAGGCTTCTGCAAAGGAGCACAGCTGCATCCAGGATTGTCTACGTAGAGCAATCGCTGAGGCTGCAGCCCTACTCGAACCCTCGGACGCATACGAGATGAGCCTCATGGACGAGTTGACTATTGAAGTGAGGGTGTTTAGCTGTGCTGTCACTTTGTCCGAGACAGCAGCATCTGTGTTACCCTGGAGGGTATCTCCCAGCTCTTTAATGAGATCCCTCTGAAGCCGCGTAAAATGCGTCAGGTAGTTCAGCGAACGGATGGAAAAAGTCGCTGAGCTAAAAATGCGCTTCCCATACCTGTCCATAGTCTGTCCATAGTCCTAGAATCCTTATTAGGAGGATGGACAGAGGAAAATGCTTCGGACATTTCCTTTTTCGTAGCTGCTGCTACCACCACAGCATCGACTGGGAGTCCTTTGGTAAGACAAGTCTTGTCCTGGGGGGTGGTAATGTACTTGCTCGGTCTCCGAGTCACTGGTTCCACTGTGTCTGGTGTCTCCCACACCCTTCGAGTTATCAGGTCCATTAGCTCGAAGGGCTGGGTCACCCAGGAGGTAGAAGGTTGAGCCCCAAACGCCTTCAGCAACACCGATTCGTCTTCAGTGGGGGCAAGTGACTGCCAATCACCCCTCTGCCTTAAGATCTCCAGGATGTCAGCAAACGAGACATTCTCAGAGGGGGAACGTGGGGACCCCTCTGCCTCATCCAAATCGGTGTCAGATGTTAGAGATTCCTGCAGGGAATCAATGTGCCTCCTCTTGCACAATCTTTTCCTCGGAACCTCATCAGAGGGGGCATCTGGTAAAGCCTCTGCGGAACAGGGGACACCCTCTGGGGCTAGCTGAGGTGTTGGGACTCTATGCTTGGAAGGGATTGCGGGTACAGAAGTAGAACGTGGCCCTTTAGGGGAAGGAGAAGATGACTCTGATGAAATAGATGTCTTCTCAGACAAGACCTTCCTCATAAGATCGAAAGCCCCCGACCCCCGGGCCATTCCTCTGGATCCAAAGAACCGGGAAGCCTCACCGACACCGGAACCAGGGGCTCCGACCCAGAGGACGGAGCCAAACTGATCTGCGCCGAGGCCCCGAGGGGGAGAGTCGGGACCGAAATTCGGTAGGCTCTCGGCCCCGGAACCAAGGCGACACCATCGGCTCCGCAACTCCTCGATAGGCTCTGAAGGCGTCAAAGTCAGCAGTGCCGATCGCACAGTGGAAGGCTTCGACATCGAGGGTTCCACTATCATCGGTTCATCTTCTCCCGGCTCCGAAGACTGGAAAGGTCTTGAAGAAGGATCCGGAGACACACGGAGGGCTTCCAGTTTCGACACCAATTGGGACGAAACCGCAATTAGCTTGGACAGAGCCGTGTTCTCCATAAGCTTCTGTATGACACGGTCCACGTCAGTTTCAGATAAAGACCTGGAAGAACGGGTCGAAGGGGCCGAAGACGGCACCGATCGAAGAATCGATGGTGGAGGCAGCTTCGACACCGGTTCCAAGACCTGGGGTTCGATCAAAGCTAATCGTTCGATGCTCGGCCCCGAGGTCTGTGGAGCCGGCGAATGAACTCTGGAAGAGGTGCTCGGAGCCGAGGACCTGGGCTTCGATACCTTCGACGTCTTCGACCCCTTCGAAGACCTAGAAGTTTGGTCAGCCTTCTCCAAGGCTACTAAAAAGTCTGGCTTGATTAAGCCTCTATCAGCTTCCTGCGCCTCTCCATCATGACCCTTCCACTAAAGGAATGACAGATAGAGCAGTCTTCCTGCAAGTGGAGAGGGCCAAGACAGTAGACGCAGGAAGCATGATTGTCGGTGATGGACATTTTTTGTCCACACTGACACCTCTTAAAATCCAGATTTTGCTTTTTCCGACATGTCCAACAACAGATAAACAATTCACACACTATCTACTGTAAGAATGTATAAAGGAATAGAACACTGCACACAAAGTTAAATGTAAATCCAACTAGTAGTAACTATCTAATTTAAACTACTAACAAACTACTGTCAGAGCCCTGACAGGAAAAGGGTAGGCCTAAATATCACAAAAAGGCTATAGATACTATATATATATATATATATATATATATATATATATATATATATATATATAAAGAGAAACACCATTAACTATTGTAGAAAAAACACACACACACACACACATACACACACACTATACTATAAAACTATACAGCAATATAGCAACTCTTATGTAAAGATGAGAAAATAGAAAAAATTTCTACTGGCCCGAGCTCTCTCGACGCGATCTTGCTGCAGCGGCAAACTAGATCCGAGGGATAGCAGGGAAGATCATGGGATACACACTGAGTCTCGAGCTTCTCTTAGATGCAGAGCTTGTGATGCGGCCGACTCAGAGCCGATCCTCTGCTCCGAACCTGTGTGTAAGAAAAACGGCGAGATTGAACAATGTCACATTTAAGTAATTAGTATACTTATAAAAGGAAGTGATGTATATATCTTGAATTGTCTGAGGAAGTTTAACATAGCTTAAACGAAAGTGCTTACGGAATATTGGATTTACGGAGTATTGGATTTTATATAATAAAGTGTGTGCTTTAAGTACCGTGGATTTATTATTGTTTATTCAGTGTATTGGGTCAAGGTCCATTTATTTTCGTGGTTTACATTAAATATAGACACATCTAATCAAAATTTGAATAGTTTCCAAGAATATAGAGCTAACTGTTATGATGATAATAATAAAGACAAAAATAATTTTGTAAGTAGTTTTATTACTACTTTTAATTCTGATAGTTATATTGTTAGGAACATTTTATGGCCCGTATTGTTGAATGACCCATTAGTGAGAAATAAAATTGGTGAATTTCCATCTATTGTTTATAAGAAAGGCCATAATCTTAAAAAAATGTTTGAAGCTAGCTCTATAACTAAAACTAAGGGTTATATGTTTAAATGTAATAGATGTAAGTTTTGCAAATTTATTTTAGAAACAAATTCTATAGCTATTAATAATTGTATCATCAACTTAATGGGAAAATTTAATTATGATACTACAAATGTAGTTTATTGTGCTCTATACACCCACTGTACTTGTTTCTATATAGGGAAAATGGAGCGCAAGTTAAAAGAATGAATAGGTGAACACATTAGAGCTATTAGAGATGGTAGTGACACAAACGCACTTGCAAAACATATTATCCAAAACAGCACACATTCATTTAGATTTCTAGTTTTAGATAATTTAAAAAGTAGTAGTAGGGGAGGTGCATGGCAACTAATTCTTGAAAAAATGGAATTAAAATGGCAAATTTGTTTGGGTGCACATTCTTGGCCAGGTTTAAATGGAATGCTATCCTTGGGAAGTGTCTTGAAACTTAAAGCCCTGGAACGTTAAAGCCTAGTTTCCATATCAGGTTTAAATATGTATATTTTATATTTTAAATGCATTGTTTAATGCGTTCAACATGAATTTGATATGCATATGTATTCTTAAAGATGCATAGGTTTATTTGTCGTTATATCATTATATTATTATGAATTATGTTTTTTAGATTATATAATATATATTTTTCCACACACACACACATATATATATATATTCTATACATATTATATCCTTATATTTATTATTTGATAGTGTTTTAGATCATATTTGCAGTTTGTCTAGGGGTTGATACGTGTATGAGAAACAGATGGTTGTCATTAAGTTATTAGGGTGATGGGCGAATGAAAATGTATACTTAATTTCATCACGGCTTTTAAAATGAAAAGGAAATTATGTACTTTGTCAGAGGAAGTTTGTCATTTAGCAGAAACCAAAGAGCTTACTTGTTCACCAGCGTATATTATGAATATATTTACACGCTATTTAAGCTGTTTTAAGCTATTTATTTTGGTTGAGCATATATTGTAAATATTTTTACACACTAGTTAAGATGTTTTAAGACTATTTTAATTCATTAAAGTCATTTTCTTGGCAGTCTGGATCCGTTTTTTGATTTTATTTGGTTTGGATTCCTGTGTTCGTGGCTCTTACCGATTGATCGGTAAGGCTTCTAGTTGACTGAACACATCTCAGGGAAGAAGCTACAGACATCAGTCTTTATAGTAACTTGTGATGGAGTATAGGTGAATCTAATCTGGGACTAACCAGTCCCACACAAAAAGTTAGGTTTGGAGAGGGACTTCGGATCCAAATTGCAGGTAGCGCAACTGCCTCGACAACTTAGGTGCTGGACCCAGTAGAGCAGTGGGATCCAGAGACCTTTACTTTGATTTCTCTACCTTCTTCACTTCTTGTCTCTTCTCATTTTGTTTGTCTCTATGTTTCTCTCTGGATCTTTCTCTCTCTTTCTCCTTCTTATCAGTACATGGAGAAGAGGAAAGTAATTTGGCTTCAGAAGAAATGGTAGACCCTTGTCTGATGGGGAAGTAAGCCTCTGAGGATAAGCTTCTCCTTTCTCCCTTGAATTGCTTTGGTACCAAAGGCAGCACAGATGTTTCAACTGTCTTGAAAATGAGAGGGACCTAGACCATAAACACAAAGTGAGTGGGGACATTGGGGAATATGTTTTTTCCACAGGCTGAACACTTTGAATCCAGTGGACCTGTCAGACATCAGAAAAAGAAGTCATCTTCATACCATAACATTCCATCTGTGTTGTTGATCTCATTCATTCCTTACTGATGGGTAGTCGGTTCCATCCTCGGAACCAAGTCAGCTGTTATAACAAAGCTCATGCCAGCCAAAAAACTCTAGAGCTAAGCTTTACTCAGAGTGCCCCTCTCAGTATTACCTCAGATCGAGTTTGCCAGTAAGGAAGAAAGAAAGAAAGCGGAGGCTTTATCTGAGCAACTTCTCTATCCTAAGGTAAGACCATATCCGAACCTCAATGAGTCTTTCAGAGGGGGATGGCAGGTGGGTTGTAATGAATGAAGATTAACACCATTATGATAAGAAAATAACTTCTATATCTGATATTGTTAATCTTCATTCATTCCTTACTAATGGAACAGAGTCCCTAGCTACTTTATTTCCTGAAAGGCCCTATGGAAGAATATTCCTGAGTACCACTGAACCAAAAGAAGCTCTCCCCCTGGAGACCATATCCAATTTGTAATGCATGATAAAGGTATGAGGGGTGGCCCATGTTGCTGCTGCATGAATGTCATCCATGGAAGCCCTTGCATGGAAGGCAACAGATGTTGCCACTGATCTGGTCGAATGCGCTCTGACCTTAGATGGTAGAGGAGCTTTGTTCTGTTTACAGATAAAGCAAATGCAATCTCTCAACCATTTAGATAGACTAACTTTGGAAATGGATCTTTCCAATTTTGGTCTTGAGAAAGATGCACATAATTGGTGAGATTTTCGGAGTGATTTAGTTCTGTCAAAATAAAATTGTAATTGTCTATGCATATCAAGCAAATATGGAGAATATTCTCCTTTGTTAGAAACATTTGGAAAGAAAACTGGTAGATCAATCGTTTGATTAACAGTCAAGTCAGAAATAAGTTTGGGTAAAAAGGTGGGATTAGTCCAGAGTGATGCTTTGTCCTTATGGAACACCATGTAAGGACAATTTATCCACAAGGCTTGCAATTCAGATATTCGTCTTGCCAAATTAATGACTACCAAGAATAAAGTTTTCCAGGATAAGACTTTCATATCACAATTGGCAGCAGGTTCGAAAGGGGGGAGGGGGGGAGTCGAAGACTGTAAAACTAATGTCAAACTCCAGGGCTTGACTGGCTGTTTGAAGGGTGGTCTAATGTGTGTGTGACACCTTTCAAAAAGGTTTTACAAAGGCAGTGTGAAATCAAGGAAGAGTCCATGAAGCTGTTATGAAAGTTAAAGATAGCCGTCAAGTGTACTTGAATAGTTGAAGCTGCCACCCCTGAGTGAAGGAGGTTTTATAAGTAGTTTAGTACCAAGGTAAGTGGTGCTGAAAAAGGGTCTATTCCCTTTTCTCGAGACCAGATTATGAATCTTTTCCACTTGCTGAGATAAAGTTTCCTGGTGGAGGGTTTATGGGAAGCCAGAAAAATGTGACGGACAGGGATAGATAGGTTGTTTTGCCTGGCAATTACCGGAAGTGGAGGAACCAATCGGTCAGCTTCAGGCTCGATATGTTTAGATGTATCAACCCCTGTGGATGTGACAACAATTCTGGATTTGGATTCAGAATCCATGTTTGATGTACTAGGTGAGGCCAAAGAAAGGGAAACCAAATTTGTCAGGGCCAGTAAGGTGCAATGAGGATTACTCTGCTATTCAACGGAAGAGCCTTCTTCAAAAACTGCAAGATCAGATGAAGTGGAGGATAAGCATAAAGAAGTCCCGTGGGCCAGTCATGCACAAGGGCGGGGGAATTAGTGCAAAGTAGCTGCTGCATTTGTGATTTGTGGGGGCTGCGAATAGATCGCAGCAAGGCTGGCCCCAGCGACTGAAGATCTTCACAGCTATAACAGGATTGAGGGACCACTCGTGAGGCAGGAGAGTACATCAGTTTGTTTGCAATTATGTTGGAATCCCTGGGAATGTGCATTGCTATCAGAAAGTGGTTGGAAGCTATTGCCCATTGCCAAATTCTCATGGCTTCCCAACACAACGGGTAAGACTTGGATCCCCCTTGTTTGTTGATATACCAGACTACTGATATGTTGCCTGAGACTGGATGGCAATGGTTTCGAAAGGGAGAGCAGGTTGAAATGCTTGCAACACTAGAAGCACTGCTCTCAGTTCTAGAAGACTGATATGCAGGTTGGCCTCCATGGCCTTGAATTGTCTTTCCCTGGAAATGTCTCCCCCACCCAATCAGGGAGGTGTCTGTAGTCACTATGGCACTGGGCTGAGAGGGGGAGAAGTGGTGACTTCTGGCTTCATCCACCAAAGTAAATCTTGTTTGCACCAATTTGTTATCCTGATCTGGAAGGACACAGAATGAGTCAAGGGGGACTACTGTGTTAGCAAAAGCCACTGTAGAGGTCTCATGTGCAATCTTGCCAATGGAACTATTGCTATCGATGCTGGCATTGACCCTAGCAGATGGATGACTGCCTGAGCCGAAGCTTTGCCTGACAGAGTATCACCCGGAGTTTCGACCTGAGTCTTTGTAGCCTGTGAAGTGGAAGGGAGACTAGGCAAGACTGAGTATCGAAAGTTGCCCCTATGAATTCCAGCCTTTGAGAAGGAATCAACTTGCATTTCTCTTCGGTTACTGTTATACCTAAGTGTTTCAGTGCAATGTATAGGTGAAACCAGTAGATGCTTGGTTGGGGTGGTGAGGAGCCAATTGTGTAAATACGGAAACACCTGGAATCCTTGCAGTCTCAAGTGAGATGTTACCATTGCTATGCATTTGGTGAACACTCTGGGGGAAGTAGAGAGACCAAAGGGCAGTGCTTGGAACTGGTAGTGACTGGCTCCCAGCTGGAAACAGAGGAATCTCTTGGAGCATTGTCCATTCTTATGTAGATATATGCATCCTGGAGATCTATCGAGCACATCCAATCGTCTTTCTCTAGGAATGGGAGGATAGAGTGAACCGTGACCATCTGAAATTTTGCCTGTTTGACAAATTTGCTTAGGATGCTGAGGTCCAAGATTGGCCTCCAGTCTCCTGTCTTTTTTGGCACTAAAAAGAACCTCGAGTAAATTCCGGATTCTATCTTGTCTGGTGGGACTGTTTGGATGACTCTTTTTAGAAGCAGCTTTTGTATTTCTTTAGCTGCTGCTTCCCGTTGAGTGGGTGGAACGTCGGGAATATGCTTAGTGGCACTGGCTAAAGACAGATAGGGATGTGATAACTTCTAGAAATTATCATCTGCACCCAATAATCTGTAGTTATGGATTGCCAAGTGAGGAGGTGCAGAGAAAACCTTCCACTGACTGCTTCCAGAGGTAAGCAATCGAACCACTCCACAGGAGCGCTGATAGGGCTGTCCAGAAAAAGAATCTCTGGATCCCTGATTACGCGGACCCCTACTGCCTCTGAAGGGGGGTCATCCAGGAGAGTTTCCCCCTCTGCCCCAGGAATTAAACTTGCCATGTGTGTCACAGAAAGGACCCTGGCATTTCCTGTACCACATCTTTCCACTCCTCTGATGCCTAGAATAAGGTTGTTGGAGGGGTTGGAAAAACGTATGCCCATGGCAGACAAGGTCTTACCGTCCTTTTCACACCTGGATAAGTGTCTTTCACCTTTGGGCCAAAAAGAAAAGGGACCTCTATGGGAGCGTTGAGAAAGGAAGACTTAAAGGGATCCGCAAAATCAAATAAGCCCATCCAGGAGTGATGTCTCATGACAATGCCTGCACCCACTGCTCTAGCTGCCCCTTCGGCAGAGTGAGAAATCAATCACATAGATGAATTAGAAATAGACTCCAGGGTGCCAAGCTGTGAGGCAGCTTTTCACGTACCTCATCAGAAACTGCTCCTATCAAGATCTCTGAGAGTTCTGAGATTAGGTCTCTCTGAAGCTGGGTAAAATATGCCAGAAAGCTCAAGAATCAAATGGAAAAGAATATGCCAGAAAGCTCAAGAATCAAATGGAATAGGTCGATGAAGAATACACCCACTTCCCTAGTCTGTCTATCACTCCCTGTAAGGGGGATGGACAGGAAGGCTCTCCATGGCAAGCTCTTTCTTAGTGGCCGCCACCACAACCATAGGGTCTACTGGTAGGCCCTTGGACCAGTGTGGGTTGTCCTCTGGTGGAGAAAGAATTTTGTCTGGTCTCTGGGGAATAGGTTCGATGGTATCAGGATTCTTCCAGGCGTGCTGCACAATGAGCTGAACCAGGTCATCTGCAGACGGGGTCACCTAGGAAGTAGAGGGTCAAGAATGGAAAGCCTGCAAGAATACAGACTCAACAGAGGAAGGGATGGTGAACTTCCACTCTCCCCAATGCTTCAAGATCTCCAATATGTCTCCAAAGGAGACATCCTTAGGGGGCAACTGTGGGGCCCCTTCCCCTTCATTGTAGTCTGCACCTTTGGTAAGGGCTTCCTCGAGGGGAATCTATGTGCTTCTTCTTGCACGATCTCTTGCGAGGTACCTCTTCAGCAGGGACGTCTGAGGAGGACTCTGAAGAGTGTGTACCTTGTGGAAGGATGTTTTTAGGTTCCTGTGCCTGCTGTCCCTGAATAGAGGGCTGTGACAGCTGCGGCTCAGCGGAAAAATATATACGGAACTCCGGCGCCGAAGGGACTGGCTGAGAGCATGCAGAGCCAAGTGCTCTCTCCATCCCCTAGAAAGCAGGTCTACCCGAAGAGGGTGGGAGCCTGGAACCGAGAATGACAACCTCGGGACTGAGGTCACACCCCGGTCCGATGAAGCCACTCCCAGGCAAGAAGCCACGAGATGACTCTATTCCGCCAAGACAACCGAAACCATAGTACATGGTGCCATGGAAAAAATAGGCGCTGCACTCAGGATCACTGTGCCGACAGACGAGTCTCGATCCCGAGGACAGCTTGGCTCCGAGTGAGTTGATGGCCAGAGGGAAGACGCCAGAGCCATGGTAAGGTCTACCAGTGGAGCAGAAGAAGCTGGAACCGGGGTTGGCGTCTGTGTCGAGGGCTCCGATACCTCCAAGGACGTCGAAAGAGGAATATATGTCGGAGTCTGTGGCGAAAATTCCTTGGCTCTGGGTGGGAGGGAGGATTTGGAAGGAGTCGGAATTCCTCTGGCCACCAGGAGCTGATCCACTAGCCTCACTACGTCCAGTTCCCAAAGGCTTGTGGAGGAGCAGGTAGACATCCCTGATGGGGAGTCGGGATGCTCCAGAAATGGGCTGCATTGCTGTCCAAAAAATTAATCCACCAAAGGGGAATAACGGATCCGAGGGGGTATTTCACCTTTCGGTACCGAGGTCAAAGGATCAGTATGCTGTAAAGGTAGGGGATATAATGACCGGAATTTGAAGAACTACTGTAGTCACAATCGGTGTCGTAGTAAGTACTTGAGGCAGTGGTGCTGAGGACGGTACCGTAGCCAGGTGCTGAGGTCCTGGAACCAAAGATGGTACCATGGAGGGGGGTTTGAGGCCCTGGTGCTGAGGTTATTGGTGTCAATTTAGAAATTTTTGCTTTTGGTTCCGCAGATTTTGATTCACTGATGTGAGGAGAGGAGGGAACGGATTTACTCCTATTTTTATGTTCCTTCTTAGCAGGGGTTAAGCTCTCTGACTCAGAAATACCCTCCGAGAAAGGAGCTTTCAGAAGACCTTTAAACATCAGTTTGTTTTTCTCTTCAGCCAACGTGTGGGAGCTAAACTTCTTACATATCTCACAAGGGGGTTTCACAAACAGGTGTGGCACCCAGAGACAACAGACACAGGACAAGTGGTTATCCACATTAGGCATTTTTCTGTTGCATTGGTCACAATGTTTAAAGCCAGTTGTTCCTTTTTTCTCGGATATATCTGTCACAATATTCACCAAAAAATGCAGTTTAAACAACAAGGAATATGATTAAATCAAACGATTAAATCACACTCACAACAAAGAAGAAAGGGAATTTTTTTTAATAGTTAAAAGGAAAAAGGGGTAAAGGGAATACCAACAATGGTATTGGGAATTACCTCACAGGTAAGGGAAGACCTGTACCAGCGATGGTACAAAGATTACCAAATTTGGTAAGAAAAAGAAAGAAAGAGAAAAACACTCATGCAGATAAGCAGACACTATGCGATTAACAACAAATTATTTAAATATGCAAAATAAACCAAGGAAAGGTTTAAGCAATGAGAAACAAAGAAATCTGTACTGACCTAGCTGAAAGCTGGCCTGACATGTCTTGATTCAGTACACAGCAAATGAGATCGGAGGTAATACTGAGAGGGGCACTATGGGTAAAGCTTAGCTCAAGAGTTTTTTGGCTGGCGGGAGCTTATTACAACGGCTGACTTGGTTCCGAGGACACAGCCGACTTCCCATCAGGAAGGAATGAATGAAGATCAACAACATCAGATCAATAATTTACAAGAATCCCGATAATAAAAATCACTCAATACTCTACTACAAGGTATTTATTAAAGAAAAGTACACGAGAGAAAAAAATACATTACAAAAAAAGGAGCACTATAGCATAAAACTCTTTAAACTACTGGTGATATATATATATATATATATATATATATATATATATATATATATACATATATATAGTTTATCATCAGAATGTTGAATGACAAATGGTTGAAACTGAATTGAACACACTATATTGAATGATCAAAATGTTGAAATTAAATTAGTCTAAACTCACAATGTCGAAATTATCGAATTTGCCCATTTCTGCACTGTAGTGCGATCTTGGAGTTGATATATTTAAGTAGGGGGTGTGTGGGGGGCTGTGGAGGTGCAGGGGGGCATAGCACCCACTGCAAAATAGTAGAGTTGATCTCATTGCGTTTTTAATGTAATGACTGTAGATATTTTGACAATTCAATGTTTTGGGTTGGGATCTAACTTTTCAACAAAATGAGACATTTTGTCATTCAATATTATGATGGTAAACCTATATACATATAGGTATATATATATATATATATATATATATATATATATATATATATATATATACACACACACACACACACATATACATATATATATATATATATATATATGGATCTACTTCACATGGTTGACATTTCAGAATGCCAAAGACCATATGGCCCAGACTATATGAATCGACATTCGAAATGTCGACCATGGAATAAAAAAAAAAAAAAAAAAAAAAAAAAAACCCACAACAAAAACTTACATTCACGCTGCTAGCAAGGGGGGGCTACTCCCACCTCCACCCCCTGTGGGGTACTCTCCACTACCCCAGAACCTAAGTATACCAACTCTGAGATTGCACTACAGTGAGGAAGATGGAAATCTTTACATTCTGCACTGTATGGAGACGCCGGTTCCGCATGGTCGACATTTCGAATGTCGATCATATGGTCTCGGCAATACGGTCTTCGACATTCTGAAATGTTGACTATGTGAAGGGAACCATATATATATATATATATATATATATATATATATATATATATATATATGTATACGCACGTGAATGTACCTCTATAAAAGCTATTCTAATACATCACACTATGTAAACTATGAAAAAAGACTATTTATTTGTCAAATATTCTACATACACTAATTCTAATACTAATGAAGGCCTAATACTATTTAATAAATTTGTAGGAAAGACAGAAGTAAAAGATTTTAGCCAAAAAATGTTTTCACTTATCATGCATGTACAGAGCTGTCGGAAAACATGCCTGGTCAAACAGGCAGCAAACAAGTTCTGAGTTAAATCATGTAGGAGGACAGAAATTGAGGGTAGGGCAGGAGTCAGAGTTCTCGGATCTAATACTATGGTATAAGGCAGCGGATTGGATCTGACCAGATCTGATAACCCACACATCTCACAGACTGAAATGGATGAAAATGGACAACATCAGATACAGAAAAAAATATCAACAGAATCCACTACAATTTATGTCAGTGATTTGTGATATTTGCTCAAACAGTCTCTGTCATTTTCTCCCAAAAGCCTACTGCTGATGAGTGTTTTACTATGAATCTTCATTAATTAATGTAAGACACACATCATTCCAAAAAGTACAGTTGTGTACACCTACCATAAATGTAGATGTTCGAGTGTCTTCATTGTTGCAGTCATAACTGTAGGGTGCTCCTGCCGGCAGGCAGCCCGAGGTCGGCCAGAATCCCAAAGGCTGGGTCCGGCGTCGGCTGTATAGGCTAGTACCCTGACTTCAGTACGCTCTGGTACATAGCCCTCAGCCGACGCCATTTTCTCCAGCCTTTCTTGCCCCAGATGTCAGAAGCCCCCAATAAACCAAAAATGAATCCAACAAGGAAACACAAATACACCACAAAAAAGGAAAAGAGGGGATAGGAGGGAGGGAAACTCCGACTGCAACAGTGAAGGCACTCGAACATCTACATTTATGGTAGGTGTACACAACTGTACTATGCTCTTTGTGTTTCACTGTTGCAGTCATAACTGTAGGGTGGAATCCCAAAGCAGTGTAAAAGGGGAGGAGGCTTTAGATAGAAAAAGGGGAGGCAAGAATACCCTGCAAGACAGCAGAGGCAAAGCCTGCCCTGGACTTAGAAAACAAGTGGAGATTGTAGTGCTTGGAAAAAGTATGCACAGAACTCCAAGTGGCAGCTTCCAAGATATCCTTGGTAGGGACTCCTCTGAGGAAAGCTGTAGAAGTGGCAGCTGCTCTAGTAGAGTGACTTCTAATGGTACCTGGAAACTGTTTCCCATGATGAGTGTAACAAAATCTGATTCCATAAGCAATCCATTTGGAAATAGTTTGTTTAGAAATAGGTTTTCCAAGAGAACTGGAGGCAAAGGAAACAAACAATTGGTTAGACTTTCTGAAATCTTTAGTCTTGTCCAGGTAAAATCGTAACTGTCTGTGCACATCTAATGAATGCAAAATCCTTTCCCCTTTGTTTTGAGGATTTGGAAAGAAAGTAGGAAGGTGAATTGTCTGATTTAAAGCCACTTTCGAAATCACTTTAGGCATGAAAGTAGGATTGGTCCTCAAGGATACTCTGTCCTGATGGAAAATAAGGTATGGTTCCACAGCCATGAGAGCTTGCAACTCTGAGACCCTTCTGGCAGAGGTCAATGCTAACAAAAGAACAGTCTTCCAGGATAGAAACTTAATATCTGAAGATGCAGCAGGCTCAAAAGGAGGCAAAGTAAGTTTTTCTAAAACATAATTAAGATCCCAGGCAGGGACAGGAGGGGTCCTTGGAGGCCGCAAATATTAGCCCTCTCAAGAACTGCTTCACCAAGGGATGAGAAAAAACAGGAGGATCAGAACTGAAATGTGCAGAGATAGCAGAAGCATGAATCTTAATGGAAGAAAAGGAAAGTCCTTTAGATAAAAGTTCCGAAAGGTAAAGCAAAATAGAAGAGAGATCAGGTACCTGAGGATCAGAACCTCGGTCCTGCATCCAAATAGAAAACCTCTTCCATTTCGAGGCATAGGATTTCCTAGTGCTAGGCCGTCTAGCTTCCAAAAGAACATCCAAAACTTGTTTGGGAAGACTAGATGGAATCAAACTCCTTTGAAGAGCCAAGCTGCCAGGCAAAGGGTCTTGAGATTGGAATGTAGTAACTGACCCTGATGCTGGGACAGAAGCGAAGGGTTCAGTGGGAGAATCCAAGGAGGCCCCGAGAACAGGAGCTTTAAAGTTGGATACCAAAACTGTTGAGGCCAATTTGGAGCAATCAAGATGAGGAACCTGGGCTTGTCCTGTTTTATTTTCAGTAATACCCGAGGTAGTAGAGGAAGAGGAGGGAAGGCATATGCTGAAAGGCTTCTCCAGCTGAAGGACAGGGCATCCACTCTCCAAGCTGCTTTGTGGAAGGACCTGGTGCAAAAGCGAGGCAGCTGATGATTGAGATGGGATGCAAACAGATCTATCTGGGGACATCCCCAAACTGCAGTAATCCTGTTGAATAAGTTGGTGTCTAGCATCCATTCGTGAGGATCTGAAATGTTTCTGCTCAGGCTGTCTGCCAAGAGATTCTGTTTCCCTGGAATGAATTGAGCCTGGAGATGTAGATTCAAATTTAGAGCTGTATCCCCATAAACCCATAGCTAGTCTGCAAAGGGGGTATGAATGAGAGCCCCCCTGCTTGTTGATGTACCACATGACCGTGGTGTTGTCTGTGCGAATTAGCAGAGGGCCTGGTTGTAGAAGATTCTTGAAGGCTAGAAGGGCGTTTTGGACTGCCAACATTTCCTTCAGATTGATGTGCCAGTGAAGATGGTCCTTTGTCCAGGTTCCCTGCTGGCAATTGTCTAGAAAGTGTGCTCCCCAAGCATAATCCGAGGCGTCCGTGGTTAGGATTTGAGTAGGGTGAGGAAGACGAAAAGGTTTTCCTTCGTTTGAAGTGCATGCCCTGGACCACCAGAGGAACTCCTTCTGAAGGCAGGGGATCAGAGGAATCAGAATATCCAGATCGTGGTAATGCTGTGACCATACACTTTTCAGATACCATTGAAGCTTTCTCATGTGAAGCCTTGCGTTTGGAATCAACAGAATGCTGGAAGCCATGTAGCCCAGAGCCTGCAGGAATTTCCTTGCAGTGAGCTGAGATAGAGTTGCCAAGGTGTTGAAAGTAGAAGCCAGCTGAATTTGTTTTTCTGGAGTGAGGAAGGCCCTTTGTAAGGTTGTATTTAAGAGGGCTCCCAAGAATACCATTTGTTGAGAAGGGATCAAATGTGACTTTTTATGTTCACTGAGAATCCCAGTAGGAGGAGAAGACGTTGAACAAAGTCCAGATGTTGAAGCAGAAGATCTTTGCTGTCTGCCTGAATAAGGCAGTCGTCCAAATAGGGGTAAATCTGGATCCCCTGAAGTCTGCAGTAAGCCACTACTGGTGCCAGGCACTTGGTGAAGACTCTGGGCACAGTAGATAAACCAAAGGGCAGAACAGAGAATTGAAAGTGCCTCGAACCTGCCTTGAACCTGAGGAATTTCCTGCGTTCTTGTCTGATGGGAATATGTAAATAGGCTTCTTTTAGGTCCAATGTCACCATCCAGGTGTCTTGAGAGAGCATTGGAATTAGCTGTTGCAGTGTAAGCATCTTGAACTTTGGAATTTCCAAAAAGGTGTTTAACACAGAAAGGTCCAGAATAGGTCTCCAAGAGTTTTGTTTTCTGGGAACCAGAAATAGCCTTGAATAAAACCCTTTTCCCATTTCCGAGAGTGGAACAGGCTCTATGGCTCTCATGGCCAGAAGAGCATCCACTTGAGTTAAGGCCTCTGACCATTAACATTTTGGCAGATCTGGCCAACCGTGAGTCCTTGGCAAAGTGTGAAAGTGGAATTTGTAACCTTTTAAAATCACGTCCAATACCCATCTGTCCTGGGTAATATGAGTCCAATTTCTGTAAAAAAGAGACAGTTTTCCTCCGAGAGGGGCGTCCAGGTGAAGGGGTCCTGAAGCCCAACCGAGAGAGTCATTGAGTTTGCTTTCTTTGAGATTGGGATCTGTCTTCTCCCCTTCTAGGTGAAGAAGCAGTCCATTGTCTAGATCTGTAAGAGGCCTGGCCTTGACCACGACCTCTGGAGCGCCTATATCTTCCCCTTTGAGGCCTGTCAGACGTGGGAAAGGACCAATTTTAGAGGGCCAATTCCTGGAAAATCTAGGAGGCTGAACTTGCAAGAAATCTTTTACAGTCTGCATAGACTTTGCCTTTTCCTCCATCTTTTAATAACTTCCTCAGCCTTAGATCCAAAAAGAACATCTTGTTGAACAGGGGCATCTAATAACTTAGCCTTAACCTGTTCAGGCAAACTTTGTTCACGAAGCCAGGCATGTCTCCTAATAACAGTACCAGAGGCAGCAGCCCTGCAAGAAGCATCCAAAGCATCAAAACCACAATGTAAGCTATGCTTGTTAACCTGTTCAGTAGCATGCAAAACATCCTGAAGTTCCTTATCCTCTGCACAAGCAGGAAGGGAAGCAAGCTTTTGCTTTAAAACAGACAAAAGAAATTGCTGATATTTAAACATATGAAACTGGCAATTTAAAGCCCTTACAGACAGGGTAGCAGAAGTATATACCTTTTTTCCCCACCTGTCTAAAGCCCGAGAATCCTTCTCAGAGGGAATAGGATTTTTAGAAGTAGCAACCTTAGCAGCCTTAGAGCCCTGAGAAATAGTTTCAGGATCCGCAGAAGGGTTTTTAAACAAAAATAAATGAGAGTCAGGAACCCTACAAAATCTATCAGGCTTAGAAGGAGCAGGAGGCATGGAATCAGGATTCAAATTAGCCTCAGAAAAGGCATCATCTACAATGTCCAAAACAGGAGGGATAGCTAAAGGCCTATGCTGAGGAAGAAGAAGAAATTCTCTAAGCCTCTTCTTGGAAGCAGAATATTCCTGTCCTTCCCAATGAAAATGTTCCCTCATCTCATGCAGGGTTTCCCCAAAAGAAAAATCCTCAGGCGGAGAGGCCGAGGGTAAAGAATCCTCAGCATCCGAATCCTCATAAGGGGGAAAGGAATCGTCCTGATCTGAGGAAGAAACAGAAGATACAGAGAGGAATCCAGAATAACATCCTGTCGAGGCCTTTTCTCAGGAGGGGGGTGAGAACCCCTAATCATTGTAAGCAAATCTTCAGCCATCCTCAATAATTGCTTTTGTGTCTTTGGAGTGGATTCAGAAGCAGCTTGAGCTGGAACTTTAGACTTAACAGGAGTCTTTGTCTTTGCCTTTGAAATTGTAATGTGAGTAGGCCTGAAACCCCCCTCAGAAGCCGGTACCTGCACAGCGGTTCCGGACCCATCTGAAGGAGCGACGTCCAAAGGTCCTGCAGCAGTTAAAATAGTGGGCCTTGATGGCTCCCCATGGGAGTCCGTATCGGCCATCGGTTCAGAAGTGGCGGACGACAGGGGCTGCAAAAGCGCCTCACTGACGACAGCCGAACCGGACGCTAGCTCCAGCTGCAACGAGTCCTGTTTGGACCTTGGCAGCCTGTCTTTGTCTTTGCGCTTCTTTTGGACTCCGGTAGTGTCCGACGACATTCTGTAATAGAAGCGTCTGCCAAAATAATTTAAAGCCCAATCGTACCTGCGCTTGATAGTACGAGAGTTGAACCTGGCACAGAACCGACAACAAGAAACGTCGTTGTCAGGGCCTAAGCAAGGTAGACAGTAAGAGTGGAAATCTTTATGAGGTATTTGTTTCCCACACACTATACAATTATTAACTTTTTCTGACATCGGAGGAACAAGAAAAAGATTCCCCAATGGGGTACTTAGCTTTGAGAAGAGAAGTAAGAACTTCGGACCAACAACCAAATACGCTGTTCAATAATCGCCAACCAACGACTTGCGAGCTGCTTTCCACCGCACGGCAAGAAAGACTGGAGAAGATGGCGTCGGCTGAGGGCTATGTACCAGAGCGTACTGATGTCAGGGTACTAGCCTATACAGCCGACGCCGGACCCAGACTTTGGGATTCTGGCCGACCTCGGGCTGCCTGCCGGCAGGAGCACCCTACAGTTATGACTGCAACAGTGAAACACGAAGAACATCATTATGTGCAATGTGCAGGATGCTACACCATATTTACACTGTTTTAAGCATAATGGAGATTCCAAAATAATGGTTCCCAGTGCAAATCCTAAAAGGTACTGCACACACAAATTACACCCATTTCTGAGAAGCACAGTCTTTCCACAATAAAATGTTTTGCAAATTTAAAAAGCAGTATAAAAGGGCAACCAACTCTATGACCGATAATTCTTGCAGTCATATGGAGTAACATATTTCACAATAAACTGGGGGGGGGCTATAAAACATTCCTGATATATCTGTTTCTCTCTGTATATGTGCCAAATATATGCATGTTGCACAAACATAAGCACATTTTTCATACATTTATATAGTCTCAGTGTGAACACTGTCAATAAAAGATCAAAGAAATGCTGACATGTCACTACAGATGTGCTACAAGATAATCAGAAAATTTCAAAACATGCAAGGTACAAACACTGTGGGGGTGCTATGTCCCCTGCTAATTATATATTTTACCAATGAGATCACACAGTACCAGGGAATGGGCATATTCCCCAACCCTAATAATGTGGTGGTCTCGCACACCTGTCGACTTTAAGACCATCTGACAATTTACAGTTTATATATGTGTATGTATTTACAATTTGAAAGAACAAACACTCATAAGAGTGAATGCTTTTTACTGTTGTAAAAAACAGAGACATGGAAGTTATGTACTTACAATAACGACAGATCTGCGTTGACTTCTTTTCATCTGGTTCAATGAGTGGGTTGTTGGATCCAGCCAGAACTGACCTTGGTTCCTCCTACCAAAGCTTTGTGCCCAAGAGCTCTGACTCCTCCCCTACCCACAATTCCTTTCTCCTCCATCAATTACCCCTAGAGTTAGAAGATGATAATTTGGCAGGGGGAAGGAGGGACTGGAACTGAACCAAATGAAAAGAAGAATGCAGATCTATCATTACTTCTCAGAAAGGTGGATGCGATAGGGTTCTGCCTTGTTTGTTGATATGCCAAACTACTGACATATTGTCTGAATATATGGCAATCACATCTTTGGGTAGGTGGTCTTGAAGCATCTGCAAAGTAAGGAAGACTGCTCTTAACTCCAAGACACTAATGTGAAGCTTGGCCTCTATCCTAGGTCATGTTCCTTGGATTGGCCTACTTTCAAAATACCTCCCCCACATCCAAAGAGGGAGGTGTCCATGGTAACTGTGGCGCTGGGTATTTGAGGACTTGATCTCAACCATATGTTGTTCAATATTTCAGAATGTAGATGAAACAACACAAATATATATATATATATATATATATATATAAAAATATACATTGTGTGTGTGTGTGTGTGTGTGTGTGTGTGTGTGTGTGTGTGTGTGTGTGTGTGTGTGTGTATATGCAGGCACATAAACACGAGCACACACATCTGTATATTCAAATACTCAAATACCATTGCATACATGTTATATACATGTTTGTGTGCATATACATACATTGCATATAAATATATACAGTGTATATATATATATATATATATATATATATATATATATATATATATATATATGGATTCCTATTACAAGAACGAAAGTTCACTACTTCAAACTTGTAATAGGAAGCCTCACTTCTGCGAAAGTTCACTTTAACGAACGTGAACTTTTGCGTAAGTGCACTTCAACGAAAACACTGCAGCACAGTGGAGGACATAAAAAACAAGCTATGTCCTCCACTATGGTGTGATAGCCACGGACCTTAGGGTTAGGGCACGGGTTAGGGTAAGGGGATAGTTAGTAAAGCTATCCCCTTACCCTAACCCATGCCCTAACCCTAAGGTTTGTGACTATCGCACCATAGTGGAGGACATTGCTATGTCCCTCACTGCGCTGCAGTCGTCATGGACCTTAGGGTTAGGGCACGGGTCATGGTAAGGGGATAGCCTATGACCTGTGCCCTAACCCTAAGGTCCATGAGTACTGCACGAAAGTTCAGTACAACACCCGTTTGTTGTACTGAACTTCACGTAAGTGCACTTTCGCTGCAGTGAGCATTCCATGTACTATTTCGAATTAGTGAAAATTCGATCTAGTGTATGGAACCCATATATATATATATATATATATATATATATATATATATATATATATATATATATATATATATATATATAGATATATATATATATATTATATAAATATACACACACATTTATGTGTGCATGTATTTTACCAAGGTGGGTGAAAGACCATTTTCATCCACTGCAAAAGTTATGTGGCTAAGAAAGCAAAAAGTATAGCTATCTAGAGTGACAAAGAGATGCAGTTATTATTAAAATTATACTTACATATGATAGTAAAAATTATAGTAAATATAATTATAACTTAAGAAGATAGTTAAAGTTTGTAATTACAGAAACATTTTACAACTGCACTATAAATCAAGTAATGACAATAAAAAAAAACTATCTAGAGTAAGAAACCAGTGCAGTTATTGTTACAATTACAAACTGCCGCATGCAACAGGAAAAATAGTAATTATTACTTAAAAAGATAGGTAAAACTGGTAATAACACAAACATTTTACAACCACAATATAAATCAAAGAAAAATATGTATTGGGGAAGGTAATATTATCACAATGAAAAGTAACCAGCATCTCTAAAGAAATTGCATTAAAGCTCTTGAGACCCGTACTTATCAGCCTTTTTTGGAAAGTGAACAATTGTCAAGTTAAGTAATTTTCTTAGGTAGGTAGTCCCATATGTCAAGGGCTAGCTTGCTGAAGGATTTTTCATAGTCTGAAAGTGGGAAATGGAGTTTACATTTAAGGCTTTTGTTGCTTCTGAGACAGTATGATGATTCATGGATGGTTTAAAAGTTAGTAGTTAACAGTTAATATTGGTCTTTAAAAAGATTAATGGAAAATGTGTTGAGAAGGCAGGTAGATCTGCCTGTGATATAAATCCAATTTGCTCTCTGAACATAATGTTAACAGTATTCAGCAGCAGTACTGAGTCATACAAGTCTGTATATCTTATTTTCGGTTGCTGCAATAAGACAGTGTTGTGCCTTGAATGAAGGGCAATGATGGGCAAGGCATATTCTAATATTGGGAAAAATGTTAATGGCAATAGCTTGGCAAGATTTGACAGTAAGAAGATGTAAAAATTTGCAGGCTGTCATAAGTTGCTGTAATACCTTAAATAAAGTATGTTCAACATGGTTGTCAAAGGTGTCACTGAATAGAATACCTAGATTTCTTTGCTGTTCGGTAAATGAGATTATATTAACAAATGGATCTAAAATGTAGGGTGTTGAAATTTAAGCCAGTCCTCTGACCATACCAATAATCGTAATGGAGGATTTGCAAGTATGAATCTCTACTCTTATTTTCAGCAAGCCAGTTCCAAATCAAAGAGAAATAATTTTGTAAAGTTGCAGTTAACTGTTGTAATGACTTATGGCTCGTTTTAAGTACAGCACCGTCTGCATACAGTTAGGCTTGAGTGTGCCAAGTCCAATGAAAGATTTAAACAACATAAGACGAGTTGTGGGCATAGCACAGAACCTGAAGGAATTCACTAATAATGGAGCCTGTTACACAGTTAAACATATGGTCTTAAGTACATAACACAATTAAAGTTATTTACTCACCATAACATTCTATGTTTGTTGTCCATCTTGCCCTTCATTCTTACTTGTGGGTTCGGACGATTAGAAAGGCTCGAAGTCTCTAAGTTGGCTCGCGCAAACTAGGTATCCCATAATGCAGTGGTATCAATCCTCAGATCTTTTTGCTGCTAACTATAACAGAAAGTAGTTACACTGTACCCTCAGGTAAAGGAGAAAATAGTGAAAGGTCTCCAACATAAGGAGAGAGTAAAATTTCCTACCAGGTCCTCTAGGACTAGATGGATGGGGGTAGGTGGGTGGGTTCGTAAGAATGAAGGGTGAGATGGGCAACAAACATAGAACGTTATGGTGAGTACATAACTTCTTTATGTTAAGTTGTCCTACATCGCCTTCATTCTTGCATGTGGGACAGCATCCCTAGCACCTTTTTTCCCGGGTGGCTCACAGGAATACACTCTTGAGCACCATGGAACCAAAGGAAGCTCTGTCCCTGGAGGCCAAATCAACTTTGTAATAAGTAATAAAAGTATGTGGGCTTGCCCAAGTCGTGGCTGTACAAATAATGTCCACTGAAATTCTGGCTTGTAAGGCAGTGGATGCTGCTACTGACCTGGTTGAGTGACCTCTAACTTTGAAGGGGAGTTCCTTGTTATTGGAAGAGTATATAAAAGTTATGCAATTATAAAGCCAATTAGATAATGTGATTTTAGAGACTGACATACCCTTTCTTGCCTCTGAAAAGGATATGAATAACTGATCTGACTTCCTGAATTTTATAGTTCTGTGGAGGTAGAACCTCAGTTGCCTATGCACATCAAATTGGTGAAGTCTATATTCTGCCTTGTTGGTATGGTTAGGGAAAAACACTGGAAGTTCAGCTGAATGGTTAGCATTAGATTGGGAGCAAATCTTAGGGACAAAGGATGGGTTAAGTCGAAGCAAAACCCTGTCTTTATGGAAGATCAAATAAGGCAGTTTGACAAAGCGCTTGTAGCTCTGAAACTCTTCTAGCTGAGGTTATGGCTACCAGAAAAAATTGTTTTCTAAGAGAAGAACTTTAGATTGCAAGTGGATGAAGGTTCAAAGGGTGGTGAAGTTAAGTGCAATAGGACAAAGTCTAAGACCCAAGGAGGGACAGGTTCTTTAAATGGAGGTCTCAATAAGGAAGTGCCTTTAAAAAAGGCTTTACACAGTCTATGTGCCATCAAGTTAGGCGTATGCTGTCCTAAGTGAAAATTGGAGATAGCTGCTAGATGGACTTTAATTGTGGCAGTGGCTAAGCCTTGTTGAAAGAGTTCCAAAAGGAAATCCAAAATTGAAGAAATTGGAGCAGTGATGGGGTCTATGTTTCTGGTCTGCGCCCAGAAAGAAAATCCTTTCCATTTATTAGCATATAGTTTTCTGGTAGAAACCTTATGAGACGATATCAAGATATGTTTTACTGCTGGAGTGAAATCCTAAAGCCTGAATAAGGCTGGAAGTGGAGCAGCCAAGCTGTCAAGTTGAGGGTGTGGAGAGAGGGATGGAGCATTCCTGACATGTGTCAGCAGGTCTAGAACTGGGTCCACACTCCATGGATCCTCCAGTAGATGAGGCCCGAGAAAGGGGAACCAAATCTGACGAGGCCAATATGGAGCAATGAGAATCATCTTGCTTCCCAAGGATTTTTCTTTCTGAATGACTTTTGATAGGGGGGAAATGTGGGAAAAGGCATAAAGAAGTCCCAAGGGCCAACTGTAATCAAGTGCGTCTCTCGGTGTCTCCCCTGGAGGGGGGATTAGGCCAAAGTAGCTGCTGCATTTGGTGTTCACAGGGGTGAAAAAAGATCCCAGCAAGGCTGGCCCCATTTGTGGAAGATCTCTTCCACTATGTGCTGATTCAGAGATCACTCGTGAGGCATCAAACTTGCCCTGCTGAGCTTGTCGGCTATCACATTGGACTTTCCCGGGATGTGCACTGCAACTAAAAAGCATTGGGAAGATATTGCCCACTGCCATACCCTCACAGCCTCTCGACAAAGTGGGTATGATCTGATTCCTCCCTGTTTGTTTATATATCATACCACTGACATATTGTCTGACTGGATTACAATCATCCCTAGAGGAAGAGAGTTGTGGAGTGCTTGCAATGCCAGAAGTACTGCTCTCATCTCTAAAACATTGATGTGCAAATGGGCTTCGTGTTCTTGCCATATGCCTTGGACTGTTTCCCAGGTAATGCCCCCCCCCCCCAATCTGGGAAGCATCCGTGGTCACAGTAGCAAGAGGTTGATGTGAAACGAATGGTCTCCTGATGGTTAACTCGTTGGAATGAATCCACCAACGAAGATCCTTCTTGCAAGTTTCTGTTATTATGATTGGGTGAGACAGAGGAAGTTCCTAAAGTGACCACTGGGAGAAGAGTAACCACTGTAGGATTCTCATATGCATCCTGGCTAAGGGAACGATGGTTATAGTTGAGGCCATTGTTCCCAGTAGCTTGAGCACTATCTTTGCCTTGACCTTGTGTTTGGGAAGAAGAAACATATCTGTTGTTTGAGATTCACAATTCTGTTGGTGGGAAGGTGCAACATCATTGAAACGGTGTCTATTTCTTCACCTATAAAGGTAACATGCTGACAGGGCAACAAGGCAGATTTTTGCAAGTTTATTGTAATGCCTAGATGAGCACAAATTTGCAGGGTCATGTCTCTGGCCTGTTGAAGTAGATGCTTGGTGGTGGCAGTTAGGAGCCAGTCGTCTGGGTACGGAAACACTCAGAATCCAAGACATCTCATGTGAGCCGTTACTACTGCCATGCATTTGGTGAACACTCTGGGGGCTGTAGTGAGACCAAAGGGCAGAGCACAAAACTGATAGTGACTGGCTCCCAGCTGGAAGCTTAAGTGACTCCTCGATGCTCTCTCCAGTTTTATGTGGTAGCACGCATCTTGGAGGTCTATCGAGCACATCCAATTGTCTTTCCCTATAAGGGGGAGTATAGAGTGCAGTGTCACCACTCGGAAATTGGACTTCTTTACTGATTTGTTTAGTTTGCTGAGATCTAATATGGGCCTCCAGTCCTCTGTTCTTTTTGGTACTACAAAGAATCTCGAGTAAGTTCCGAATCCTATCTGGTTTGCAGGGACAGTTTGGATGACTCTCTTGTTTAGCAACTTTTGGATCTCTATGGTTGCATGATCGCTGTGATTGGGTGGAACATCTGGGATTTTCCTGGTTCGAGGAGGGGGTAGGAAAGGGGTATGGAGTATCCTCTGGATATTATGTTTTGTACCCACTTGTCTTTTGTGATGTCGAGCCAGGCTTCTGGGTACAAAGATAAACATCCTCCGGCTGGCTCCAGAGTAGCACAGTTGGGCCTCCTTTCAGGAGCGTTGACAGGGACGTCCATGAAAGGGAATCATGGTCACCCTGGTTCTGCAGACCCCCCTCTGTCTCTAGGATGGCATCTATCTTTATTTCCTCTCCCTTTGTCCCTGGGGAAGGAATCACCTTGTGCATCTGGGAAAAATCTCTGGGATTTCTTGAACCACATTTTCCCGCCTTTCTGGCCTTTAGGATAGGGTCTTGAAGGGACGGAAAAACATACTCCAATGGCAGAGAGAGTTTTTCCTTCCTGCTCGCATTTGATGAGTGTATCCTTAACTTTTGGTCTAAACAGTGAGGAACCGTCAGAGGGGGCATTTGTGAAGGTAGACTTAAAGGGTTCTGCAAAGTTACACAAGCGCATCCAGGAGGGTCTCCTCAGGGAAACTCCTGAACCCGCTGCCCTACTTGCTCCATCTGCTGTGTATGATATCAGTCTCATGGAGGAGTTCACTATGGAGTTTAAGGTGGATAACTGAGCGGTAACCTTTTCTGGTACCCCCAAAGTTGAAGTACCTTGTAGAGCATCTCCTAGTTCCTTCAGGAGATCTCTCTGAAGCTTTGTAAAATGGGTAAGATAATTCAGCAATCTAATGGTAAAAGTCGCTGAAGAAAAAACACGCTTCTAATATCAGTCCATTGTTAAGGACTATTCGTTCGGCGGATGGACAGATGAGGATGTTTCTGCAAGCTCCCACTTGGTGGGTGCTGCCACCACCATAGCATTTTCCGGCACACCTTTTGTCAAGAAATCCTTTTCCTTGGGGGCTGACAGAAATTTGTTTGGCCTCCTAGGGACTGGCTCCATGGTGTCAGGTGATTCCCACACCTTTCGAATGACCAAGTCCATAAGCTCGTCGAAAGGCAGAGACACCCAAGAGGCTGAAGGTTGAGATCTGAAAGCCTTCAGGTATACACAGACTCCTCATCAGAATGGGTGATGGTAGTCCAGCCGCCTCTCTGTTTTAGGATCTCTAGGATATCTACAAAGGAGCTATCATCAGAGGATGACCATGGGGACCCTTCTGACTCCTTGAGGTCAGTGTCAGAGGTGATATACTCATCAGGGGAGTTTACATGCTTCCTCTTGCATGTCTTCTTCTGAGGAGGCTCCTCAGAAGGGTATTCTGGGGAGGTCAATAAAGATAGCAAAAGTCCAGCCAAGAATAAGATATTGCCCAACAGCCACAGGACCCGGATGCCACAAAGGAAGAAAGGCTGATAAAATCCAAAACACTTTAATGTGTTAAAATAACAGTCAAACCAACTGCTAAAAACAACGAAAACAGTTATCTCAAGTGCTTTCGCTCGGTCAATACTGAGCTTCTTCAGAAGTAAAAATGTAATTACATTAACAGTCATTAAATAGTTCTAGACACATCACATGTCCATAATAACCCCACCCTCATTTAAAGTGGAATTGCATCACATTCAATCCAACTATTAGCCATGGACCCATTGGTGAGTAAATGGTGTTGGATATGGCAATAAGAAATAAGCCAAATAATCATCTTAAAATTCAAACAACATCTCTGTGTCTATAAACCACATCTTCTGGGGAGGTCTCAGAAGAATGGGGACCATCCAGAGGGTGTTCCTGAGGTTGAGGATCTCTGCTGTCCTGTGGACAGGGTGGCGCCAAGACAGACGTCGGTGCTTTTGGGGGAAAGAACATCAGCATCCTTGTGTAGAGCTTTAGAATTTGGCCAGCATGTTCACCATCTCGAAGGCCGAATCCCCCGGTTCCAAGGACACCATCAGTTCCGAAGCAGCAAAGGTAGCCCTTGGTTCTAAGGAAATTGGCTCCAAAGGCGATGTAGGAACCGAGCTCAGCCGAGCTGACAGACCGAGAGGTAGACTTGGAACCGAAGAAGCTCGTGTCCGAGAATTTCCCTTGGGGCCGACTGGTGAACCTTGGCTCCTATGGATGGTACCGAGAGTGTCAGAGCAAATATCTGTTCCAGTAAGGCCTCATGGGGTGCAGGAGCTGAAGGTTCTACTACAAGCAGTACTGGATCTTCTGGCTCCAACAGACTGGTATGGCTCAGAGGAACAGTAGTGATGCAAAAGATTTGGATGGCTCCAAAACCAGCTGGGCAGGAGCCGAGAGCAAATTTGCCAGCCCCAGCACCTTCAAAAGTATGCGCACCACCCTCTCCACATCTTCATCCGATAGTTTGCTCCTACAGAACCTAAAGGAAAGGGTTGGTGAGCGAGATCTCTGTAAAATAGGAGATCTCAAGGTAGGGGAGACCGGAGAAATGTCTGCAGACCGACTCGAGTTGAAGGATCCTTTTTTGGCTCCGAATTTCGTGGGGCCGATATAGGCACATCAATGGTAATAAACTCGGTCAACTTCGAAGGCAGTGGAGCCGATGAGGTGGAAGTCTTAACAGTTTTAGATATTTTTTCAGGAGGTCCAGATCTCTCCGAGGACACTAGAGATGGCCTCTTAGCAGTCTTTTCTTTTTGACTAGAAGAAGACTTTGCAGATTGAGAGGATGAAGAACTACCTAAGGCTTCCTCAAAAGATGGTTTCAGGAGACCTTTCAAAATAAGCTTGTTTTTCCTTTCTTGAAGGACTCTACAGCTAAAAGCATGACAAAAAGTACAACTCTCTTGTACGTGAATGGTCCCTAAACAGTAAACACATATAGTATTGCCTGTCCGTTATAGACATTTTTTGATTACATTTTTGGCACTTCTTAAAACCTGAAGGTTTATGATCCTTTTCTTTAGGCATAGTAGACAGCTAACTAGCAGCAGATGTCACAGAAACAACAGAAGGGGAATTAGCTAGGTCCTCTAACTTAAACGGACCTCAACTACAGGGATGATAAAAACACACCACACAAATGGAGAAGTAATAGAAGGAGAAGACTAGGTCCTCTAACTCAAATGGACCTAGCCCTGCTAAAGCAGAAAAGAAAGCAACAGTATAATAAGAGGACTAGGTCCTCTAACTTAAAAGGGCATAGCCCTATGAGAAACAGGGAAAGAACACACAACTAGAAAAGCACTCTAATGAAAAATGGACTTTGTTATATAAAGAAACACGCCACACCTGAAAACAGTTATCTAAGCTACCTACATTTAAAAACAAATATACACACGTGTAGGGAAATCCCAATATCAATCAGAAAATGGACTACAACTAGAAAGACCTCAATAGCAAATACTCCATATAAGCTAATAAAAAGTCGATAAAAGTCTCAACAAGAAAAAATAGCAAAACTTAAAAAGAAAAAATCTAAGCTATCAATATGGGATACCAATAAAGACTCACACAGGCCTGCGGAAAAACAACAGCCAAAACTGCTGACAAAACAGCGAAACTTTTAGTTATGTACTCACCATAACTTCAGATGTTTGGGATCCATCTCGCCTACATTCTGACTGATGGGTTCGGAGCCGATCCCTCGGCTCCGACTCGGCACGCTTATGCCAAAGAGCGAAGTCTCTTATTGGCTGAGCTTACTATATCCCAGGATGCACCACTACCAGTCCCCCAGATCTAGTTTGTCCGCATACATGCACACACGCACGCACTGCTTATATAACATCGTCAGATGAAACAAGATTAAAACAGTAGAACTCAAACCGTTCAATCTCTTCTGATCTCCAAGGCAGGGGGAAGGAGGGTGGGTATTAGGAATGTAGGCGAGATGGATCCCAAACATCTGAAGTTATGGTGAGTACATAACTAAAAGATGTTATGTGATCCTATCTCGCCTACATTCTGACTGATGGGACAGCGTCCCTAGCACCTGAATCCTGGGTGGCTCACTGGAAAACACTCCTGAGTACCGTGGAACCAAATGATGCTCGCCCTTTAGATGCCACATCCAATTTATAGTGGGAAATGAAAGTGTGCGGGTTGGACCAAGTAGCCGCAGCACAAATCTCAGAAATAGCGAGCTTGGAATGAAATGCAATAGAGGTAGCCATAGCTCTAGTAGAGTGAGCTTTGACAGATGTTGTAAGTTGCTTATTTGAAGAGGAATAAGCCTGAGTTATGCAATCTCTAATCCATTTGGCAATAGTAGCTTTAGTGATGGTTTTACCCAGTTTATTATCTGAAAAGGACACAAACAATTGGTCTGTTTTTCGAATCTGTTGAGTCCTGTCTAGATAGAAGCGCAATTGCCTGTGAACATCCAACTTATGAAAGGTGTATTCCGCTTTGTTTGAAAATTTTGGAAAGAAAACTGGTAGCTCTAGAGATTGTTGGAGACAGAGATTAGAACAAACTTTTGGAACAAAAGATGGATTAGGCCTAAGTGATACTCTATCCTTGTGAAAAATCAAGTACGGTGGTTTGATAGATAGGGCTTGAAGTTCTGAAACTCTTCTTGCAGAGGTAATTGCAATTAAGAAGGCAGTTTTCCAAGACAGATATTTCAACTCACATGTAGCAGCCGGTTCAAAAGGGGAAGATGTTAAGGCACTAAGTACCAAATCAAGATCCCACGGAGGCGCAGGATGAAAAACTGGGGTCTTAAAAGCACAGCACCTTTCATGAAAGTTTTACATAATCTGCTACTCATCAACGGTGGGTCTATGGATTCGTGAAATTTGGAGATAGCTGCTAGTTGGACCTTAATAGTAGAGACTGAAGATCCTTGATTAAACAAGGATGTTAAAAATTTCAAGACCTCTGGTATCGGGGCAGTAATAGGGTCTAAGCCTCTGAGTTGAGCCCAGATAGCAAACCTCTTCCACTTACTGTGATACAATTTCTTAGTGGTGGGTTTGTGGGGTGAAGATAAAATGTGAATAACTTCAGGGTCCAAGGTGTGATTTCTGACTAAAGTCGGAAGTGGAGGAGCCAAGCTGCTAATTTCAAAGTGTGAAGGGACTGGTGCTGTTGTCCCGACTGATGAATCAGAAGGTCCGGAGTTAGATCCAAAAACCAGGGACCGTCCAGAGCATATTTCTGTAGGTAGGGGAACCATACCTGACGAGGCCAGTACGGAGCAATTAGAATCATTGTGGACCCCAATTGGGAAGCTTTCTGGATGACTTTGGGAAGGAGTGGAACCGGAGGGAAAGCGTAAAGCAGTCCTGTTGGCCAAGGTTGGACTAGAGCATCCGTAGCTGCTTCCCCTTGACGCGGGGTCAAGGAAAAGAACCTTTTGCACTATGTGTTTTGTGGTGTTGCAAACAGGTCGCAGCACGGAATCCCCCATCTTTTGAAAATCTGAGCTGCTACAGCTTCGTTCAGGGACCACTCGTGAGGAGAAAGAATAGTCCTGCTCAGTCTGTCTGCCAATACATTGGATTTTCCTGGAATGTGGGTCGCTACCAGGAAGCGGTTGGTAGCCACTGCCCATTCCCACACCCTCATGGCCTCTCTGCAAAGGGGGTAAGATCTGGTCCCTCCTTGTTTGTTTAGATACCAGACCACCGACATGTTGTCTGTGTGGATAGCGATAATGCCTTGAGGGAGAAAGTTGTGGAGGGCTTGTAGGGACAGAAGTACAGCCCTCATTTCCAACACATTGATATGGAGAAAGGTTTCGTTTGGAAGCCAAGATCCCTGAGCTGACCTGCCCAGACAATGCCCCCCCCCCACCCCGTCTGGGAGGCATCCGTCGTCAAGGTGGCTACCGGAGGGGGCATAACAAAAGGTCTTCCCTGATTCAGATTGGATGGCAGAAGCCACCAGCGGAGGTCCCGTTTGCACGTTTCTGTAATCAGTATGTGATGATTGAGGGGGAGATCCTGAAAGGACCATTGTGTCGATAACAGCCAGTGAAGAATTCTCATGTGCAATCTTGCCAGAGGAACTAGGAGAACCGTGGCAGACATTGAACCTAAAAGTTGCAGGACCAACCTGGCTGGGGCTTTGGATTTTAGAAGCAGGGCTCGGACTTGACCTTGTAATGTTTGTATCCTTTCGGTAGGAAGGAAGATTCGCATCAATTTTGAGTCTATCTCTGCTCCTATGAATCTTATGCGCTGAGAAGGCAGCAAGACAGACTTTGACCAGTTGAATGTAATTCCCAGGGAAGCACCCAGGGAAATGGTGGCTTGTAGGTTCTCTAGTAGTAGATGCCTGGTGGTGGCAGTCAGGAGCCAGTCGTCCAGATAGGGAAACACTTGGAATCCGAGACTCCTCAGGTGAGCAGTCACTACTGCCAAACACTTGGTGAACACCCTGGGGGCTGTGGTGAGACCAAAGGGCAGAGCACAAAATTGGAAATGACCGTCTCCCAGGCTGAAGCGCAGATACCTCCTGGACGCCTGATGTATCGGTATGTGATAATAGGCGTCCTTGAGATCTATGGAGCACATCCAAACATCTTTCTCCAACAATGGGAGAATGGATTGTAAAGTGACCATTCGGAATTTGGACTTCATGACGGACTGGTTTAGTTTGCTGAGATCCAATATGGGTCTCAGGTCCCCTGTCTTTTTTGGCACTAAAAAGAACCTTGAGTAGTTTCCGGATCCGATCTGGTCTGTGGGGACCGGTTGGATGACTCCTTTTTCCAGCAGCTTTGAAGCTTCTACGGCTGCAATTTCCCTTTGACTGGGTGGTGGGTCCGGGATTTTTTTGGACGGTGGGGGTGAGTGTGTGAAGGGAATGGTGTAACCTCCGGCAATAATCCGAAGCACCCATCTGTCCTGAGTAATAGACTCCCAGGCTTTTAGGTGCTTGGCAAAACGGCACCAGACTGGCTCCGGAGCAGCACAGCCGGGCAATCCCTCATGGAGTGTGGGAGGCTGAAGAGCCACGAAAGGACTCGCGGTCTCCAGTGTTGCGGGCCTCTGCCGCCTCTGGGACGGCGTCTCCCAGAATAATTTCCCCGTCCTCTGCCTCTGGAAGGGGAATCTTCCTGCTGTTGGGGAAAGAATTTCTGTGATTTGCGGAACCACATCTTCCCTCCTCTTTAGCCTTGGGATAAGGCCGAAGGGAGTGGAATAACGTGCTCTACGGCAGATAAAGTCTTTCCCTCCTGCTCACAGCGGGTAAGAGTGTCTTTTACCTTGGGTCCAAACAAAGAGGACCCATCAAAGGGAGCGTCGGCAAAGGAAGACTTGAAGGCCTCCGCGAAATGACACAACAGAGCCAGGCTTGTCTCCGTGAGAGCCACGCCTGTGCCTGCGCTTTGCCGCCTTCGCCGCATATGAAATGAGCCTCATGGACGAGTTAGAAATCGAGGTAAGGATAGCCAACTGAGAGCTAACCGACTGGGCTAGCTGCTCAGGTAGGTTACCTGAGAGGGAGTCTGAGAGCTCCTTGACCAGATCCCTCTGTAGTCTTGTGAAATGTGCCAAATAATTCAGGGACCTCAGAGTAAAGGCCGCTGAAGTCAGGGTGCGCTTCCGTGCGGTCCATGCTCCTAGACTCCTTATTAGGAGGATGGATGGACGTTGAAGCCTCTGCCACGTCCTGCTGGGTAGCAGATGCCACCACCATGGCATCTACAGCCACGCCTTTCGTCAAGAACTCCTTCTCGGGTGGGGCAGACAAAAATTTGTTAGGGCGAGAAGGCACTGGTTCCATAGTATCTGGATGTTCCCACGCCCTCCGACAAACCAAATCCAGGAGCTCGTTGAAGGGCGGAGACACCCAGGAGGCGGAGGGCTGAGCCCCGAAGGCCTTGAGAAACACTGACTCATCAACGGAGGGGGGTTTGGAATTCCAGCCGCCTCGTTGCTTAAGGATTTCTAGAATGTCTGCAAATGAGACATCATCCGAGGACGACTTTGGGGACCCCTCCGCATCATCAAGATCAGTGTCCGATGTAAGAGACTCGTCGGGGGAGTCCACGTGCTTCCTCTTGCACGATCTCTTCCTTGGGGGCTCTTCCGAAGACAACTCCGAAGAACCCTCAGGAGGAGGGGAACCCCCAGTGGGGTAACCTCAGGCCCCGGGGCTCCGCTGCCTAGAGACAGGGGAACTGCCAAAGACCCAGTCTCCATGCCCAGGGAAGGTGCAGGTAAAGCCGTAGAGATGGCCGAAGAAGACTTGGCCAAGGCACTCCTCATAGCTCTGAAAGCCGGACCCCCAGAATCCTGGGAGTGTCCGGTCTCCGGAGCCATGATAGCAGACGGAAGTCCCGCGGCCGAAGCACCGAGAGGGAGGCTCGGAACAGACAGCATAGGTCCCGAAACGTCACCCCCGGGTCCGGCCGAAGAAGTCCGTGTGCTAAACTCGGACCCGAAGGCCGGGGTTGGAGTAAGGGTCGGAGCCGACCCTAGGATCTCCACTGGCTCCATCAGCACCTGCTCCGACGGAGCCGAAGCGGTCGGAGGAGGAATGGCAATGGAGTGGGCTATCGGCCCCGAAGCCAATTGGGTTGGAGCCGAAACAAATTTTTGAAAGACTGGGGACTGGAACAGTCTTTGGAGCACCCTATCTATGTCCGAATCTGACATCCTCGATGACCTGGAGGAGACCAAACGGGTTCGAGTAGGTCTCCAACGGCTCCAAGGGACTAGGGGACCGGCTCCGAGGCGACTCGATAACTATCGGCGCCGAAGGAGTGCACAAACCAATTTCCATCGGTGCCGAAGAGGACTTCGCCGAGGAGGAAGTGTCTGAGCGACAACCTTCATCGGCTCCGAGATCAGTGGAGCCGATGAAGGTGACTCCTTCTCGATGCCCCAGCCGCCGGCTCCGAACCCAGAGGAGTCGAGACTGGAGGCATCGAGGCAGACCATTCGCCTCGGCTCCAAGTCCGTGGAGCCGAAGGAGAAGCCTGCCTATGTCTTTTGGCGGTCGGGTCCGACGGACTGGTCGGAGCCGACGCCCTTTTCTTTTTAGCAGGAGGAGAGGACGCTAATGCTTCTTCAAAAGAGGGTTTTATAAGGCCTTTCAAAATAAGTTTATTTTTCCTCTCTTGGAGGACCCTCGAGGAAAACGCGTGACACACGCTGCAGGACTCCTGCAAATGTTTGGCGCCCAAACAATATACACAGAGAAAGTGGTCATCTGTGATTGACATTTTAAAACTGCACTTTGTGCACTTCTTAAAGCCCGAAGGCCTAGGAGCCTGAGACATTATAGCAACAAATTCAGTAACTGTATCACAGATGTCACTACAATGATTAGCTTACGGTTGCCGATTAAGATTGACAGTCCGACAACTACAGAAAAAATAACTAAAGGGGATCCTAGAACCCCTAAGGATTTGAAAAGAAATTGACTGACAGGGAAAGGCCCTTCAATTCAAGGGGGCCTCTAGTCAGAACAAACACACAATCACACACAAAATTTTCCACAAAAAATACCCAGTCACACACAAAAAGTACGGTATAGCTGTTAAAACAGCTTTTTGTTATAGAAATAGAAAATTCCTGACAGAAAAAGTTAGTGAAAAACACTACTTAGCTCAGCCAGCTCGAGACCACGTCTTTGCTAGTTAGCGGCAAACGAGATCTGGGGGACTGGTAGTGGTGCATCCTGGGATATAGTAAGCTCAGCCAATAAGAGACTTCGCTCTTTGGCATAAGCGTGCCGAGTCGGAGCCGAGGGATCGGCTCCGAACCCATCAGTCAGAATGTAGGCGAGATAGGATCACATAACATCTATTAAACAACAACTAATATTCACTACAGTATAAAGCTAGTATTTTAACTATATTCTAAGTATTTTCTAACTGAATCCAACTATATACCAACTATAAATGCAAGAAAAACACAGATGAAAAAGTTCACTTAGGCATGGCCAAGAAAAGCACTTCTGAACTCGTCAAGTGGCAAAAGAGATCTGTGGATTGATACCACTGCGTTATGGGATACCTACCTTGCCACGAACCAAATCAGAGACTTTGAGCTTTTGTAATCGGCCAAGTCGGAGCTGAGGATGGACTCCGAACCCACATGTAAGAATAAAAGTGAGACAGGACAACATAAAATCATAAGTTATGTACTTACCATAAAGCTGGATCCTATTCATCAGTGCATTCAGTCTGACTGATGAAATTCAACCTCTTCTCAGATCCTGCTCCTTGCCTTGAAATCATTCAAACAATTTCCTGTGATGCCACTGTCCTGGCTCCACTCTCAGATCAAGTTTGCTGCTTATTCACTAAAGCCCAGGTCCCTCTGGAAGGGTAAAAGGATTAGATGGAGGAAAGAGGGAGGGATGTCAAACTGGACAGACTAGGATGAAAAGGATCCAGCATTATGTTAAGTACATAATGTCTGTATTCTATTTCACCCTGACTGATTTGATTGGTAGGACAAAATATCAAGCTATATGAATCCTGGGTATAATCATGACAGAATACTCTTGATGACAGTAGCACCAAAACAGGCTATGAACCTAAAGATTACATCAAACTTATAATGTTTGTCAAAGGTAAGAAGCATAGATCATGTTACCATAGCATAAACTTCACCTATGCAAGAGTTTCTGAAGAATGCTGAAAAAGCTGATAGTTATCTGGTGGAATGAGTTTTTGGCTTGTAGGGCAAACTCTTATTTCTTGAAAATAAGCAAAGGATATACAGTCCAACAACTACCTAGACAGAATTATCTTGGAGACCTTCCAACCAAGTCTAAAGGGAGCAAAGGCAACAAACAGGTGAGTTTTTTTTTTTTTGGTTTTAGTCCTGTGCACATCTAGCATCTGCAGAAGATATTGTCCCTTGCTTGTGTGATTAGGGAAGAATACTGGTAAGTGAACAGGTTGATTAAGATTAATCACAGAGGATATTTAAGGAGGAGTAGATCTCAGAGAGACTCTATCTTTGTGGGGGGAAAAAGCAACTATGGAGTGATAGAAGAAAATGCATGTAATTCTAAAATTCATCTAGATGATGCAACGGCTTCTAAGATCTTTGATGAAATAAATCTTGGGTCCACAGAAGATAAAGGCATTTAAGATAATGCTTTTGGCATGAAGTAAAGGTCCAAGGGGGAGCAGGATCTTTGATGAGAGGATGTTAAAGGAAAACATCTTTTCGAAAGGCTTTGCAGAGCTTGATGGCTGACAGAAAAGAAGAATGAAATCCATTGGATCTATACAGCTTCACTGAATGGTCAATTCAAAGAATGGCATTTAATCGGAAATGGCATTCATCAAATTCCCCTCATATGGGGGCTGCATCTCCTTCCCCGCTAATTATATATACTAACTCCACAATCACAATACAGTGGGGAAAGTGGAAATTTCCTGATCCTCACTGTAACACACTCTCAGTATGAACAGTTAGACGAATGGCATGTTCGATGCAATTACACTGAAAATGCCATTCAATGAACTGATAGGGACTCAATCTATTGTGGAAGTTGGAAATGGATGCCAAATGAACTTTAATAGTGGAATAACTAGAGCCAGTATCAAACAAAACAGAGGAATTGAATTACAGCTGTAATAGCACCTGAACTGTTGCCTAAACCTTGATGACTGCTCCAGACAGAGAAACATTTCCACTTACTTTTGAAGGCCTTGTGTGTGGATTTTTTTTTTAAATGCTAACAAAATCCAAATCACACTCTGGAAAAGGGTAGGATGTTTGGCCATTAATGGACTTAGAAAATGCATGCAGTTAATACGAGTACCTTTAAGTATGGGCAAGGTTGGCCAGGTGGATGAGACAGATGATCTTTTTAGAGACCAAGAAGTAATGGCTGCTTTAGTAAATGCTGACTGAGTACAGGTAACCAGATTTGCCTGGGTCAAAATCGGGCAATGAAAATGATTATGGCTTTGCATACTAGGTTTTCTGCAAGAACCTGGTGATTAGTGGAAGTGGAGGAAAGGTGTAAAGGAGGACAGGTGACTGCTAACAGACCATAGCATCTCTCAGTGAATGTCCCTTGGGAGGGATCAGGACAAAGAAATTGTCACATTTCGTTATGGATGGGGAAGCAAAGAGATCACAGCAATGCTGGCTCCAGCAGCTGAAGATGAATTGTGCTACTGTAGGATTGGCAGACCGCTCATGAGGCATTAGAATGGATCTCCTGATCCTTTATGCTAGACAGTTAACTTTCCCCAGGATGTGCATTGCTTTCAGAAAGTGATATTAACCTATCACACAGTGACATACTTTTAAGGCTTATCTGCAAAACGGATATTTGCTCCCTTCCTGTTTATGTACCATACCATACCATGTAATACCACTGACATATAGTCCAACTGTATGGAAATCACATCTGGAGGAACGAAGGCCTAGACTGTCCACAATGGTATAAGAAAGTATATTTGTATAAGATGCACTTGCCCATAACAGTAGATGTTCGAATTCCTCACTGCTGCAGTAGCCTTTAGGCTATGTGGGTTGTTTCCCTGTCCAGGAAACAACAACATGTAAGCTTCACAAAGATCTGGTTCCCCCAACACCCTCACTCGGACTGCTGATTGACCAGCCCCCATGGAAGAAAATCAGTAGTCGGTGTGAAGATTTCTTCAGGACTTTCTTGATCATAAGGAGAGAGAAATTCCAAACAATCCTAAACCAAAAATAAATAAAATAAAATAATAATAAAGAAGTATATAAAGTAGAAACAAACCTAACCTGACTTTATATCCCAATTACAACTATATACAAGAACAAGGGACACAGGGTGGTTGCAGCTACTGCAACAGTGAACAATTTGAACATCTACTGCTACGGGCAAGTCCAAATTATGCAACTGTACTATGCTCATCATTCCCACTGCTGCAGTAGCATTTAGGCTAAATGGGTGAATTATCAAGGTCTATCCAACCTGTGAAGAGGAGGAAAGCTACAGATCCAGAAGCAAATGGAGAATGGTCCTAACAAATAGCCATGGACCTTTAAAAGGAATCTAATTTGTAATTCTTTGTAAAAGTATGCACAGAGGACCACATAGCGGCCTCTAGAATGTTTTATTGTCCAACCCTATCCAGTAAGACATTGAAGAAGACAAGGCTCTAGTAGAATATGCCTTGATACTGCCTGGAATAGATCTGTCATAAGGGAACAATAAAAACAATACCCGAGGACAACCACCTGAAAAAACAGGATGTCTCTTTTCTGTCGCTTAATACGTAATAAATAGCTGAGCAACATGTAGTACTGGAGCTGCCTATATGCAAATCCAGACTATGCAAAATCCTTTCTCCCTGTTTTTTAGGTTGTGAGTAGAACACTGGGAGACTGATGGCATGATTCAAAGTAAATTCTGAAAACATTTTGAGCCTAAAGGAGGGGATTGTTCTCGATGTGTCCCCATTTCTGTGGAATAAGGTTCACCCACTAAGACAGCTTGAGAATCAGGTACTCTTCTTGCAGATGTGAGTTCAATGATGAGTGCACTTTCAAATCAAGAAACTTAAATCAGTTTAATGAGCAATTTCAAAAGGTGATAGTCAACTTCTCCAGCATAAAGCTGAGATCCCAAGGAGGAGCACATTGTTTACGAAGAGGTCTCAGTTTTAAAACTTCCTTTAGAAACTTTTTACCACAAACCAAGAATAAAGAGTAGGACCCATAGGCAGACAGATTGGAATGGCTGAAAGATGGACATGTATAGAAGAGTAAGAGTGGCCACATGAAAGCAGCATATAATACTAACCCATGTAGAAAAAAGTATAGGTGAGAAAAAAATACTTAAGTCAGGATATATAAAAATGTTAAAATTTCAACAAAAAAAGTTGGCTAACCTTAAAAATAGCACCAGAAGTCTGAATTATGCTATTAACAAGCAAAATAATGATAATGATGTACACATCTAGAAAATGAAAATTTTGTCAAAAAAAATTACAGAGGTTTCTGGATGCTAGCAAAAATAGAGAGATTTGGAGAAGAAGACTTCAAAGCACAGAATTAAGGGTAAAGGGGAAGGGATTAAGTACCTGAGAAAATTTCAGATGATGAGTTGCCCAGTGCCTGACAGTAGCAGTTATTCAGTTAATGAGGACTGGCCCCCTCATTCTAGATCTATTGACATGATACATACCTTATGCAGTTGTGGTGTATTCACTGAAGATTGTTACTGTAATAATAAATCATAACAGTAAAAGTTTATTAGCAAATTTTTTATAAAAGTATAACATTTGGTAATAATCTCAAGAAGTAGTTTTTTATCACTGTCTTGTAGCAGACAACATAGAATCCCCCGCAGGACAACTGTGTTAAATTCTGTTATATTCCTAAACTGTACAACCAGTTTACAGTGCTTGGAAAATATGAGGGGGATTCCAAAATGGGTTGTTCTGAAGTACTTCTAAAGTAAGCCATTGCAGTTTCTGTTAATCCAAGTGGAATATGCCCTTACTATGCCTTGCAAAGGTTTATTGTACTTAGAGCAAAATGCAGTACAGAGGAACTTTTAGTTATGTACTCACCATAACTTCAGATGTTTGGGATCCATCTCGCCTACATTCTGTACTGATGGGTTCGGAGCCGATCCCTCGGCTCCGACTCGGCACGCTTATGCTATAGAGCGAGGCCTCTTATTGGCTGAGCTATCTTTATCCCAGGATGCACCACCACTAATCCCACAGATCTTGTTTGTCCGCATTCATGCACACATGCACAACTTGATTATATAACATTGTTAGATGTTTCAAGATGAAACAACAGGATTCGGACCTTCTGATATCCTCTGATCTCCAAGGAAGGGGAAGGAGGGTGGGTTATTAGGAATGTAGGCGAGATGGATCCCAAACATCTGAAGTTATGGTGAGTACATAACTAAAAGATGTTATGTGATCCTATCTCGCCTACATTCTGTACTGATGGGACAGCGTCCCTAGCACCTAAATCCCGGGTGGCTCACTGGAAAACACTCCTGAGCACTGTGGAACCAAATGAAGCTCGTCCTCTAGATGCCACATCTAATTTGTAGTGGGAAATAAAGGTGTGCGGGGAAGACCATGTAGCCGCAGCACAAATGTCACTAATAGCAAGCTTAGAATGAAAAGCTATCGAAGTAGCCATAGCCCTTGTAGAATGAGCCTTGACAGAGGTGGTAAGCTCTTTGTTAGAATAAAAATAAGCTTGAGTAATACAGTCCCTGATCCATTTGGCAATAGTGACCTTTGTGACAGCGTTGCCCAATTTGTTATCTGCAAAGGATACAAACAACTGATCTGTTTTCCTTGTTTGTTTGGTCCTGTCTAAATAAAAACGTAACTGTCTGTGGACATCTAGTGTGTGGAATATGAACTCTGCTTTGTTAGAGTATTTTGGGAAAAAAACTGGAAGCTCTAACGATTGTTGTAAGCAGAAAGTTGAACAAACTTTAGGGACAAGGAAGGATTTGGTCTGAGGGATACTCTGTCTTTATGAAAAACCAAGTACGGGGGTTTTACTGACAAAGCTTGAAGCTCTGAAACTCTTCTGGCAGAAGTAATCGCCACCAGAAAAGCTGTCTTCCATGATAGAAACTTCAGATCACATGTAGCTGCCGGTTCAAAGGGGAAAGAAGTCAAGGCGCGTAACACTATATCGAGATCCCATGGAGGTGCAGGATGAGAAATCGGAGGTCTTAATAGAGCAGCACCTTTCAAGAAGGTCTTACACAATCTGTTGCTCATTAAAGGTGGGTCTATGGATTCGTGAAAATTAGAAATTGCTGCCAATTGTATCTTGATGGTAGAAACTGAAGAGCCTTGATTGAAAAGAGAAGTCAGAAATTTTAGTACTTCTGCCACGGGAATAGAAATGGGGTCCAGGCCCCGGAGTTGAGCCCAAATAGCAAATCTTTCCATTTGCTAGAATACAGTTTCTTTGTAGCAGACTTATGGGCCGAAGATAGTATGTGCACAACATCTGGATCCAATGTATGGCTCCTGACTATCGTCGGAAGAGGAGGAGCCAAGCCGTCAATTTTAAGGCATGTAGGGACTGGTGGAATAGACCCGACTGATGAACCAGTAGGTCTGGGATCTGATCCAGGAACCATGGACCTTCCAGGGCATGTTTCCGAAGATAGGGGAACCACACTTGACGAGGCCAGTAAGGAGCAATTAAGATCATTTTGCTCCCCAAGAGAGATGCCTTTTGAATCACTCTGGGAAGGAGAGGAACTGGAGGGAAGGCATAAAGCAAGCCGGTGGGCCAAGGATGGACTAATGCGTCCATGGGGCTCTTCCCCGGAGCCGGGGTTAGGGAGAAGAATTCTTTGCACTTCGTATTCAGAGGAGTCGCGAAGAGGTCGCAACACGGAACTCCCCATTCGCTGAAAATCTGACTTACAACTGTCATATTCAGAGACCATTCATGAGGAGAGAGGATGGTCCTGCTCAATCTGTCGGCTATCACATTGGACTTGCCCGGTATGTGAGTAGCCACTAGGAAGCATTTGGTCGAGACTGCCCATTCCCAAACTCTCATTGCTTCTCTGCAAAGAGGATAGGATCTGGTCCCTCCCTGTTTGTTCAGGTACCAAACAAATGACATGTTGTCTGAGTGAACAGCAATTACGCCATGAGGGAGATAGTCGTGAAGGGCTTGAAGGGACAGAGGTACTGCCCTCATTTCCAAGATGTTGATATGAAGCAAAGTCTCTTCCGGATGCCATTTGCCTTGGACTGACCTGCCCAGGGAATGCCCCCCCCCACCCCGTCTGGGAGGCGTCAGTGGTCAAAGTGGCCGCCGGAGGAGGAAGAACAAAGGGTCGTCCCTGATTCAAGTTGGAGGGCACTAGCCACCAGCGAAGGTCCCGTCTGCAAGATTCCGTGATCCATACAAGGTGACTGAGGGGAAGTTCCTGAAAGGACCACTGAGCTGAGAGAAGCCACTGGAGAATTCTCATGTGCAACCTTGCCAAGGGGACTAGAAGAACCGTGGCGGACATGGATCCCAATAGCTGCAGAACCATTCTGGCTGGGGCTTTGGATCTGGGAAGTAAGGCTCGAACTTGAGCCTGTATGGTTTGTATCCTGTCTGTAGGTAGATAGACCCGCATTTGGTTTGAGTCTATCTCTACCCCTATGAATCTTATTCGTTGAGATGGCAGCAACACAGACTTTGGCCAATTGAAGGTGATTCCAAGGGAATTGCCCAGTGATATAGTGGCTTGTAGGCTCCGCAGAAGTAGATGCTTGGAGGTGGCAGTTACGAGCCAGTCGTCTAGATACGGAAACACCTGGAATCCTAGACTTCTCAGGTGAGCAGTCACGACTGCCAACACTTGGTGAACACCCTGGGGGCTGTGGTGAGACCAAAGGGCAGCGCACAGAACTGAAAATGACTGCCTCCTAGGCTGAAGCGCAGATGTCTCCTGGACGCTTGATGTACCATGATATGATAATAGGCGTCCTTGAGATCTATGGAGCACATCCAAACACCTTTCTCCAGCAATGGGAGAATGGTTTGTAGGGTGACCATTCGGAACTTGGACTTTCTGACTGAACGGTTTAGGATGCTGAGGTCCAAAATGGGCCTCAAGTCCCCGGTCTTTTTTGGCACCAAAAAGAATCTTGAGTAAGTCCCTAATCCGATCTGGTCTGCGGGGACCGGTTGGATGACTCCTTTTTGCAGCAGCTTTGAAACTTCTGAGGCTGCGGTATCCCGTTGACTGGGTGGCAAGTCCGGGATTTTTTTGGACTGGGGGGGGGGGGTGAGAGAATGGGATGGAGTAACCTCCGGCGATAATCCGAAGCACCCATCGGTCCTGAGTGATACCTTCCCAGGCCTTTAGGTGCTTCGAGAAACGACCCCCGACTGGCTCCGGAGCAGCACAGCCGGGCAATCCCTCAGGGACTATGAAAGGCTGAAGAGCCACGAAAGGACTCGCGGTCTCCAGTGTTGCGAGGGCCTCTGCCGCCCCTGGGACGGCGTCTTTCGGATGAATTTCCCCCTCCTCTGCCTCTGGAAGGGGAACCCTCCTGCTGAGAGGGGTAAGGCTTCTGAGATCTACGGAACCACATTTTCCCTCCTCTTTTAGCCTTATCTCTTTTAGCCTTGGGATAAGGCCGAAAGGGAGTGGAAAATCGTGCCCCTACGGCAGTCAGAGTCTTACCCTCCTGTTCACAGCGGGTTAGTGTGTCCTTTACCTTGGGTCCAAACAGGGAGGACCCATCAAAGGGGGCGTCGGCAAATGAAGACTTAAAGGCCTCCGCGAAATGACACAGACGGAGCCAGGCTTGTCTCCGTAGAGCAATGCCTGTACCCGCCGCTCTACTCGCCCCTTCGGCCGCATAAGAAATGAGCCTCATGGACGAGTTCGAAATGGACGACATTGTAGGCAGCTGAGAGCCAACCGTCTGGGCCAGCTCCTCAGGCAGGTTACCCAAGAGGGTATCGGATAGCTCCTTAATCAGATCCCTCTGAAATCTGGTAAAGTGCGTAAGGTAGTTCAAGGACCTCAGTGTAAAGGCCGCTGAACTGAGGGTGCGCTTTCCGTACTGATCCATGCTCCTAGACTCCTTATTAGGAGGATGGACGGACGTAGAAGCCTCTGCTACATCTTGCTGGGTAGCAGATGCCACCACCAAAGCATCTACAGCCACACCTTTAGTTAGGAACTGTCTATCCGGGGGCGCCGAGAGAAATTTGTTCGGACGAGCAGGCACCGGTTCCACAGAGTCTGGGTGTTCCCACGCCCTTCGACAGATCAAATCCAAGAGCTTGTCGAAGGGCGGAGACACCCAGGAGGCGGAGGGCTGAGCCCCGAAGGCCTTCAGGAACACCGACTCATCAGCAGAGGGAGGTTTGGACTGCCAGCCGCCTCGTTGTTTTAGGGCTTCCAGGATGTCTGCAAAGGAGACATCATCCGAGGACGACTTAGGGGACCCCTCTGCATCATCGAGATCAGTGTCGGATGTCAGAGACTCATCAGGGGAGTCAACGTGCTTCCTCTTGCACGATCTTTTCCTGGGGGGTTCTTCCGAAGAGGCTTCAGAAGGACCTCCAGGAGGGGGAGAAACCCCAGTGGGGGTAACCTGAGGCCCGGGGGCTCCGCCGTCTAAAGACAGGGGGACTGCCAACGACCCAGTTTCCGTATGCAGGGAAGGAGCTGGGGAAACCGTGGAGGTAGCCAAGGAAGATTTGGCTAATGCACTCCTCATAGCCCTGAAGGCGGGACCACCAGAATCCTGGGAGGGTCCCACCTCCGTGGCCACGACAGTGGATGGCACTCCCGCCGCCGATGCACCAAGAGGGAGACTTGGGACCGAAAGCATCAATCCCGAAGCCTCCCCCCAGGGCCGAAGGAAGAAGTCCATGTACTGAACTCCGACCCAAGAGCCGGAGTTGGAGCAAGGGTCGGGCCCGACCCTAACACCTCCACAGGTTCCACCAGCACCGGCTCCAACGGTGCCGAAGCTGTTGGAGGAGGAACCACAGAAGGGGAGAGACCATCGGCTCCGAAGCCAAATGGGCTGGAGCCGAAACTAGCTTTTGGAACACCGGAGACTGGAAGAGTCGAAGGAGCACCCTGTCGATGTCCGAATCAGACATCTTGGATGATCTAGAGGATACCGATCGGGCCCGAAACGATTTCTCCATCGGCTCAGAAGGGCTCGGGGACCGGCTCCGAATGGACTCAACAACTATCGGCTCCGAGGAAGGTTTCAAGGAAATTTCCCTCGGTGCCGATAAGGACTTTGGCTCCGAGGGGGAAGAGTCTGAGCCGGTAACCCTTATCGGCTCCAATATCAGTGGAGCCGATGAGGGTGACCCGCCTCTCGATGCCCCAGACCTCGGCTCCGAAACCAGAGGGGTCGAGGCTGGAGGCATCAAGGCAGACCGTTCCAACCTCGGCTCCGAAGTCCGTGGAGCCGATGGAGAAGTCTGCTTAGATTTTTTAGCGGTCGGTTCCGACTGACTGGTCGGAGCCGACGCTTTCTTCTTTTTAGAAGGAGACGGAGAGGAAGATAAAGCCTCCTCGAAGGAAGGCTTGATTAATCCCTTGAGGATTAATTTGTTTTTCCTCTCCTGGAGGACTCTAGAAGAGAACGCGTGGCACACACTACACGACTCTTGTAGGTGCTTAGCACCTAAGCAATAGACGCACGAGGAGTGGTCGTCTGTTATGGACATTTTAAAACCACACCTTGTGCATTTCTTAAACCCGGAGGGTTTGTGTTCTTTAGACATAACTGCTTTGCCACAGAACCTATCTAAGTGAAAACACTAAACTTTAGTTAAAGGTAAAGTTAAATCCAACAACTTTAACAAATTATTTTTATTTTTTTTTTTTTACACTAAACAGTTAACAGACAAAAAGGAGAGAAAGAGAGTCAAGACCCTCTAACTTAAACGGGTACTTAACCCAAGAAAGATACACAAGCAGCAAAGTAACAGGGGAAGGCCCCTCTAACTAAAACGGGAAACCTTCCCTGACTAAAAAAATCACGAAGTTACCAACAGAAATTCACCAATCACACTAATATAACAACAATAGCTGTTAAAACAGCTTTTGGGTTCAAAGTAAGGAAATCTGCGACAGGAAAAAGCCTAAATAAATAGTACTTAGCCCAGCCAATGTTGAGACCACGTCTAAGCTTGTTAGCGGCAAACGAGATCTGGGGGATTAGTGGTGGTGCATCCTGGGATAAAGATAGCTCAGCCAAGAAGAGGCCTCGCTCTATAGCATAAGCGTGCCGAGTCGGAGCCGAGGGATCGGCTCCGAACCCATCAGTACAGAATGTAGGCGAGATAGGATCACATAACATCATCCATTTACAAAGGGTTTAGTTTTGATAAGCAGCCTTTTATTCATTTTTGAAGGATGGAAAAAAAAAAAGTTATGTAATCACCATAATGTTCCATGTGTGTTGTCCATCTCACCTTCATTCTTACTAGGTTCAGTTTGGATCCAATCCTCGGATCCGACTCGGCCTTATACACAAGCTTGAGGTCTTCTACTAGCTCATGGCTAAACCCTATCCCATCATGCACTAGGAGAGCACCCAAGATCTTATTTGCAGATATAAATAGAATACTAAATAAGAGTTGCTTAATACCTTATAAAGCAATCAAGGTCAAAGATCATTAATATCCCAATTGTATCAACTCGGTCTTCCAGGAGCAAGGGCTGGGGGAAGGAGGGTGGGATGTAAGAATGAAGGTGAGATGGGCAACACACACACTGTTATGGTGAGTACATAACTTCTTTATGTGATATTGCCCTATCTCGTCTTCATTCATACATCTTTCTTGGGTGGATCAAGGGAGAATATTCTTCAGAACTGTGGAACCAGAGGAGGCCCTGTTCCTGGAGGCCAAATTGACTTTGTAATGAGTGATAAAGGTATGTGGCCTTGCCCATGTTGCTGCAGCACAAATGGTATTAAAGGCAGTCTAGCCCGAAAGGTGGAAGAGGTTGCAATAGCTGTAGAATGATCTTTTACTTTATGGGAAAAAGTTTTGTTTTGAGATTTGTAAACAAACGTTATACAATATGAGAGCCATTTTGAAAGTGTAACTTTAGAAACTGGAGCACCTTTCTTAGAATCTGAAAAGGATACAAATAGTTGGTCAGATTTTCTGAAGTCCTTTGTCTTATGTAGGTAGAAGCGTAACTGTCTATTTACATCCAGTTGGTGCAACATATATTCACCTTATTCTCATAGTTAGAGAAAAATACTGGAAGTTCTATGGATTGGTTCAAATTAGATTCTGAATATACTTTGGGTAAAAAGGAAGGGTTTGTTCATAATGATACTCTGTCTCTGTGGAAAAGCATGCAAGAGAGGGTTTACTGACCAGACTTGCAGCTCTGACACCCTTCTAGCAGAAGTAATAGCTATTAAAAGAATAGTTTTCCAAGTTAAAAATCTGAGATTGCGGGATGATGCCAGCTCAAAAGGGGGGAAAAAATCAAACAGGACAAGACAAAATTCAAGTCCCATGGTGCTGGAGGGTCTTTAATAGATGGTCTTAATAAAAAAGTACCTTTAAGAAAGGCTTTGCATAGTGTGTGAAACATAATATTGAGGCCTGAGTCACCTAAATGGAAATTGGATATCGCTGCTAGCTGAACTCTAATAGTAGCTGCAGCTGTGCCTTCATTGAATAGTTTCGCCAAGAACTCTAGAATGGAACCTACTGGGGCAGAAAACAGGTCAATATGGTTATGAGAAGTAATAAAGAGAATCTCTTCCATTTGCTTCTATATATCTTTCTCACTGAAGCCTTATGAGAAGAAATTAGGATGTGTTTTACTGATGAAGAAAGGTTAGGGAGCCTGCCTATGGTTCGAATCGGAGCAGCCAAGCTGTCAACTTCAGAGTTTGAAAGGAAGGATGCAGAATTCCTGACGCATGAGTCAGAAGGTCTGGAACTGGGTCCAGAATACAATGCTCCTCCCAGAGATGAAGCCACAGGAAGGGAAACCAGATATGATGAGGCCAGTATGGGGCAATGAGTATTAAAGTCCCTTCCCAAGTAATTGGCTTTCTGAAGAACTTTGGGTTATCAATGGAAAGGGAGGAAAAGCATAGAGGAGACCTAAGGGCAAATCATGTACAAGTGTATCCCTTGGTGACTCCCCCAGAGGGGAGATCAGGGCAAAGTAAAAGCTGCATTTGGCATTCATGGATGTCGCACAAAGGTCGCAGCAATGCTGGCCCCATTTGCAGAAAATCTTTTCCGCCACAGGCTGTTTTAGGAATCACTCGTTTGGCATTCGAATCGCTCTGCTGAGTCTGTCTGCAATCACTCTGGATTTCCCCGGGATGTGCATTGCTATCAGAAAGCGTTGGGAGGATGTTGCCCAGTGCCATACTCTCAGGGCCTCCCAACAAAGGGGGTAAGATCTGGTTCCTCCTTGTTTGTTTATATACCACACACAACTGACATGTTGTCTGTCTCTATTGCAATAGTTCCCAGCGGAAGAGAGTCCTGGAATGCTTGCAACACTAAAATCAATGCTCTCATCTCTAAGACATTGATGTGCGAATGGGCCTCATGATCCTGCCAAGTACCTTAGACTATTTGTCTTAGATAATGCCCCTCCTCTATTGGAGAAGCGTCCGTGGTCACTGTGGCTAGTGGTTGGGGAAGTACCAAGGGTCGACCTGGCGTCACATGAGTGGAGTAAAGCCACCAATGGAGGTCTTTTTTGCAAGATTCCATTATCAATATTTTGTGGGACATGGGCAACTCTTGCATGGACCACTGAGTGGACAGTAACCACTGGAGAATTCTCATGTGCAGACATATAATGGGATCAAGGTTATTGCTGCTGCCATGGTCCCTAGGACTTTCAGAACCATCCTTGCTTGTGCTTTTTTCTTGGAAAGAAGATTTAAGACCTGATGTTGCAGAACTTGTACTCTTTCTGGAGGAAGTTTGGCCATCATCTTTGTTGTATCTAATTCTGCTCGTATAAAAACGATACGCTGAGACAGCAGCAAGGCAGATTTTTCATAGTTTATTGTGAGTCCTAGGTGAGAGCAGAGCTGCAAGGTGGTGTCTCTCGCTTTTGTTAGTAGGTGCTTGGTGGTGGCAGTTAGGAGCCAGTCATCTATGTATGGAAACACTCGGAATCCTAGGCATGTCAAGTGAGCCATAACTACTGCCATACATATGAACACTCTGGGGGCTGTAGTGAGGCCAAAGGGCAGAGCCTGAAACTGGTAATTGCTGGCTCCCATCTGAAAGCACAGTTCTCTCCTGGATCGCCTGTCCATTTTTATGTGGTAGTACACATCCTGGAGGTCTTTCGAGCATATCCAATCATCTTTTCCCAGAAAAGGGAGAATTGACTGCAGTGTTACCATCTGGAACTTGGACTTTCCTACAGATGTCTTTAGGTTGCAGAGATCCAGAATTGGTCTCCAGTCCCCTGTTTTCTTTGGAACTAAAAAGAATCTTGAGTAGGTTCCGGATCCTATTTGATCTGCGGGGACTATTTGGATGACTCTTTTGTCTAGCAACCTTTGAATTACTAGAGTTGCCTGTTCCCTTTGACTGGGTGGAACGTCTGGGATGTTTTTTATGTTTGGGACGGGGAAAGAAAAGGATATGCAGCAACCTCTGGATATGATGCTTTGTACCCACTTGCCTTTTGTTATTGTTAGCAAGGCTTTTCCGTACAAAGATAAGCGTCCCCCGACTGCCTCCAGATATGGACAGGCAGGCCTCCCTTCAGGAGCACTGAAAGGGCTTACCAAAGAAGGATTTCCAGTCGCCCTGATTCTGTGGACCCCCTCTGCTGTGTGGTCAGTGTCTTCCATTATCACTTTTCCCCCTCTTCTCCTGGGGGAAGAATCACCACATGTATCCTGGAAAGCTCTTTGGGATTTCTGAAACCACATTTTCCCACTACCTTTCTGACCTTTGGGGTAAGGTCTGGTAGGTAGGGAAAAACGGACTCCTACAGCAGAGAAAGCCTTTCCTTCTTGTTCACACCTGGTTAGTCTGTCACTGACTTTTAGCCCAAACAGGGATGAGACATCAAACAGGGCATTCACAAAGGAAGATTTAAAGAGCTCCGCAAAGACATACAAGTGCATCCAGGAATGTCTCCTTAGGGAAATGCCTGAACCCGCTGCTCTGCTCGCTCCATCCATTGCATAAGAAATCAGTTTCATGGAAGAGTGGCCCACTGAATTTAAGGCAGAGAGCTGAGAGAAAACATTCTCTGACATCCCTTCAGCTACTGAACCTTGGAGGGTATCTCCTAGATTTTTTAGGAGATCTCGCTGTAATCTGGTAAAATGAGTCAGATAATTCAGTGACCTAAGAGCAAATCTCGCTGAAGAAAAAATGCACTTTCCATACCTGTCCATCGTGCGAGACTTCTTGTTTGGTGGATGGACAGAAGAAGACGTCTTTGAAAGCTCCTGCTTGGTGGCTGCCGCCACCACCATAGCATCTACTGGGAATCCCTTAGTTAGAAAATTTTTGTCCGAAGGAGAGGTAATGAACTTATTTGGCCTCCAAGGAACCAGTTCCTCAGAATCTGGAGAATCCCATGCCTTTCGAGAAACTAAATCCATAAGTTCGTCGAAAGGTGGACACACCCAAGTGGAGGAAGGGTAATATTCAAAAGTCTTCAGGTACACAGACTCCTCCACTGAAGGGTTGGTGGACTTCCAGCCGCCTCTCTAAGTATTTCCAAGATGTCTCCAAAGGAGACATCATCAAGAGGTGACCGTGGGGACCCTTCAGCTTCACTGAGGTCCATATCCTAAGTGATTGACTCCTCTGGTGAGTCTAAATGCTTCCTCTTGCAAAACCTCTTTTGAGGGACCTCTTCTGTGGGGTACTCTGGAGAAGTTTCGGAAGAGTGGGGGGCACCCAGTGGGGCACCCTGAGGCTTAGGATCTCTGCATCTCTGTGGATGCAAGTGTATAGTGGCAGACAATGGTGCATTTGTGGGAAGAATGTCCAGAGATGAGAATGGAGTTGCCTGTGGAGACTGCACTTTCCTCATCACCTCAAAAGCTCTCCACCCCTGATCCAAGGAAACCCCCGGCTCCCAAGAACAGGAGGGAATCCCCGGAACCAGGGGAGATGAGTGTGAGGCTGAGATAGGAGCTGAGCTCACCCGAGCTGATGCTCCGAGAGGCAAGTTTGGATCTGACTGTCCAATCAGACGCCCCTCCCCAGACTCGACTGGAAAGCGTTGGCTCCTATATTCCTCAAGTTCCAATGGAACCAAGGACGTCAAAGCAATGTTAAGATCCTGTGATAGGTCTCGGTTCTGACAGTTCCACCAAGATCAGCTCCGGACATTCTGGCTGTGTGGTCCGAGGGCAGATCAGAGAAGGAATAAATGTAGAAGGGGAGGATTTGGTTGGGTCCGAAGCCCTCTGGGTTGGATCCAATAACAGTTTGGTGAGCGCCAGTGTCCTTAACAGCCTCTGTACCACACAATCCACATTGTCATCGGACCACACAATCCACATTTTCATCGGACAGGCTCCTGGAACACTGAGTCGAGGGGGCAGGAGATTTAGAGGGCTGCAGCAATGGAGACATGAGGGGACCGGCTCCACAACTGAAACTCCACCAGCACTGAAACTGATGGAGCCGAAGTAGTAGGCCTCTCAGATCCGATAGCCATAGGATCTGGAGAAGAAACTTTGGACATCTTTTTAGATGGCTCTGATGGAGCACTGGAAGATGAGGACCTCTTCTCTGACTTGGAAGAAGAAGATTGGCCAGATTTAGAAGAAGAGGCAGAAAGTACAGTTTTGTACCTACCATAAATGTAGATGTCCGATAGGAATGCATCTGCAGTCCTTACAAATGGGTAGTCCTGTCGTCAGGCAGCCCTTCGGTCGGCCGGATTCCAAAGTCTGGGTCTGGCTTCGGCTGGTGTCGCACTTCACCCGACGTCATCGCTGCAGTTTTTCGGGTATAAAGGCATCAGCCGACGCCATTTTCCTCAGTGTTTCTTGCCCCAGATGCCAGGTGCCCTCTTGGATGGCTAAATTTGGATAAATGCCAATGTTTCCAAATAGTAGAGAGCAAACACATAAAATAAGCATGTATGTACATATATACAAACAAATACACCATAATAGATCTCCCCAAGCTAGCTGAAGGATGGCAAATACCCTAGGAGTACCACAGAGGGGAAGGTGGGTGGGTAATCCTGACTGCAGATGCATTCCTATCGGACATCTACATTTATGGTAGGTACAAAACTGTACTATGTCCTTCAAGGATGCATCTGCAGTCCTTACAAATGGGTAGAATACCATAGCTAAACTAGGGGAGGAGGAAAAAAGGAGAGATTATGGTGTAGTCAGGATCCCTTGCAAAACAGCAGTGGCAAAACCTGCTCGGGATCTAGAGTATAAGGGTAAATTGTAATGCTTGGCAAATGTATGCACGGAGGTCCAAGTATCAGCCTCTATAATGTCCTTGGTAGCCACTCCTCGTAAGAAAGCTGTGGTAGTGGCTGTAGCCCTTGTGGAGTGAGGCCTGATGTTCTCTGGAGTTTTCTTTCCATGGTAGGAGTAACAAAATCTAATGCAATTTCCTATCCATTTGGAGATTGTCTGTTTTGAAATTGGTTTTCCTTCCTTTCCTGTTGCATATGCTACCAGAAGCTGGTCAGTTTTTCTATTGGCCTTGGTCCTGTCCAGGTAGTAGTGTAATTGTCTATGTACATCCAAGGTATGCAGGAGTCTTTCTCCCCTGTTCTGTGGGTTGGGGAAGAATGTAGGTAGGTGGATAGCCTGATTTAAAGACACTCTGAATACCACCTTAGGCATAAATGTAGGATTTGTTCTCATGGACACTCTATCTTGATGGAAGATCAGGAAGGGTTGCACTGCCATTAATGCCTGTAGTTCAGAGACCCTTCTTGCTGCGGTGATTGCCAGCAGGAAAGCAGTCTTCCAGGATAAGTATTGTAATTCTGCTGTTGCTGCTGGTTCGAAAGGGGGAAGTGTCAATTTTTCTAGCACAAAGTTCAAGTCCCATGCTGGCAATGGTGGTTTCCTGGGAGGTTTTACATTTTTAATTCCTCTCAGAAACTGTCTGAGCAGAGGATGAGAGAAGACAGGAGGATCCAAGCTGTATTCTGCTGAAATAGCTGATGCATGTATCTTGATGGAAGAATAGGACAGGCCTGTATGGAAGAGCTCTGCCAAGTACTCCAGGATGTTGGCTATGTTTACCAGTGCCACATCTTCTCCTTTTTCAGTACTCCAAATGAGATATCTTTTCCATTTTGCTGCATAATTCTTTCTTGTTGAAGGTCTACGAGCCTCAAGGATTATGTCTTTAACCCTTTGGGATAAATTTGGGTTAATTGCTCTTATGTAATGTTCCAGGCAGTTAGCTGCAGAGTTTTCAGGTTTGGATGCAGGATGTTGTATTTGTTCTGTGTTAACAGTAATGGGATCAGGGGTAGTGTCCATATTTGTTCCCGAGACATGCTCCTCAGTAATGGGTACCAATGTTGTCTTGGCCAGTCTGGAGCTATCAGAATGATCCTTGGACGTTCCTCTTTGATCTTCAGAAGCACCTTGTGCATCAAAGGAAGTGGTGGGAATGCGTATGCTGTCAGGTTTTTCCAACTGAAAGATAGGGAGTCCACCTTCCAAGCAAGTGGGTGGTACGTCCTTGTGCAGAATTTCTTTAGCTGGTGATTGAGTGGGGATGCAAATAAGTCTATTTGTGGTAATCCCCATTCTCTTGTGATGGCTTTGAAGATGTCCGAATGCAGCATCCATTCGTGGGCATCTGTGGTAGTTCTGCTTAATATGTCTGCTAGAATGTTTTCTTTTCCCGGTACAAAAATTGCTTGTAACTGAATGTTGTAGCTCAGAGCCACATCCCATAGGTCCAGTGCCAGCCGGCATAGAGGATATGGATGTGTGCCTCCCTGTTTGTTGATGCACCACATAACTGTGGTGTTGTCTGTCCTTATCAACTGACCTTCTTGGAGAAATGGTCTGAATGACTGAATTGCCAATTTTACTGCCAGCATTTCCTTTAGATTTATGTGCAGGCGCAGCTGGTCTTGAGTCCATAAGCCTTGTATGCACTTGCCCAGCATGTGTGCCCCCCAACCGAGGTCTGAGGCATCTGTCGTGATGGTTTGGCATGGTTGACTGTTGCAGAAGGGCAATCCTGTGTTTGATTGACAGGCCTGAGCCCACCATAGGAACTCTTGCTTCAGGCATGGGATCATTGGAATTTTGGTTTCTAGGCTGTGCTTGTGTTGGGACCACAAATTCTTTAGGTACCACTGTAGCTTTCTCATATGCAGTCTGGCATGAGGGACCAGAATTATGCAGGATGCCATGAAGCCTAGGGCTTGTAGTACTTTTCTTGCAGTTAGATGGTTCGGCTTTGTTAATGCCAAGAAGTAGAGAGGTAGTTGCTCTTTCTTTTCTGCAGTTAGGAATGCCATTTGTTTTGATGTGTCCAGCTCTGCACCCAGAAAGGTTATTCTTTGGGATGGAATCAGCCTTGACTTTTTTATATTGACTGTATATCCCAGGGCTTGCAGCAGGTAAATGACTCTTTGTAAGTCTTCTGTTAGCTTGCTTTTGTTGTCCGCTTGTATCAGGCAGTCGTCCAGGTATGGATAAATTTGGATCCCCTGAAGTCTGCAATGAGCAATTACTGATGCCAGGCATTTCGTGAACACTCTGGGTGCAGTAGATAAGCCAAAGGGCAATGCTGAGAATTGATAATGCTCTGATCCTGCAAGAAATCTGAGGTATCTTCTGCAAATTGGTCGTATGGGGACATGCAGGTATGCCTCCTTGAGATCTAGAGTTACCAGCCAAGACTCCTTGCCCAGCATGGGAAGAAGCTGCTGTAGGGTCAGCATTTTGAATTTTGGAACAATGAGGAATGTGTTTAAAGCGGACAGGTCGAGAATAGGCCTCCATTTGCTCTCTTTTCTTGGTACCAGGAAGAGTCTGGAGTAAAATCCCTTTCCTTGTTCCATAGATGGTACCTTTTCCACAGCTCTCATTCTTAATAGTTGAGATATTTGCTTTAGAGCTTCTGCCCTTTGAGTAGGTGGTAGGTTTGGCATTCCTCTCTTTCCTGGTAGAGTATGGAAATGGAACCTGTAACCTTGGTCTATAGTCTGCAAAATCCATTTTTCCCTTGTGATGCAATGCCAGTTCTTTGAAAATAAGGTTAGCTTTCCGCCTAAGGGTGCTTCCAGTTGTTCCCTGGTAGGTGGTGCCACAGCCAAGTCACTGTGATTGTGTTGTTGTAGTGGTGGTGGCTGCGTCCGTGCCTCGCTGGTTGTTACCTTGCCACTGGCGTCCCCTGTAGGCACCCCTGGATTGGTGTCTGCCTCTTGAACGCCTATTCCTGCCTCTCTGTGTCTTAGAGGAGTCCGGAAAGGACCAATTCTTGGAGGGCCAGTTCCTGCTAAACCTTGGAGGTTGAACCTGTAGGAAATCTTTCACTGTTTGTACAGATTTCGCCTTCTCTTCCATCTTTTTTAGTACCTGCTGTGCAGGGGAACCAAATAAATGGACTTTGTCCATGGGTGCATCCAAAAGCTTTGATTTGACATGGTCTGGTAATGCCTGCTCTTTCAACCATGCATGTCTCCTGATAACTGTGCCAGTCATGGCTGATCTAAAGGAAGCCTCCAGTGCATCATAGCCACATTTTAAAGAATGGTTACTAACCTGCTGTATGTTATGTACCATTTCCTGAACATATTTTTTTATCTAAAGATTCTTCAGAGGACAGCTTTTTAGTTAACTGGTCAAGCATAAACTCTTGATATTGAATCATATGAAATTGGCAGTTCAAAGCCCTAGCTGACAAAGTAGCAGAGGTGTAAACTTTTTTACCCCATCTCTCTAAGGACCTGGATTCCCTTTCAGAGGGGAGGGGGTTTTTAGTAGATGTAGCTGCTACAGCTTTAGGGCCCTGGGAAATAGTCTCTGGATCTGCAAAAGGAGCCTTGTATAAATGGTGATGAGTGTCCGGGACCCTGTAGAACCTATCGGGCTAAGCAGGGGCCAGAGGTAATGAATCAGGAGCAGTGCAAGCATCATTAAATGCATCATCTACAACAGAAAGAACTGGAGGTATAGCTAAAGGCCTATGTTGTGGCAAATGTAGAAAGGTTCTAAGCCTTTTTCTGGAGTCTGAGAAATCTTGGCCCTGCCACTGAAATTGTTCCCTCATAGCATGCAAGGTTTCCCCAAAGGAAAATTCCTCAGGTGGAGAGGCTGAAGGAATGGACTCTTCAGCATCAGAGTCTTCGTAAGGTGAATAAGGAGCCTAAGGAGGGTCTGTATGTTCTGAGTCATCAGAGGAATCATCTGTGGATACTGGCTCAGGGGGCTCTGCTCTAGGCCTCTTCTCTGGAGCTGGATGAGAGGCCCTGTCTGGATGAGGCTGGGATCCACGAATTAAAGAAATGAGATCCTCAGCCAAAGAAAGCATATGGGAACTGGTGCTGGGTCTGTGAGAGGGGGGTTTGGCAGGCACCGTTTTTGAAGCTTTGGCTGCTTTAGCCCTGGCAAAGGCCTTAATAGACATGGCTGCAGGAGGCCTAGCAGCTCCATGTGCAGGGGTTGAAATATCCAAGGGAATAGTGTCTGATAATTCCTGAGAAACCGCAACAGAAGGTTGGATTTCAGAAGCCGATTCTACCAGGTTAGAAGAGGCCTCGGTAGAAGGTATGGTTTCGGCTGAAGAAAGAACCGCTTGCTCGGTTTCGGCCGAAACCGAGACACTCGCGGTTTGCTTAACCGCGGTTTCGTCCGAAACCGCGGACCGCGAGTGTCGGTCCTTTTCTTTGCGTTTTTTGGTAATTTGTGTAGTCGGAGGATCCGACGGCATAATATAGGCAAAATCAGAGCCGAAAAACTGTTCAGCAAACTCCGACTGACGTCTAAGCGTCCGCCGGTTAAAAGAAGCACAGGCTAGACAAGCTACTACGTCGTGGTCTGGGCCTAAACAAGGTAAGCAGTAGGAGTGGAAATCTTTATGAGGTATTTGTTTCCCACAAGTTAAACAGTTATTCACTTTTTCTGACATCGGCTGAGGCAAGAAAGAGTCCCCAACGGGGTACTTAGCTTTTTAGAAGTCTTCGAAGTAGTATTCGGTAGTAGAAATCTCTGGATCTGACCGACCGGCACTTGCGAACAGCTTCTGCTTCGGGCGCCACGCGGCAAGAAAGACTGAGGAAAATGGCGTCGGCTGATGCCTTTATACCCGAAAAACTGCAGCGATGACGTCGGGTGAAGTGCGACACCAGCCGAAGCCAGACCCAGACTTTGGAATCCGGCCGACCGAAGGGCTGCCTGACGACAGGACTACCCATTTGTAAGGACTGCAGATGCATCCTTGAAGGACATCCATTCCCAATGGAAGAAACAAAGCCTCAGAAGGAATACTCAGCAAGACAAAGGAAACAGTCATTTCGGAGGCCTGTAACCAGAAACCAAACAACAAGGAGATGAACGGTCTAGTGTTTAATCTATCTAAACACATCCTGGATGCACACTAATTATCTGTGCTATCACAAGGTCTGAGGTTTGTGCCTTCTACAGTGGCAGACATCGCTAAAACTTTAGCAGAGGTAAAATATTTTACAAGGACATTAAATTTAAAAGTTTTAAATGGTAACAGGGTAATGAACAGTGTTAACAAATGCAAGAGGTCAAGCCTATTTATTCCACAAAGTAATAATTTAATCCAATTAATAAAAAAAGTAAATGATGGCACTTAGGAGTAACCCAACATATAAAGCAGTCTTCAGCATCAATATAGTCCCAGTAGGAAGGCAGAAGTCTATACTGTTAGAACATCCAGGAAATAATCCATCATAGATAAAATCAGATATATTTATTTAGGCATATAAAAAAGGTAAGCATTTTCGCCAGAAGGCTTCCTCAGACCTTTAACAAACAGAGGTAAAAAGTGTTGAACATTTTATATAGCAGGTATTCAATTAAATAATTAACTAGATGACATCATCATGAATTCTTTCAACAAGTTCTTAAAGTCAAAGACAAGAAATATGCAGATCTATGAAAGCTTATAGAAAGTGTTTCTCTTACGTATAACTTACTCATTATAAAAATAATACTCAGAAAATATCCAGTCACACCTATATAGTTATATAAAATTTATATTAAAACTTCAATAAAAGACAAACAGATTTATACAAGTTTAATATAAAACTAAGAGCTAATAATATAGAAAAAAAATTTACTTAACAAATGGTCTCCTGTTTTTCAAAACAGGTTTAAGTGAAATGTTATCATTCAGGCCTGGACTAACATGTGCCTTGAGTCTAACAATCCATTTAATCTCTGTTCTTTCTGTATAGTTTCTGATATCTCCCCCTCTGGGGCTAGAGTTATTCACTTGGAGGACCATAAATTTAAAAGTGTGATTGGTGTTTGTTGCAAGAACATGCTTAGATAAAGCATTATTACTGGACTGAATGCGTATTTGGTAAAGGTGTTCTTGTATCCTGTCCCTGAACCTTCTATCAGTTTTACCTACATAGAAGGCAGGGCAGGAAGTACAGATTGCCATGTAAACTACATGTTCAGTATTGCATGTAGCAATAACTTCAAAATGAAAACATTCAGAAGTAGTCGGGTGGACGAACATATTATAATTAGAAATATGGGTACAAAATGGGCAGTTATTACATGGATACGTACCATTTCTACGTGAGCTATTACTGACGGCTTCCATTGTATTGGGATAACATAAAATTCTGTGCACATTCTTCTTTTTCTTAAACATGAACTGTGAATATTCACCAACAATATCTTTAATTAATGGGTCAACAATCAGCATCCTCCAGTGTTTAGAGATAGTTTCTCTAATTTCATTGAAGTCATGCATATAAAAGGTAGAAAATTTCAGTTTAGTCCTTATTTCTTGGTTTGTTCCTCTATTATTATGAAATTATTGTTCAAGAATGAAAATACTAATTTAGAAACTCAACGCTTCTCAAAACCTAGTACATTTATTCCTAACCATCATCCTCTATTAGACGCATTTACTAAAAAGGTCGAGGAAGATGCATATAATTTATGTAATCATCCCCATGAATATAAGATGGGTAATGTAACATGTAAGCAGAAATCAGCATTAAATAGACTAAAAAAATGACAAGAATATTATTATCAGACCAGCTGACAAAGGCGGGCCTGTAGTTGTAATGGATATGCATGGTTATACTAGTTTAATGTATGAAATGCTTGATGACAGGAAGTTTTATATACCTATTTTGCTCGAAGATGTTTATAGCCATATCATGAGGGCTTATAATACATTGGAAGAATTAAAGAAAAGTGAAATTATTAATGCAGAACTGTTCAATTTTTTCTGGGTTGAGAATCCATTAATACCTGTCATACAGGGTCTACCTAAGATACACAAAGACCTAACCCACCCACCGATGAGACCTATAGTCGCTGGTAGGGGTTGGGTCACTGAGTCTATTTCAGTTTACAATGAAAAGACCTTGAGACCTGTAGTTGACAAGAACCAATTCATTCTCAAAGACACAAAACAATTCCTAATAGATCTTTATGATAAAATGGATTCTGTAGAAGACACTCTTCCATATTCGTTAGTAACTTTTGATGTCAAGTCATTGTTTCTGGTCATTTCCAATCAGGAAGGTATTGGCAAAATACACAGATATCTTGCACAATATACAAAATTCATACCTGCTAAAGTAGATTTGTTATGCTTACTACTTGAGACAGTATTAGAAAATAATATCTTTGTATTTAATAATGATATATTCATTCAGAGAAATTGAGTGGCTATGGGCACATCATGTGCCAATAGCTACGCCAATCTGGTGATGGCTATGTGGGAAGGGCATCTATTTACATTGCATAGTTTTCAGAATTTTATAATATTTTACAAACGATTTGTAGATGACCTCTTCCTTTTGTGGACGGGCAGCAAAAATGAGTTGTATACTTTCTTTAATAAAATTAACTCACTTACTGATTATTTAAAATTTACAATGAATGAGTCCATTTATAGTATTAATTTTTTTGGATGTGCATACAGAGAGATTAGACAATGGCAAACTTAATACTGGTGTGCATAGGAAATCCTGTTACGTTACTACACAGAAGGAGTATGCACCCGAAGTTTGTTTTTAATAATATTATTAAAGGGCAGGCTATTAGAGCTTCCAGGATGAATCCAACCCAAGAGGAATATGAGAATGAACTAACTGATCTTAAAGAAAGACTGTTAGCCAGATCCTATAATATAAATGAAATACACAGTTGTTACCAAAGTGTAGAACAATATAGAAGTGATAGGGCTATCCCATACTTCTCGGATCATGATGCAACTGCGTATTCCAGCCATCATAATAATAGAGGAACAAACCAAGAAATAAGGACTAAACAGAAATTTTCTACCTTTTATATACAAGACTTCAATGAAATTAGAGAAATTATCTCTAAACACTGGAGAACAAGAAGAATTTGCACAGAATTTTATGTTATCCCAATACAATGGAAGCAGTCAGTAATAGCTCATGTATAAATGGTACATATCCATGTAATAACTGCCCATTTTGTACCCATGTTTCTAATTATATGTTCGTCCACCCGACTACTTCTGAATGTTTTCAGTTTGAAGTTATTGCTAAATGCAATACTGAACATATAGTTTACATGGCAATCTGTACTTCCTGCCCTGCCTTCTATGTAGGTAAAACTGATAGAAGGTTCAGGGACAGGATACGAGAACACCTTTACCAAATACGCATTCAGTCCAGTAATAATGCTTTATCTAAGCATGTTCTTGCAACAAACACCAATCACACTTTTAAATTTATGGTCCTCCAGGTGAATAATCCTAGCCCCAGAAGGGGAGATATCAGAAACAATACAGAAAGAACAGAGATTAAATGGATTGTTAGACTCAAGGCACATGTTAGTCTAGGCCTGAAAGATAAAATTTCACTTAAACCTGTTTTGAAAAACAGGAGACCAATTGTTAGGTAAAATTTTTTTCTATATTATTAGCTCTTAGTTTTATATTAGACTTGTATAAATCTGTTTGACTTTTATTGAAGTTTTAATATAAAATTTATATAACTATATAGGTGTGACTGGATATTTTCTGAGTATTATTTTTATAATGAATAAGTTATAAGTAAGAGAAATGCTTTCTATAAGCTTTCATAGATCAGCATATTTCTTGTCTTTGACTTTAAGAACTTGTTGAAAGAATTCATGATGATGTCATCTAGTTAATTATTTAATTGAATACCTGCTATATAAAATGTTCAACACTTTTTACCTCTGTTTGTTAAAGGTCTGAGGAAGCCTTCTGGCGAAAGCGCTTACCTTTTTTATATGCCTAAATAAATATATCTGGTTTTATCTATGATGGATTATTTCCTGGATATTCTAAAAGTATAGACTTCTGCCTTCCTATTGGGAATATATTGATGCAGAAGACTGCTTTATATGCTGGGTTGCTCCTAAGTGTCATCATTTACTTTTTTATTTTTCTAATTGCAATTGGTTTTGGAGCATTTATCCCCGTGTGGCTTGCGCTTTATTCTTATTGCTAATTTAATGCACTTGTTTGAAAGGGCTGTGAAAAAAATGACATTTATAAGTTATACAACAATCAAAATGAGGATAAGTTTTTTAATTTAACTAGAAGTGAGCAAGTGCCATTAGTAAACTGATTAGTAATGAAGAAATTGATATAAAAATGCTGATAAAGGTGAAGGGGTAGTTGTTTTAGATACTAGATTTTATACTGAATCCATGAATATGCTGTTTAATAGTGCTGACTATACTACAATTACAAAGCATGAATGTAATGTCATTATAACTAATGTGTTAACAGTATAAAGAGAATTTTTCAGCGAAACAGAACTGATAAGGATACATTTGACTATTTAATGGTGAACAAACCCATCATTCCATTTATTTATGGGCTTCCTAAGCTGCATAAATCTAGGAGCAAGCCTCCACTTAGACCTATAGTTATCTGCTAGAGGGTGGGTAACTGAACCCACATCAAAGTTTTTAGAAAGCCAAGTAAGAGTGAGCTTTGAAAAGACTGGGGCAATCATTAAGAATACAAATGATTTTTTGAAGCAGCGATATGACTGATCTAAGAATGTGAATTTTACTGACTGTATTTTTGTAACTTTAGATGTGGATTCACTAGTAATACCCAAAGACATTGGAGTTTCTTAAGTGAAAGAATATCTGTTAGATTTTACTGAACACCCTCAACAGTATATTAATTTAAGTGACTTATTACATATGGTTTTGTCAAATAATGTGTTTTTATTTCTAAAACAACTTTATGTCCAAAAGAGAGGAGTAACAATGGGCAGCCCCGTTGCTAACAGTTATGCAAATATGCTAACAGTTATGCAAATATTGTAATGTTTATATGGGAACGGAATTTTATTCTCTCCACAGATAATGGTTTAGCAAGGAATGTTATTTTTTTTTACAGTAGATTCATGGATGATTTGTTTTAATATGGAGAGGTAGTGTTGATAGTTTTAATATATTTTATGAATATTTATCCTCCACATGTTCCTTTTCACATTTAAAAAAATCAATATCAAGTGAAAGTATTGACTTTTTGGACATAACAGTGTTCAAAGACATCAACAAAGTGAAGAGAAATGCATACGTACATCGTGACACTATGTACCCACAGTTTATGTTTGACAACATAGTTAGGAATCAGCTTTATAGAGTTGCAAGGCTGAACACAATTGAAGAGAACATGCAGTTGCAACTACATAACACAGTTGTAAGGTTTGTGAATAGAGGTTATAATAAGCAGAAAGTACTAAAGATTTGTGAGATTTGTGAGGATGTTAAGAGCTGTAGATCTATCACAGCTAAACCACTGTTCTCAGAAGCTAGCCAAGAGGTACTAGGGAATAAATGTCCACAAGGTAAAGTTAGATGCATATTAACATACAATCAAAATACTGCCAGTGTTAAGAAAATCATTGAGCAATACTGGCACATCCTACATGATATAACAGAACTACAGATGACAGCCGATGAGAGACCATGCTTCGGTTATAAGAATAATCAAAGTTTGAAGCAGTTGTTATGTTATAAAGAGCAGTCACATATCTAGGAAGACAAGACCAATAAAGAATGGTACCTCTGAATGTGGCAGATGCACTTTCTGTAGCTACATTTGTTGTGATAAATACTTTATTCATCCAGTTACTAAAAGACCTTTAGACTTAATGCATATGCTAATTGTGAAACTAGAAATGTCTATCTGGTTAGATGCATTGCATGTCAAGCATTTTATGTGGGTAAAATGAACCAGAGGTTAAAAGATCTTATCTGCAACTACCTGTCTGAGATTAAAAGATAAATAGTTACAAATGCTTTATATAAACACGAGAGACAATGGCTTTGGACATAGCTTTACATTTTCAATTTTAAAAGTAGTTGGCAATAATAGACGTGGGGGTAATATTAATGATTTTACTGAAAAGGAAGAATTTAATTGTTTTTTATGCTTAGGGGCACATATTTTGCCTGGTTTGAATGGCTATGCATGTTTAAAGCCTTTATTGAAAGAGAAACACAATGACTTCTATTTTACTTGTCAGATTTCAAAGGTTTAGAATCCTTAGAAGACATTGTAAGCACCAATCAACAACAAGAAAAGAAACAGCTAACAATCAGACTATATATATATATATATATATATATATATATATATATATATATATATATATACAAAAAAACAATAAAACAATAACAAATCCTAACCTAGAAAAATCTAATAGAAAGGGAAAGGAAGGCAAAACCCCTCTAACTTAAATGGGCTATGCCCAGAGGAGTGAAAAAAGGGAGGGGGAAAGCCCTCTAACTATAACAGGCTATTTAAATTTAAAGCTGGGATAGGGGAAAAAAGGCCTAATGGAGAAAACGACAGCCAACAGCAGAGTAATCACAGAAATAGCAGAAACACACACAATTCATTTATGCAGTTATTAGGCATAAAAAGACAGTAAGAAACAATTTCTCCAAAATATAAGAAAAGTCTACTTAGCCGGAGCCAGTAAGAAGAGCAACCAATCTTGTTTAGCAGGAAATGAGATCTGGGGAGTTATCCTAGTGCATGATGGGGATAGGGTTTAGCCACGAGCTAGTGGAAGACCTCGAGCTTGTGTATAAGGCAGAGTTAGATCCGAGGAACCTAGTAAGAATAAGGCGAGATAAGACAGCATCACATTGATATTTTCTCTCAAATTCAAAGTTCCTCCTAGAATAGTACCTGATTTGTCTCTGCCTAGCTATTGTACATAAAAATGTTCCCTTTCATTCAGGCAGTTTGAATTCAGGACTGGTTATTCCATGGACTGATTCAGTGATATTGTTGAAACATTTGATATGAAGGTAGGATTACTTTTTAATGATATCCTTTCATTATGCAACACAGCGTAAGGTGGTTTGCAAGTGACGGTCTCTGTTTTTTTTTTAATTCTTCTCCTTGAGATAACATGCTATAACAAATTATATTTTCCAGGTCACAACTTTTATGTCTATTACATCTTATAACAAATTCAAAATAAAATTAAAATCCTAAAGGCTAGGAATATATCTTCATGTGAGTCTAAATGAAGGCCACCATTCATGAAAACCTTATAAAAATGGATTATTTTCTAGTTGTGTTAAAACTGGCTTGAACACAAAATGAATTTGTAGAAATAGAAGAAACATGCACCTTAACAGATGAAGAAGCCACATTTGACATAACCAAATGCTGAAAGTATTCCATGATTTTAGGGGGAAAAGACTGTTCAACACAGTACAAGATTCAAATCTCTACCATCTCTGCAGATATGATTTTCTTGAATTTAGTCTTCTGCCTCCCATAAGATGGTTGGCATTGCGTGGAAAAAGACTTACTGTTAGGAATTAAAATGATAGTTTCCAATGTGCTAACATTTTGCCTTGGTGTTATGTCAATAAGGACTTCTGAAAAGACAAGGGAAATAAAGAAGAGTGAGGTTTATTTACAACCAAATATGTGGCTATATCAAGAAAATACAGAGAGATTAAGTTGAAATTGGTCCCATCTTATCTTTAAAAAATCTTGTAGCCAAAATCTTTGAAAATATAACAGCAATTCAAAAGGTGCTCGCCAAAAAACGATGACCAAGTAATAAACCAGAAATCTTTATTCCACAAACACGAACCAAACTCCAACACAAGCGCTTTCACCCGTATATTCACACATACACTTTTACATTTATTTTCACATATATACACATTTTTTCCTGCTATTTTGATACACAGGTACATGTATTGTGAATTTTTAAACTTTATATTTATTTGTATCACAAATTGATTACAACATGAATTTAACATTAAAATTATTTATTATTTAATGTTTACCTAGGTTAAGGTATGCACACATTTATATTTGATTTTAAAACTCAAGTGCTTAAATGATTCATTTACCAGGTAAACATCAACTAATGCAACAACTTACTTATTTAATATAACATTTTATTTTTTGTGTTTCACTTTGGTAATTCATTTTCATACAAAGCAACATGTAAAATTGATTTATTTACTTGGAAAGTATTATACACAACTGCAAACACAACTACTTTGTGATTAAGATGTAGTATATAAAAAATGAGTATTTAATGCAGTTGTCATGTTCAAATTCTAAGTGGAGGCAACATCAAGAAGTTTTTTATTAGATTGTTATTACTAAACTTGTTAAAATGCAATGTATTTTTACTTTTATCATTTTAACACTTACTATTGATGTAACAAAAGTATATGTTTAAACAGTTTTTAAATGTACATATTTTTAAAAAAAGAAAGCATGGTTGATTAACTTAATTAATCAATTATCTAATTAATCAACCTAACAACCCGGCATATATAAGAAAGATCTGTGGTGTATGGAAATCACACTTGAAAAAGCCCGTTACGAACAGGTGAAAGCGCTTGTGTTGGAGTTTAGTTCGTGTTTGTGGAATAAAGATTTCTGGTTTATTACTTGGTCATCGTTTTTTGGCGAGCACCTTTTGAATTGCTGTTATATTTTCAAAGATTTTGGCTACAAGATTTTTTACGTATTTTTTACACCTGCTGAAACGTTTTACAACATTCCAGAGTGAGGCTTTTTGGTCTACACGTTTTCCTGTTTCCTGGTTGTGGTTTGCTGCTTCTTCTGATTTGTCCCATCTTATCTTTCTTTCAATGGCGTTTTATAAATTAGGGGATGGAGGAAACGGCATACAAGTAAGGTACAACTCCACAAAAAACAATTTTTTTTTATTCTCCAGACTGGTGTGGGAAGAGGGAGCAAAAGGGTTGAAGATGATTTGTTTGGTGTTTCAATGTTCATAGGTAGGTACTAGGCTATTGGCCCTAGGGCCTATATAAGCCTAGCCAAAAAGTTACCCTGGCATTCACCACCCAAGAAAATTATTTTCCTGTGCCCCTGTCGAGCAGAACAACAGAGGTGATCCCCGGGGTGAATTTCCTATTTCCCATCCAATCATCAAGATTTTTCTTGAATAGTGCTAATGAGGAGCTTTATTTGATATAGATAGGTAGTTTGCTCCAGAGTATGGGAAGTCTCCGGGACAGGAATCTATCCCCTCTAGCGTGTTCTGTTTATTGTGGTGACAAGGTTTAGGTCCCTAGAGCATGTAGCTAGGAGGGATTTTGATCTCTAAGTGGAGCATGGGTTTGACATAGCTTTGTATGTTAGGCAGAGATCGCCTCTGAGTAGGCGATATGCGACAGAGTAAAGCTGGAGTTTTTTGAGACGGTCTGCGTACGGCATCTGTTTGATGCCAGTAATCCTCTTTGTGAGGTATTTCTGTGGCCTTTTCAGTTGTTGTAGATGTATTGTGAGGTACATACAAAAGGGGCGTTGTACTCTCTAAAGGGTCTGATGAGTGACGAGTAGAGGGGAACAATGGCCTCTTTTTTCCTGGATGAAAAACCTTTTGTGATGAGGTGTGCCATGCAGTAGGATTTCCTGACTACTGTGGTGATGTGATTATCAAAGGAGAGACAACTGTCCACCTGGGTACAAGGTCTCTTATTACACTTTCAGTGTTAAGTAGACTACCACCTATGTGGTAGCTCATGGGTAGAGTTTTTACCAAAGGGGATGACAAAGCACCTTTTGGCATTGAGCTTGAGGCCATGGCTTTGACACCAGGCATCTGTATCAGTGAGGCCCTTTTGTAGGATGTCCACATTGTTATGAGTTTTGATTATGACTCCTAGTTTGCAGTTGTCTGTGAACTTAGTTAGCCAAAGACCTTCTGTGTTAGCCTGTACATCAGAAAAGTAGATACCAAACAGGAGAGGACCCAGGACTGAAACCTGTGGTATTCCACTTGTCACTGGTCTGAAGTCGGATTTGGAGTCTGCTACTTTCACAGTGTGGGTTCTGTCACTGAGCCAGCGGACAACCCATCTTGTGACATACGGATTTATACCTAGATTAGTGAGTTTATCTAGAATTCCAAAGTGGGAGATGCTGTCAAAAGCCTTGGTGAGATCCAGATAGGCTGTGTGAACCACTTTACCCTCGTCTACGGCTTTGGTGAATGCTTCAAAGAAGTCTACCAGGCTTAAGAGAGATGATCTGCCTTTTACAAACCCGAACTGGGTGGGTCCAGAGTTTGGAGATTACCAATGTCTTTGTTTATAAGTTCCATGATGATATGTCCCATGGCCTTGCAGACCAGGCTCGTTAGGCTAATGGGGTGGTAGTTTCCAGGTTCCCTGGTGGCTGCCCCTTTGTGGAGTGGGATAACTGTCGCTGTGCGCCATTCAGTGGGCACAAAGCCTGAGGTGAGGCTATGATTGAACATGGTGCTTAGGTGAGGTGCAGTTCATTCTGTAGTTTGTGTAGAATGCAGCCTGGGATGTTGTCAGGTCCCATGGATGCTGTGTTCTTGGCTTTGGAGAGTGTGATTTTTTACCTGTGCAGCTGTGATTACAGGAACTTTGCACTGTTCCGGTATAGAGATGGGACCTTTAGGGGGTGAGAGGGGGGTAAAGTTAGCAATGAACCTATCTGCCAGGATGTTGGCAATATCAGTTGGTTCTCTATATTTAGTGCCATTGTGTTGTAACTCAGAGATCATCTGAGTGTTGCCATTGAGATTCTTAACACAGCTATAGAATGCTTTGTGGTTGTCTTTAGAATCAGTGGCGATTTTTTTTTTAGTAACTAGCTTTGGAGGATTTTATGAGGGATCTCAGCTTCTTACTGAGGCTGACCAGGGAGTTCCTCCAATCATGGGATTTTACTCTTTCTGCAACCGTTTCTTTCTTCTGTTGTAGAGTTTGTTTATGGCAAGGGACCACCAGATTGGCTTCCTTTTTTGGAGGATAGCATCTTGGTTCTGTTAGGGATAGCACTATCCATGTACTTGTGTAAGTGCTTATAAAGTGCATTTGTATAGGATTCAGCAGTCATACCTCTATTGTTCATCTGCATGGGTGTTGTGAAGTTTCCCACTTCTGTCTTAAGAAGCGTGAAGTTGGCTTTGGAGAAAACTTTTACGGTGGTTTTCCTAATGGGGGATGGGGGTGGAATGTGGATGTCTTGGGTGATTAGCTTGAGGTCGGATCTGACCTACGAGTTATTGACCTCTGGTGTGGAACACCGGTCGCCCATGTTGGTAATGACTAGGTCTAGGATATTGCTGCCCTGGTGGGGTTGTGGATAAGTTGATCCAAGGCGTTGGAATTTATGAATTCCAGAAAACGTTGAGCAAAAGAGTTGGTACATGAGTAGTTTTCCCAGTTAATGGTGTGGTAGTTGAAATCGCCCATTATTAGGGTGTTGGGTTGTACCCTAATATTTTCCGGTGTATCAAGAAATGAGGAGTGGGAATCCTGGGGCATGGTGGGGGATCTGTAGCAAGTTAAAATTTACATTGCTGTCTTGCCCAGAGTTAGTTGCACTTGGATAATCTTGGATGCATTATGCTGAGCAACTAACTTGGAGGTGTGGATATCCTTAATGAATATGGACACGCCTCTGCCTTTAGTGTCTCGGTCCAGGTTAGGTGGCCAAAAGGTGTGGTATGAATTATAGCTTGGTAATGCAGGGGTGTTCTCTGGAGCCTTGAAGCAGGTCTCTGTCACTGCACAGATGTCGATGTTCTCCATTTTAAATAGTGCCTTGGGTGAATGCATTTTGAGGTTTAGACTTCTAGCACTGAGTGGCATTACCCTCAGATTTTGCTTGCTTGCACCTGTTACGGTGGTGAATTTATCATTTGAACCTTGCCAAAAAAGGGGTGGCAAGAGCCTTAGCCAGTATCCAGAATCCCAAGGGCGACAGGTACAGGCCATCTCTGGCAAAGCATCGTGGTCTGCCGATCATGTCATCCCAGGCAGACAGATACTGGATCCCCTTAGAATGACACCAAAAGCTTAGCCAATTGTTGAAGTCAATCATTTTGTCCATGTACTGTGGTATCATTCTGGGTGATGGCAAGATACTACTCAGGGCTAGGGTCATACCTGCCTGGGCTACAAGATCAGAGAGCTCCTCCATGTTCCTTTTCATGTAGTCCAGGGAGGTACGTCTCAGGTCATTCACACCAACATGGACAATGACAGAGTCATATTTGTACTTGTTGTGGAGTGACCTGAGTGTGTGTGTTATATGGTGGATCCTGAGGCAGCTGACTGTAACTTTCCCCTTGTTTAGCCTGGTGAGTGAAACATCAGTGTGCCTGACTACAGTCACCTATGACTAGAGTGTTGGGTATGTTGTTATGCCTTATGGGCTGTGGTTGGGTGGCACACTGAATTTATGGGTTATGTGTCATTTGGGTTGTGTTGGGGGGGGTGGAGGTTGCTTGTGTTTCTGCTTTGGAGCTCTCTGTTGCTTGGGCAGATTTTTTACTGAGAGCCTCCATGAATGTAGGTCTGTGTTTTGTGTTTCTGTGTGTGTGTGTTTTGGTGGTTTAGGTTTTGAGGGACTAGGTGATGAGTGTGGTGCATGTGTTTACCCTCTCCTCTTGACTGTCTAGTCCAGTCTTGGGTGAAGAGAGCTTTGCTTTCAGTTTAGCTATATAAGTGCATCTCTCACAGGTTGTAGTGTTGGGTGGTAGGAGGAGAGGGTTGTCTTCAGGTAGACAGTAGAAAACACTGGGAGCTCACCCACAGACATGCCTGGATAGGTGCTTATTTATTAAGTACTAAAAACTGTTTTCCTCTAGACAAGTGAAGAAAGTTGAGTGCTGTAGTAATTTGTAGCTTTAGTGCTTACAATGAGTTCTGAACAAGTGCTGAGCTCAAAGAAACAGATTTTAGTGCTAAAACTAAAACACTGGCTAGGTTCTAAGGGAAAATTTGAAGAGCAGACTTATGAGCAGATGGACAGACGGGACTCCTTTCAAGAGCTCTGATAGGGCTTTCCAAAGAACTGATCCTTGTCACCCTGATTTTGCGGGCCCCCTCTGCGCATGGACGGCACCTTCCATTATAAGCCCCTCCTCTGACTCTAGAGGGGGTTTCACCACGTGTGTCAAAGAAAGCTCCTTGGGATTTATGGAACCACATCTTCCCACTTTTCTCACCTTTAGGATAAGGTCTGGAAAAGGTGGAAAAACGGACTCCTACAGCAGACAGAGTCTTTCTATCTTGCGCACACCTGGTAAGAGTTTCCTTCACTTTCGGTCCAAAAAGGAATGAACCATCAAAGGGCGTGTTAAAGGATGACTTATAGGGCTCCGCAAGGGAACATAAGCGCATCCAGGAGTGTCTCATAAGAGCAATTCCTGTACCCGCCGCTCTGCTCTTTCCATCAGCTGCATACGAAATCAGACACATGGAAGAGTTTATGAGGGAATTTAGGGAAGCAAGGTGGGAGGTTACCTTGTCTGAGATGCCTGCAGCTACTGAACCCTGTAGATTATCTCCCAACTCCTTAAGGAGATCTCTGTGTAGTCTATTAAAATGTGTAAGATAGTTCAGGGATCGAAGAGCAAGAGCAAAGGTCGCTGATCTAAACATGTACTTTCCATATCTGTCCATGATCCTAGAATCCCTATTAGGAGGATGAACAGATGCAGTGGTCTCTGACAACTCCTTTTTGGTGGCTGCCACCACCACCATAGCATCAACGGGTACCCCTTTGGTAAGGAAAGCCTTGTCCTGGGGTGACATTATGAATTTGTTAGGCCTCTGAGGGACAGGTTCCATGGTATCCGGAGACTCCCACGCCTTTCGAGAAAGGAGGTCTATCAGCTCATCAAAAGGTGGAGTCACCCAAGAGGTGGAGGGTTGAGACCCAAAAGCCTTCAGGAGTATTGACTCATCATCAGTAGGGTTAATGGGCTTCCAGCCACTCCTCTGTTTCAGTATTTCCAAGATATCACCGAAAGAGATCTCTTCAGAGGGGGACCGAGGGGATCCGTCTGACTCATCTAAGTCAGTATCTGATGTGATGGATTCCTTTGGGGAACCCAGATGCTTCCTCCTGCAAAGCCACTTCTTGGAAACCTCCTCATTGGGAGCTTCTGGGAAGGTCCCGGAAGAGCAGGGCTCATCCAATGGGGCGACATGAGGCTTTGGGTCTCTAAGCTTTTGAGGGATCAGTGAAGCAGAGCCAGACACAGGTGCTTTGGTGGAGGAGGTTGCTGGTACCAATGATGTGGATGCCCGAGGGGACAATGCTCTCCTCATGACATTGACGGCCCCCTGACTCCAATCTGAAGAGACAACTGGCTCTACAGAAACAGGCAGTCTCCGCAGCACCAAAGTGGTGGGCTCCAAGCTCGAGGTATGTGCCGAACTCACCCGAGCCGAGGCGGCAAGAGGCAAAGTCAGAACCAACAGGTTGGTATGACTATCCTCTCCGGACCCGACTGGTGAGTGTTGGCTCCCAGACTCTAAGGTTGGCACAGAAGAAGTCAGAGCAGTTGAAACCAATAGGCCTGGAATGGGTGTCGTCTCCAGTGGTTCCACGATCATCGGTTCCGAACACTCCAGCTCTGAAACTTCAGATCGAATCGGAGGAGGAACAGTAGAAATGGGCTGGGTCCTAGTTGGTTCAGAAGCCCCAAGGGTCGGCCCTGACAAAATTTTTGCTAGTGCCTGTGTCTACAGAAGCCTCTGCACCACATGATCCACAAACAAGCTATAGAAAAGGCCACTGATTGCAGGATTGGAGACTTTAGAGCTCCAATACCAGGGACCTGCTCCTACTAACCACTACCACCTCTGGTTCTGTAAGCAATGAAGCCAAGGTGGTAGACCGAATCGGTTTGGAGGTCAATGAACCCTTTTTCGGCTACAACCCAGAAGACGAGCTAGAAGACAAAGTCTTTGAGGATTTTGCAGGTTTGTCCGGTTTGTCCTTATCTAAGGATTCCTGGAAAGAGGACTTCAATAATTCCCTGGCTATTAACTTGCTCTTACGTTCGTGAAGAACACGAGAGATAAATGAATGACAGATGGCACAATTTTCCTGTCGGAGGACCTCATCTAAGCAATATACACACTGTGTGCACATCTGTAATCAACATTTTTTGCCCACATTTAGGACACTTCTTCAATCCAGACTTAGCTTTCTCTTGTTGAGACATGGTTATACAATAATGTAACTGCTAACAGGCAAAAAATACACTACATGAGTGACTATAAAGAAAGCACACAATACTATATATAGGATAGCCCTACTCATTGGGCATCAGAATGGACCTGCTTAACTTGTCTGCAATCACACCGGATTTCCCAGGATGTGCATTGCTGTCAGAAAGTGAATGAAAGATAATGCCCATTGCCTTACTCTCATAGCTTCACAACAATGAATGTAAGGTCTGGTTTCCCTTTGTTTGTTGATGTGCCAAGCCACCAACATATTGTCCATCTGAAAAATGATAGTCCTGGTTGGGAGTGTGTCTTGAAAGGCCTGCAGTGCCAGGAGGACAGCTGTCATCTCCAAAACACTGATATGCATTTTGGCCTCTTAAGAGGACCACATGCTTTGTATTGTCCTTCCCAAGAAGTGCCCCCCCATCCAGAGCTGGGAGATGTCCATGGTCAGTGTGACCTTGGATTGAAGAAGAACAAAGAGACATCCTTCGTGTATTTGATTGGAGTGGATCCACTAGAGAAGGCAATTTTTGCAAGCTTGAGTTATTTTGACTGGTGTGGATAATGAGTGTTGTAGAATAGGCCATTCAGTAGCGGGAGTCTGTTGAAGGTTTCTCATGTGGTGCATGGTCAGCAGTACAAGAGAGATTGCCGCTGCCATGAATCCCAAGGCTTGGAGTATCAGAAAAGCTGGGAGGGAAGAATTTTGAACAATCTTTTTGACTTGGAGTTGAATGGTCTGTATCTGAGAAAGACGATGAGAAGTAATTTAGGTGGTTGTATTGAAATGAGCACTATTGAATTCCAAAGTCTGAGCAGAAGTGAGCTGAGATTTGTTGTAATTGATAGATATTCCCAGATGGGACCACAGCTGGAGTAAATAGTCCCTTGCTTGAATCAGTTGATGCTTGGTTGGAGCAGTTATGAGCCAGTCATCCAGATATGGAAAAACCCAGAATCCCAGCAGTTTTAGGTGAGCTGCTATGATTGCCATGCACTTGGTAAACACCCTGGAGGCTGTGATGAGACCAAAGGGCAGCCCTCTGAACTTGTAATGATTGGCTTCCAGACAGAAGTATAGGTATCTTCTGGATCACCTGTTCATTTTGGTATGATAACACACATTTTGAAGGTCTGTTAAGCACATCCAGTCATCCTTGTGCAAAAATGACTGAATGGACTGAAGTGCAACCATCTTGAACTTTGTGTACAGAACCGATTGGTTTAGTTTGCTGAGATCCAAAATTAGTTTCAAGTCCCCTGTCTTTTTTTTTTTGGCACTGAAAAGAATCTTGAATAAGTTCCAGACTCTCTCTGGCCTGGGTGGACCTCTTGGATGACTTTTTTTTCAAGCAACTTTTTTCTCTCTAGAGAAGCTGCTTCACTATGACTGGGCAGAACACTGGTGATTTTCTTCAGAAATTATGGCGGGGGGAGGGGGGGTGGTATGATATAACCTCTGGATATTATCCTCTGCACTCATGAATCTTTTGTGATATCTAGCCAGGCTTTCTGGTGCAGGGATACATGACCTTTAACTGCCTCCAGTCTCAGTCGGGCTTCCATTTAGAAGTGCTAATAGGACCTGTCTGAGAAAGAATCTCTAGATCCCTGATTATGTGGAACACCTCTGCTGCAGTGCAGTGACTACCATTTGAGTTCCCCTCTGCCCTTGGGGAAACTCTTTCCACGTGTATTTTGAAAGGGGACCCTGGGATTTCTTGAACCACATCTTTCTACCACCTCAGTGGTTCCTGAAAGAAGACCATTGAGGAGTAGAAAAGCATACACCTATGGCAGACAGAGTCTTTCCTTCCTGTTTGCACCTAGAGAGTGTGTCTTTGACTTTGGAGTCAAACGGTGAGGTTCCATCAAAGGGTACATTGATGAAAGAAGATCTGAAGGGTTCTGCAAAATCACACAAGCACATACAGGCATGTCTCCTAATGGAAATGCCTGAACCTGCAGCCCATGAGGTACCTTCTGCAGCATGAGATATCAGCCGTATGGACAAATTGGAAATATACTGAACGGTCACCAACTGTGAAGAAGTGGTATTCCCTTCCTCAGTAGATAAGAATCCAGACAGAGATTTGGTAAGCTCCTTGATCAAATCTCTCTTAAGTCTAGTAAAATTAATCAAATAATTCAGTGACCTTAAAGCAAAGGTCGCCGATGCACAGACACATTTCCCAAATCTGCCCAGCACCCTAGACTCCCTGTTAGGGAGGTGGACAGAGGAACTCTGTTCTGCTGGTTCCTTCCTCATGGCTGCCGCAATGACCATGGCTTCAATAGGTACTCCTTTACTCCAGTGTGGATGGTCTTTTGGTGGTGCAAGGATTTTGTCTGGTCTCTTGGGTATAAGCTCAACTGTGTCTGGTTCCATCCACACCCACAGAGAGACCATATCTATAAACTCATCAGTGGTCAGTCACCCAGGAGGTAGACCAGCCAGACCTGAAAGCCTCTAGAAACACTTATTCCTCTTGGGATGGGTTATCGGGGGACCAACACCCCCATTGTTTGAGGAGTTTGAAGATGTTTCCAAAGGAGACATCATCGGGTGATGATCGAGGGACCCTTTGCCTTCATCAAAATCAGTGTCCTCAGTGAAAGACTCTTGTGGAGAGTCTAAGTGCCTCCTCTTGCATGTTCTCTTCTGATGGACTTCCTTGGTGGGGTGCTCTGGGGAGGTATCAGAAGAGACAGCGATAGCCTAATGGGTAGACTGGAGACTAGCTTGGGCTGGCTGTCCTACTGGAACTGATGAACAAGGCTCTTTGTGCAAAATTGAATGAGACAAGGAAGTCTGAACTGAAGAGGACAGGGTTGTCTTTCTTTAGGCATAGAGAACATCTCTCCACTACCTTCAAAACAGAAAACCTAGGGGAGGCAGAAACTGACAGATCCGACAAAGGGCCTTCACAAACAGTCAGCTCCTGGCATGCCACCTGAGATGGGAAATCAGAACTAAGCTATCTAACACCAATTCTCTGAGGGGAAGAGACAGCTCCAACAATTTTGGAGTCGACTCCAACACTCCAGAGCTTGCACTGATACTTCGGCTCCAAGAGTCATCCTGCTCTGAGGTATTCGGCATCGGTCAACTTAGAGAAGCTGTCAGTGTCAAAGACACCATGATCTTTGGATCCAAAGCAGACATCTCCAAGGCTTTCAGATCTGACAGCTCTAAAACCAAAGTATGAATTGGAGAAGAAGATATAATGGGTGATGTGGCTGTATGGAGGCTCTCAGGACCCAATGGGGGTCAGAGCTGAGAAAACTACCATTTGAATTTGCGTCCTGAGAACTTTCTCATCATCCTATTCACATTTGCTTCAGATAGGTACCTGGGAGGATTGAAGAGAGGATGCTGTTGAAGAAGGCCTCAAAGGATTCCAAGGTGACTGTTCGAGGAATGGTGAGGGCAATCTGGAAGTAACAGGTGCCAAAAGTAAAACTGGAGACTGGATCCAAGGAGATCTTTAGTTTCAGATCTGAAACAGCTGGATCTGACTTTCTTGAAAGTTTAGGTGGTGGCTCTGAAGATGAAGTCAACGCTGAAGTGGAAGAGCGATCTGAATATTTCTTGCAAGAATCCTTGGCAACAGAATCACCCTTCTTATCTTGTTACTTGGGTGTTTGAGCCCCACCAACCATAAAGGGATGCTTAGAAGGGATGAGACCCCTAAGTATCAGTTTGTTGTTTCTGTCAATTAAACCTTGGGAGTTGAATCCCTTGCAGATCTCACAATCAACATCCAGATCTTTAGGACCTAGACAGCATACACAGTCTGTGTGGGCATCCAAATTGGGGATCTTATGTCCACATGCCACATATTTCTTGAAACTGGGCAGTATGTCCAGCATATTGAAAAATGAAAGCCAAGCTAAATACAAGGGAAAAGTAAAAGAAAGAAAGGATTTTTTAAAGAATAAAAGAAAGGAAGAGAAAATGGAAATAATTACCAGCTACAGTAGTAAGAAGTACTATCAAAAGTACAGGAAGTTTAGACAGACTACCAGCAGTGGTATTAAACAGGACTCGGGAAGTATGAGAAAAGGGTACTTTTATATATATCTATATATATATATATATATATATATATATATATATATATATATATATGTGTGTGTGTGTGTGTGTGTGTGTGTGTGTGTGTCTGTGTAAGGGTAAAAGGGAGGAAAGAGAATAGCTAACAAATAAAGGAAGTTAAACATACTGAAAGGTGAAGATTAGCAGAAAAAGTTTTAACCCAAAGCTTGAGAGCTCACAGTCTACTGTTGTGAATAATGGCAGCAAATGAAATCTGAGGTATGTCAGGTTAGTTGGGCATTATGGGTTCAAGTATTCTGTGATTCAGAAGAAGTGGCCAAGTCAGATCTGAGAATTGGGTCCGTACCCAGCTGTTGAGAAATGAATAAAAATGATATCATCAGACCTTCTGTCCTTCCCATAGTACTGACAATGCACTTCTAAGTTATGTAGATACTGTCAATAAAGCTAGAGATAATGGCAAACGAGTCTCCTCCTTATATTAAGACTTGTCTAAAGCCTTCAGTTCAGTTTGTTACAGCAAACTTCTAATTCAGATATCCTCATTAGGTCTCCCTCAGCCTACCTGTTTGTGGTTCAAAAGCTACCTGTCCAATAGGTATCAGTCAGTAAAATAGCACTCCATCTTCTCTGCATGCCCCAAAGTCACTTCCAGTGTGCCACAAGGCTCTCTCCTTGGTCCCCTACTCTTTAACATTCTCATCAACACCCTCCAAACATCCACACAACAGACCTCTTTAATACAGTATGCAGACAACTCCACACTGATATGCACATCTGACAACATGGCATTCCTCCAGAAAATTACTCTGGAAGCGTTAACAGCCACTGACACATAGCATTTTAATTCACAACTCTTGCTCAGCCCCCACCCCCCCCCAAAAACAAATTTCTACCCCCCTCCAAGTCCCTTTAAACAAAATGTAAAGTTGTCTCTTTCCTGATAAAGCAACCATTAAAGTCACTTCTTAGAGCAAATTATTAGGCATGATAGTGGATGATAATCTTAAATTTGACCTGCATATGCAACAATGCATAAGAAAAAAATCATCAAAAGATAGTGATGCTTTACAGAGCCAAAATCTTTCTCACCACCACAACTAAAACTACACTTGCCACTATTTATCTCCACTCAGCACTTCTTTATGGCTGTCCCATCATTACTAACCTCCAGGCATCACAAAAATCAAAACTTGAACAATGCTATAACAAAGTTCTAAATTTGCAGCAAATACTCCTTTCAGAACTCACCACTGTATAGCACTACAAAGCTTAAATTGTTTAGAACTAGCCCATCACTAATACATACACACATTCTTACTATCTATAATTGTCCAGCACTAAATACCTTTCTACACAACTATGTTCCCAGTCAGCCATTACAATCCAGTGACCAAAACCCCTGTCTGTCCACAAACTTATTAAGTCTGATGGGCATTGTCTACACTTGTGCCATGTCGCTAAGGTCTGTAACTCATTACCTGTATCCATCAGGTCAACATCTTCCCCCACATCCTTCAAAACCATTCTGAAAGACGTTCTAGCCATATCTGGCTATTTTCTTTCTCAACACCAACATAAACTACATCCCTAAATGAATGTAAGTACCTTGTCACACCTTTGACCTCTGTACTCTCCTTTCTTCACTCACATTCTTATTTATATAATTTTCTCTTCCATGGCTTTCTATCTAAATATACCATAAGCCTACCTTTCCGTCACTTCATATTGCAGTTCCTGTTTGTATTATACTAACCTACCTTTAATTTCTTTACAAACTGGATAAAATATCTCAAAATATTAAACCATTGTTGTATGACTTGTATCTGTTCTTAATCACTGTTTCATATTATGTCTAATTTGGTATATTTATTTAAAATGTAGATGTTTTGTATTATTTTTGAAGATTGTAAAATTATTGCTCTTATAATGTTTTGTAATACTGTGGAGCTTTTCTGTCTGAGACTCTGCTGAAAATGGGATGCTACCCAGTTGGACTTTCTCAATAATGACATGTCAATAAATAAAAAAATATGCATTTAATTGAAAGCTTCTACACACATCTGTTGACAATTTCTTGTGGGAGTTAGGAGGGAAGAAAGTGATAATGATCTGAGAGATTTTTAACAGTATTTTGAAAGAATGGGAAGCAACAACATCTTAGAAGAAATATGTGGTTTCTTTATTACCAAAAATTGTAGAGACCCATCAGACCCAACTTCACATAGATCCATTTCAATTTTAAACCATGATTATATAGAAGTTATGTTCTTACCATAACGTTCCATGTTAGTTGTCTTCTTCTCGCCTTCTTCTTGCTGGATGGGTTCGGAGCCGACCTCGGCTCCGACTCGGCCACTCTAAAAGCTCGAGAGTTGGTTCCACCGGCTCGAAGCTCCCCTTATATCCCACAATGCTAGGCGAGAGTTACCTCAGATCTCGTTTGTAAGCTAACCCCAGCTTATAATAGTAATAGAACAACTCTAAGAGTCCACCTCTAACAATAGGGAGAAAGAAAGGTGACCTACATCCTGATTCAGGAAATATGCAAACAGCATATGCCTAAGAAAAGAGGTGGTAGAAAGAGAGGTCACAATCACAACTCCTCTAGGTCTGTCCAGGCCAGGGGGAAGGAGGGTGGGATGCAAGAAGAAGGCGAGAAGAAGACAACTAACATGGAACGTTTTGGTAAGAACATAACTTCTATATGTTAAGTTGTCTATCTCGCCTTCATTCTTGCTGGATGGGACCGCGTCCCTAGCACCTTGTCCCGGGTGGCCTAACGGAACAGACTCCTGAGAACAGTGGAACCAAAGTTAGCTCTATGCCTAGAAGCTAAATCCAACTTATAATGAGAAATGAAAGTGTGAGGAGTAGCCCAAGTAGCCGCTGCACAAATGGTGTCAATAGGCAGTCTGTCTTGGAAGGCTAAAGAAGTAGCCAAAGCTCTGGTAGAATGGGCCTTAGGTTTATTAGGCAGCTTTTGGTGTCTAATCTCATAAACAAGGGTAATCAGAGATGTAAGCCATCTAGATAATGATACCTTTGAAACTGAAAGTCCTTTTCTGCTTTCTGCATAGGAGATAAACAGTTGGTCAGATTTTCTGAATTGTTTTGTTCTATCCAAATAGTATCTCAGCTGACGATGAACATCTAGCCAGTGTAATTTTTGTTCAGACCTATTGGAATATTCTGGAAAAAAGACAGGGAGGTCAATGCTTTGATTTAGATTTGACGTCGAGACTACCTTAGGCAAGAAGGACGGGTTGGTTCGTAAGGATACCCTGTCCTTATGGAACAATAGATAAGGAGGTCGACAGCTGAGTGCATGAAGTTCTGAGACTCTTCTAGCTGAAGTAATAGCTACCAGAAAGAGAGTCTTCCATGATAGCAATTTTAAAGAACAGGAGGCTGCAGGTTCGAAAGGGGGTAGAATCAAAGAAGTAAGAACTAAATTTAGGTCCCAAGGAGAAGGAGGATTTCTTATAGGAGGTCTGAGAAGAAAAACTCCTTTCAAAAAGGCTTTGCAAAGCTTGTGGGACATCAAGGCAGACTCAGAAATACCTACATGAAAGTTAGAGATAGCTGCCAATTGAACTTTAAGAGTAGAAGGGGATGAACCTGCATGGAAGAGTTCAGCTAGAAATTCAAGGACTATTTGGATGGAAGCAGTGAAAAGATCTATGTCCCTTCCTTGAGCCCAATATGTGAAACGTTTCCACTTACTCAAATAAATCTTCCTAGTGGAAGATTTATGGGAAGCTATCAAAATATCTCGAACAGAGCGAGATAATTGAGGAAGCCTGGCTAATGTTGGAACTGGAGGAACCAAGCAGTGAGGTTCAGAGAGGGGAGGGAGTGATGTAACTGACCCGATTGATGGATCAAAAGGTCTGGAACTAGGTCCAGATGCCAAGGTCGCTCCAGTAGAAATTGATGTAGAAAGGGGAACCACACCTGTCGAGGCCAGTAAGGAGCAATGAGGATCAACGAGGCCTTCTGAGCGATAGCTTTCTGTATCACCCGAGAGATTAGTGGGAAGGGAGGAAATGCATACAGAAGTCCCCGGGGCCAAACTTGGACTAGAGCGTCTCTGCTGGGTTGGCCTGGTAAAGGGAATAGAGTGAAATAATGTCTGCACTTGCTGTTTTGGGGAGTAGCAAAAAGATCGCAGCAAGGCTGACCCCACTTGAGAAAAATCTCTCTCACAACAGAGTCTTTCAGAGACCACTCGTGAGGCATGAGGATAGCTCTGCTCAATTTGTCCGCTATTTGATTGGACTTCGTCGGGATGTGCTTTGCTATCAGAAAACGCTGAGCAGCACTCGACCATTGCCACAATCTGAGACCTTCTCGACACAGGGGTAGGACCTGGTTCCGCCTTGTTTGTTGATGTACCACACTACAGACATATTGTCTGTCTGGATTGCAATCGTTCCCAAGGGGAGAGAGTCTTGAAGGGCTTGCAACGCTAAAAGCACTGCTCTCATCTCCAGAACATTTATGTGCAAGTGGCATTCGTCTGGTTGCCATGTGCCCTGGACCGTCCTGCCCTGATAATGCCCCCCCCACCCGATCAGGGAGGCGTCCGTTGTCAAAGTAGCAACCGGAGGGGGGGGAACAAATGGTCTTCCCAACCAGAGCTGAGGGGAAGACATCCACCACATGAGATGATTTCTGCATGTCTGCGTGATCATAATGGTATGGGACATTGGAAGTTGCTGGTATGACCATTGTGTAAAGAGCATCCATTGAAGGATTCTCATGTGGAATCTGGCTAATGGAAGCAGAGGTATGGCAGCCGCCATAATTCCCAACACTTTCAGAACTAACCTGGCTTTGATTCTGTTGTTGTTGAAAAGGAGTGAGACCAGTCTGTGTATGTCTGTTATTCTCTGATCTGTTAGCCTCGCAGACATGTTTACTGTGTCTAGATTTGCGCCTATGAAGGTAATAGTACGACAAGGCGACAAAACAGACTTTTCGCAATTTATTGAAATGCCTAACTTTTGACAAATGCGAAAGGTGTAATCCCTGGCCATCAGAAGGAGATGCTTGGTGGGGCTGTGAGGAGCCAGTCGTCCAAATATGGAAACACCTGGAATCCTTGTCGTCTCAGGTGAGAAGCTACCACTGCCATGCATTTGGTAAACACCCGGGGGGCAGTGGTGAGACCAAAGGGCAGGGCCCTGAATTGAAAATGACTGGTTCCCAGCCTGAAGCGGAGGAATCTTCTGGAGCGTCTGTTCATTTTATGTGATAGTACGCATCCTGAAGGTCTATAGAGCACATCCAGTTTCCTTTTCCCAATAGGGGAAGGATGGACTGCAGCGTGACCATCCGAAATCTTGTTTTCTTGACTGATCTGTTCAAGATACTGAGATCCAAAATTGGTCTCCAGTCCCCTGTTTTCTTTGGAACTAAAAAGAACCTTGAGTAGATTCCGGATCCTTGCTGGTCTGCTGGAACTGGCTGAATTGCTCTTTTTGCAAGCAGTTTTGAAATTTCCAAAACCGCTAGATCCCTTTGCGCGGGTGGAACATCTGGAAGGGATTTTTTTGATTGTTTCGGAATGCGAAGAAAGGGGATAGAATAGCCTTCGGAAATGATAGACTGTACCCATTTGTCTTGAGTCAGGGATAGCCAGGCTTTTGGGTACAGTGACAACCTTCCCCCGACTGCCTCCGAAGGTGGGCAGTCGGGCAACACCTCAGGGATGCTGAAAGGGCTTATCAGAGAAGGCTTCTCGATTGCCCTGGTTCTGCGGAGCCCCCCTGCCTCGAGGGCGACGTCTACCATTGTTATTCCCGCCTCTGCCTCTGGCGGGGTAACGACTTTGTGCGTCAGGCGAAGTCCCTTGATTTTGTTTACGGAACCACATTTTCCCACTTTTCTGGCCTTTGGGGTAAGGCCTAGAAGGAGTAGAAAAACGGACTCCGACGGCAGAAAGAGTCTTGCCATCAGTCTCGCACCTAGTCAAGGTTTCTTTCACTTGAGGACCAAAGAGAGATGATCCATCAAACGGGGAGTTAGTGAAAGACGTCTTGAAGGGGTCCAGAAAATTGCATAGCCGCATCCAGGCATGCCTACGTAAGGCCACACCTGTCCCTGCGGCCCTACTCGCTCCATCAGCCGCATAAGAAAGGAGGCGCATGGAGGAGTTGGCTATGGAGTTAAGGGTAGCCAGCTGAGTGTTCATTTTATCTTGAAAACCCACAGCTGTAGGATCCTTCAACATGTCACTCGCTTCTTTAATCAAGTCTCTTTGAAGACGAGTGAAATGGCACAGGTAGTTCAGCGAACGCATAGTAAATGTCGCTGACGAAAACATCCGCTTCCTGTACCTGTCCATGGACCTAGATTCCTTGTTAGGTGGATGGACAGGTACTGAAGGATCAGCTAGTTCCTTCTTGGTGGCAGCAGCTACCACCATAGCATCCACAGAAACTCCTTTTGTCAAGAACTGCTTGTCTGCTGGTGCCGTTATGAATTTGGAGGGTCTCCTGGGAGTGGGATCTACTGAATCAGGAGCCGTCCATGCCTTTTTAGCAACCACCTGCATGAGGGGGTCAAAGGGGGGGGACACCCAGGAGGTGGATGGGCGAGAGCCAAACGCCTCAAGATATATGGATTCATCCTCCGAAGGGTTAAGGGCTGGCCAATTTCCCCTCTGCTTCAGGATCTCTAGAATGTCTGCAAAAGAGACATCTTCAGAAGGGGAACGGGGGGAACCCTCGGAATCATCTAAATCTGTATCAGATGTGATTGACTCAGGTGAGTCAATGTGTTTCCTCTTACACTTCCTCTTCCGAGGGGGCTCTTCTGCCAAATCAGGAGAGGCCTCGGAAGAGGATGAGATCCCACAGGGGTTCCTGAGGAGCTGGCTCTCTGCGGTCCGGGATGAGGGAGTGAGTCGACTTGACCTGAGGCACCGTAGAGGGAGGGGCGGACGGCGCCGACTGTGGAGTAGAGCCAGGCTCTAACACACTCCGCATGACCTCGAAAGCACCCCTGTCAGGCAAAGCCAGAGGTCCCCGCTCCGAGAAGCTGAGAACCCCCCTCGGCACCGACAGTGATGGCTCCGAGGCCGATGTTGGAGCCGAACTCACCAGCGCCGAAGCTCCGAGAGGAAGAGCGGGGTCGGACAAGGGTCCGATGCCACTCACCCCCTCGGAGCCGACGATGGAAGTCCAGCGCCGAGATTCTTCTAAGGAAGAAATCGGAGCCGACGATGGAGCCGAAGACAATTGTATCGGCTCCGACGCTACCACAGTCTCGGTTTCGACACGACCCGGCTCCGAGCTCAACAGAGTCGGAGGAGGAATATATTGATGGACAAGGGCAGGCATCGACTGATGAGTCGGGCTCTGAAGCATCTGGGCTAGTGCCTCGGACTTGAGAAGTCGACTCACTACCCTCTGAAGGTCATGATCCGATAGCCTCGATGACCTAGAGGAATGAGATTTATGGCTCCGTTCAGACAGCAGGGGAGATCCTGGAGCCGAATGAACGGAGCCAAGGGACGGTGACCTGGACCTCTTCCTCGATGTCGGTTCCGAAGATCTGGATGGAGCCGACACGGGAACCTCAATAACCTCGGCTCCAGCCGGAGCCGAGGGAACCACAGAAACTGTGGACTGAGACTCATCGGCTCCAGCCGGAGCCGATGTAGGCAGAGGTTTAGAAGCCTTAGGTCTCGGCTCAGATGCTGGAGCCGAGGACCTAGAAGCCTTAGAGGGCTTCCCAGAGACAGAAAGGGAATCCTCCGGCTTAAGAAGACCCCTCAGGATCAACTTATTTTTTCTTTCCTGCAGGACCCTGGGGCTGAAGCCGTGGCATACAGCACAGGAGTCCTGCAGGTGCAAAGGCCCCAGGCAATAGACACAAGAAGTGTGACCGTCTGTCAGAGACATTTTCTGACAGCACGCATCACACTTCTTGAAGCCTGAGACCTTTGTGTCTTTAGACATCCTAAACAAAAGTGTAATCACACACACTCAACAAACACACTGATTACACTAAACTACTTTTAAAACTCAAAAATAAACAATTAACTAAAGTTTACCAAGAGTAAGACACACACACAACTAGGGGATGGAGAAAGGCCAGAAGGCCCGAGAGAGAACTTTAAAAGTTCTTTAGAAAAAAATTGGGATTTTCGGAAAAAGGGGCAGAAAAACCCACTACTCTAAGGGAAATATATATAAATTCAAAAATATAGGGTTTTAAGTGATCTAATTTTACCAAAATTACACTTACCAACAAGCCGGTAGAAAAACCAACACCTCGATGCTGTAGCGGCAAACGAGATCTGAGGTAACTCTCGCCTAGCATTGTGGGATATAAGGGGAGCCTCGAGCCGGTGGAACCAACTCTCGAGCTTTTACAGTGGCCGAGTCGGAGCCGAGGTCGGCTCCGAACCCATCCAGCAAGAATGAAGGCGAGATAGACAACTTAACATAGAGTGTTTATGTCTATACTAGCTAAAAGAATGGCAAAGGTGTTACCAGATTGTTAGATACAGACTATATGGATCAACATGACTTTGTAGAAAAACAAAAAAAAAAATTAAAAAATATTTTTTTGGGGGGTAGGTAGACATTTGACTACTTTAAGAGAACAGTGATGATCCAGAAGGAAACAGAATGTAAGAAAATACTGCTGTTATTGCTAGGTCTTGCTGTAAAGAAAGCATTCAACAGAGTAACCTGGGATTTTATTACTAGGGCAATGAAAGCAATTGCATTCCCTGATACAATAATAAGGTTTACTTGGAGGATATACGAAGGATTAGATGGAAGAAAAAGAAGTTATGTACCTACCATAACGCTCTATGTTAGTTTTCTTCTTGCCTTCTTTCTTGCTTGCTGGGATTGGAGCAGATCCTCGGCTCCGACTCGGCCATCTTCTATAGCTCGAGAGCTGTTTTGCCTAGCGCTAGCCACCCAGATCTCGTTTGAAATAGCTAACCCCAGCCATAGCTATAGAATGAAACCCCTCCAAGCAGAAGGTTAAACCTACCTGTCATAATCTCTAAGTCAGTAGAGGAAACAAACCAGGGAATACTCAGCTCTCGGTCCAATAGGACAGGGGCATGGAGGGGGGGGGGGACGCAAGAAAAAAGGCGAGATGAAGACAACTAACATGGAACGTTATGGTAGGTACATAACTTCTTTATGTTAAGTTGTCTATCTCGCCTTCGTTTCTTGCTTGTTGGGTTAGCGTCCCTAGCACCCACGATCCTGGACGGCTCATTGGAACAGACTCTTCAGAACAGTGGAACCAAAGTTAGCTCTACTGCTGGAGACCATGTCTAACTTGTAATGAGAAATAAAGGTATGAGGATTTGCCCACGTAGCAATGGCACAGATAGAGTCCTTGGGCAACCTAGACTGGAAGGCTACAGAGGTGGCCAAAGCCCTAGTAGAATGACCTTTCGGTTTGATAGACAATTCTTTGTTCCTTAGTTGATAAATGAAGGTAATAATGTGAGACAACCACCTGGACAGGGTCACTTTGGAAACTGGAAGACCCTGTTTGCCCTTAGCATAGGAAAGTAAAAGTTGGTCCGACTTTCTTATATCCTTCGCTCTATGCAGGTAAAAACGCAATTGTCTATGAACATCCCAAAAGGTGTAATTTGTACTCTGCCTTGCTGGTGTGGTTAGAGAAAAATACCGGGAGGTCTATAGATTGGTTTAGATTATTTTCTGAGCAGACTTTCGGAAGGAAGGAGGGATTAGTTCTCAGAGCAACCCTGTCCTTATGAAAAGCTAAGTATGGAGGACGAACACTTCATGCCTGAATTTCCGAGACATGTCTGGCTGAGGTAATAGCTACCAGAAAGAGAGTTTTCCAAGACAGAAACTTAATGGAGCAGGATGCTGCCAGTACAAAAGAGGGCATAATAAAGGAGGTTAATACCAAATTAAGGTCCCATGGAGGAGGGGGATCTCTCACTGGGGGCCTAAGGAGAGTAGTCCCTCTGAGAAAGGCTTTACACAGCTTATGAGACAATGTTTATATTAGAAAAACTGACATGAAAGTTAGAGATAGCCGCTAGTTGAACCCTGACTGTAGCAGAAGCGGACCCAGAATGAAAAAGCTCTGTTAGGAACTCCAAGATTTCGTGAACTGGGGCTGAAAGGGGATCTATGCTCCTAGCCTCTGCCCAACAAGAGAAACGTTTCCATTTGCTAGCATAAGTCTTCCTAGTAGCAGATTTGTGAGAGGAGACAATAATCTCACGCACGGCCGGGGAAATGCTGGGAAGCCTGGCTAGGGTCAGAATTGGATCAACCAAGCTGTGAGCTGGAGTGTTTGGAGGGATTGATGCAGCTCTCCTGATTGATGAATCAGCAGGTCTGGAATAGGATCCAGAGTCCAGGGATGCTCAAGGAGGTAACGGTGCAGGAAAGGAAACCATATCTGCCGAGGCCAGTAGGGAGCAATGAGGATCATTTTGCAACCCAACGGAAAAGCTTTCTGTATGAGTTTGGGTATAAGAGGGAATGGAGGGAAGGCATAAAGAAGTCCCTGCGGCCAATTGTGGACTAGAGCGTCTCTGGGAGGGTGACCGGGAAGCAGTAAAAGGGAGAAGTAGTTGCTGCATTTGCTGTTGAAGGGGGTGGCAAACAGATCGCAGCAAGGCTGTCCCCATTTGCGGAAGATCAGATCGGCAACTACCGGATTCAGAGACCATTCGTGAGGCATGAGAATAGCTCTGCTGAGCCTGTCCGCTATGACGTTGGACTTCCCAGGGATGTGCATCGCAATCAGAAATCGTTGGGAGGAAATTGCCCACTGCCAGAGTCTGAGTGCTTCTCGACATAGGGGGTAGGACCGGGTTCCGCCCTGCTTGTTGATATACCACACCACTGACATGTTGTCCACTTGAATTGCAATGGTCCCAGAAGGGAGAGAGTCCTGAAGGGCTTGCACCGCTAGGAGCACGGCTCTCATCTCCAAGACATTTATGTGCAGATGGTACTCGTAAGGCTGCCAAGTGCCTTGGACTGTCCTGCCCTGATAATGCCCCCCCTATCAGTGAGGCATCCGTGGTCACTGTAGCAACCGGAGGGGGCTGAATGAATGGTCTGACCTGAGAAACTAGTGGGGAGACCATCCACCAGGAAAGGTGCCTTTTGCATGTTTCTGTAATCATGATCATGTGAGACATGGGGAGCTGTTGAAAGGACCAGTGTGTGAAAAGAAGCCACTGCAGAATTCTCATGTGAAAATGGGCCAGATGTATCAGAAGAATTGCCGCTGCCATAGAACCCAGAGTTTAAGGACCAACCTGACTTGTACCCTTTTGCATTGCATGAGGATATGAACTTGCTGCCGAATTGTGGCCACCCTGTCTGGCGGTAGCCTTGGGGACATACTTCTTGTATCTAAATCTGCTCCTATATAGGTAATAGATTGACAGGGCATCAAGGCAGATTTTTCGAAATTTATAGTAATGCCTAGCTGGGCACAAATTGAAATTGTAAAGTCCCTGGCTTAAAGGCGTTGATGCCTGGTAGTAGCAGTAAGGAGCCAGTCATCTAGATATGGAAACACCTGGAATCCTCGACGCCTCAGGTGAGTCGTGACTACTGCCATGCATTTGGTGAACACCCTGGGGGCTGTGGTGAGACCAAAGGGCAGAGCTCTGAACTGGTAATGACTGGCTCCCAGCCGGAAGCGAAGAAACCTCCTGGGGCGCCTGTCCATTTTGATGTGATAGTACGCATCCTGAAGATATATTGAGCACATCCAATTGTCCTGACCCAAAAAGGATAGAATGGACAGTAGCATGACCATCCGAAACCTTGTTCTCTGAACAGACTTGTTTAGTCTGCTGAGATCCAATATTGGTCTCCAGTCCCCTGTCTTTTTTGATACCAAAAAGAACCCTAAGTAAGTTCCGGATCCATGTTGGTTTGCCGGGACTTCCTGGATGACTCTTTTCTAGCAGTCTTGAAACGTCTATGACTGCTTGGGCCCTCAGATTGGGTGGAACATCTGGAAGGGATTTGCTTGACAGTAAAAGAGGGTTGAAAGAAGGGAATTATGTAGCCTCCGGATATGATTGAGTGTATCCATTTGTCTCGCGTTAGGTTTTGCCAGGCTTTTGGGTACAGTGAAAGTCTTCCCCTGACTTCATCCAGAGGCGGGCAGCCGGGCAACCCTTCAGGGATGCTGGAAGGGCTTGTCAGAGAAGGATTCTCTTCTGCCCTGGTTCTGAGGACCCCCTCTGCCACGATGGCGGCGTCTGTTGTTGTTGTTGTTTCCTCCTCTGCCCCTGGAGGAAAAATCACTACATGTGTCAGGTGAGGCTCCCTGGGATTTCCGAAACCACATTTTACCACTCTTCTGACCCTTGGGGTATGGTCTGGAAGGAATGGAAAAATGGACTCCCACAGCAGAGAGAGTCTTGCCTTCTTGCTCACACCTAGTCAGAGTGTCCTTCACCTGTGGTCCAAAGAGAAAGGAACCATCAAAGGAGGTGTTGGTGAATGACGCCCTAAAGGGTTCCGCAAAATTACACAGCCACATCCATGCGTGTCTCCTAAGGGCCACACCTGTACCTGCAGCTCTACTTGCACCATCGGCTGCATAGGAAATGAGCCTCATGGAGGAGTTGACTACAGAATTAAGGGTCGCCAGCTGAGAAGCCACTTTAGCTTGAGCCCCTTCAGCTGATGGATCCTGAATGGTATCTCCAAGCTCTTTAAGGAGATCCCTCTGAAGCCTGGTAAAATGGCATAAGTAATTCAGTGATCTCATAGAAAAGGTCGCTGAAGCAAACATTCGCTTCCCGTATCTATCCATGGTCCTAGACTCCTTGTTAGGAGGATGGACAGACGAAGAAGTTTCCGCCAACTCTTTCTTAGTGGCTGCTGCTACCACCATGGCATCCACAGGAACACCTTTGGTAAGGAACTGCTTGTCAAGGGATGCAGTGATAAACTTGCCAGGTCTCCTATGGGTTGGTTCCACTGTATCCGGGGCTGACCAAGCCTTGCGGGCCACTACTGACATGAGTGGATCGAAAAGCGGAGAAACCCAGGAGGTGGAAGGTCGGGAACCGAATG